>NC_086327.1:116085612-116695890 GCF_036172605.1 Pelobates fuscus
AGACTTTTCTAAAATTAGAATATGTGTAAAGGAGTCATTATCAGACTGGAGCAATTTAAATGGCGTCCAAGAGAAATGGGATTATTTAAAAGTTGCACTACTGAAGGCAACAGGAAATTGCATTAGGCTTGTCAGTAAAAGCAAAAAATTCAAGAAGCCACTGTGGTACTCCGCAGATGTGGCCAAAATAGTAAAAACAAAAAGTTAGCATTTAGTAATTATAAAAAAAAGTAATTAAAAAAAAAAGCGTGAGGAAGACAGAATGATCTATAAGATTAGGCAGAAAGAGGCTAAGCAAGTTATAAGAGCTTCCAAATCACACACAGAAGAGAGAATAGCACAGTCAGTAAAAAAGGGGGACACAACTTTTTTTTAGATACATAAATGAGAAAAGAAAAGTAAAACAATGATTAGTTAGATTAAAAACAAAAGAAGGAAGGTATGTAGAAGAGGATAAAGGTCTAGCTGACTGTCTCAATGAATATTTTTGCTCAGTATTTACAGATGAAAATGAAGGAGAGGGACCTCAGTTAAGAAAAAGGATAAATGAGTTATTTATTACACGTGAGTTTACAGAGGAAGAGGTTCTATTTCAACTGTCAAAAGTAAAGACAAATAAGTCAATGAGACCTGATGGAATACACCTAAAGCAATTAAAAGAGCTTATTGGTGTACTAGCAAAACCATTAACAGATTTATTTAACCAATCATTGATAACAGGAGTAGTCCCAGAAGATTGGATGTTGCCAAATGTTGTGCCCATTCACAAGAAAGGTAATAGGGAGGAATCGGGCAACTATAGGCCAGTAAGCCTTACTTCAGTAGTGGAGAAAGTGATGGAAACCATGTTAAAGGATAGGATTGTTGAACATCTAAAAACACATGGATTTCAAGATCAGAGACAACATGGGTTTACTTCAGGGAGATCATGCCAAACTAATCGTATTGATTTTTTCGATTGGGTAACTAAAATTATAGATCAGGGTGGTGCAGTAGACATTGCTTACCTAGATTTCAGTAAGGCTTTTGACACTGTTGCACATAGAAGGCTTATCAATAAACTGCAATCTTTAAGTTTGTATTCCAATATTGTTGAATGGGTGAGGCAGTGGCTGAGTGACAGGCAACAGAGGGTTGTAGTCAATTGAGTATATTCGAAGCTTGGGCTTGTCACCAGTGGGGTACCTCAGGGATCTGTACTTGGACCCATTCTCTTTAATATTTTTATTAGTGATATTGCAGAAGGTCTTGATGGTAAGGTATGTCTTTTTGCTGATGATACTAAGATATGTAACAGGGTTGATGTTCCAGGAGGGATAAGCCAAATGGCTAATGATTTAGGTAAACTAGAAAAATGGTCAGAGTTGTGGCAACTGACATTTAATGTGGATAAGTGCAAGATAATGCATCTTGGATGTAAAAACCCAAGGGCAGAGTACAGAATATTTGATAGAGTCCTAACCTCAACATCTGAGGAAAGGGATTTAGGGGTGATTATTTCTGATGACTTAAAGGTAGGCAGACAATGTAATAGAGCAGCAGGAAATGCTAGCAGAATGCTTGGTTGTATAGGGAGAGGTATTAGCAGTAGAAAGAGGGAAGTGCTCATGCCATTGTACAGAACACTGGTGAGACCTCACTTGGACTATTGTACGCAGTACTGGAGACCGTATCTTCAGAAGGATATTGATACCTTAGAGAGAATTCAGAGAAGGGCTACTAAACTGGTTCATGGATTGCAGGATAAAACTTACCAGGAAAGGTTAAAGGATCTTAACATGTATAGCTTGGAGGAAAGACGAGACGGGGGGATATGATAGAAACATTTAAATACATAAAGGGAATCAACACAGTAAATGAGGAGACTAGATTTAAAAGAAGAAAAACTACCACAACAAGAGGACATAGTCTTAAATTAGAGGGACAAAGGTTTAAAAATAATATCAGGAAGTATTACTTTACTGAGAGGGTAGTGGATGCATGGAATAGCCTTCCAGCTGAAATGGTAGAGGTTAACACAGTAAAGGAGTTTAAGCATGCGTGGGATAGGCATAAGGCTATCCTAACTATAAGATAAGGCCAGAGACTAATGAAAGTATTTAGAAAATTGGGCAGACTAGATGGGCCGAATGGTTCTTATCTGCCGTCACATTCTATGTTTCTGTTTCTATGTTTCTAATGTAGAACTACAACTCCCATGATGCTTTGCATACCTTTGCAATGACAAAGCATCATGGAACTTGTAGTTTTAAAACATATAGGGATCTACTTTTTGGGCACCCCTGTTTTAGAGTAACTCGGTTGCATGAAGTTCTTCTAGTAATGAGCAAAATATATTTTTTTCTTAATGTGCATATAAGTCTATGTTTCAGTTTTAAAAACCTTATGAAATAGATATATAATATATAAACATATAAATAGAGATTGTTTTTACTGCTCTTTTTTTTTGTCCTCTAATGGTCACTTCTCACTTTACTTGTGAATACAATCAAAATTTAGTAGTTGTACCCTAAACATAAATAATCTTTTTTTCCCATCAATCATCTCTTTTTTTTTTCTACTTATTGATTTGACAGAATATACAGTCTACATTATTGGGTAGACCTCTTGTCCATCATGCAAAACTAAACTGCTTATTTGCCCCCACCCAAAACAGCTTCTAATACACTCCTTTTCCCTTTTTTTTCGCTCATCCACTGGCCATTTTATTTGTTTTCTTCATATGTTCTTGTGGCATTTTGGAGTTGCGAAATGTAGATGATTAACTGAATTACCAAAATTCTGGTTAATCATGAATGCACAAGTCTAATTTTTAGTTATTATTATCAATTAGCTATATGACTCGAATAAGTTCTGCAAAAACTGAAGATTGGAGAAAAAGAATTTTGAAGAATTGAAAAATGCTTTCATTGGCCTATTAGCCCATTTTAGTCTAAAGTTTGCTATTTCCTGTTCAGTTCTGTTTAGTGTATAACCCTTATAGACCAGATTGTTGCTTATTTATATTTTCATTTATATTCTCCTGCCATGGACCTATAGTTCTCTCCGGCTGAAGTTATCCACCCGAGGCATGGGGGGCTACTCCATAAACAGAAACACTAGACAATATGGAATTTCAAGGTGTACCAGTTTATCAGATCAAAGCTAAGGTTTTTCAAAGATTATATAGTGCGAAACTGGTCAGAACTAGCATTATATAGAAACAAAAGAATCTTAGAAGAATAATGTAGCATGATATACTTTGCTGACTCAAGAGGTGTCCTGGGGGACAACTATATGTACAATAAATAAATATTCACAAAATATAACAACGAAAAATGTTAGTACAGAAAATCACAGTCGTAAACCTCAGGCAAAGATGGTAACATGTTATAGTAAAAGTAAGAACATGGTGACAAAGGATTGAATGAATAAGGTGGAATCTTCCAAGATTCAGTCAAAATCCACATGTTTGCTGGGTTAAGTGGAAATTAAGTTTATTTTCTTTTTTCTTTTGGATTGCTTAGTGGATGAAAGACCTCTAGACTGAAATGGACAAGGAGGCAAGTTACAAAGCTGTACAATGGCTATTTTCAAATCATGTTCTAAACAAGGTTCCATTCACTACAACTATGAAATTTCTACAGTGCATAGAAAATCATTCAAGGACCAATAAATAATGTATAAAATATATTAAAATGAATCATATAGCGCATAGTGGACTCTTCATTCCTTACTTCCTACATGAAGAGTTTTACTTTAACACATAATCCATTGTGTCCTCCTTCTCAAAGTGCAGTACTAACTTTTTCTCCAAAAATATGTGATATCAAATTGCATTGTGTTATGTCTAAGGTGTGCATATAGAGATTAGCTACAGAGCAAGAAAACACAGGAAACTGGGTATCCGAACCATAGAGTCCAGGAATCACAGAGATATGGAGAGATTGCAACATCATTCTAATTAGGTGTATATGCTACAGCTCTATTTACTGAAAAGTTTTAGAAACACTTTTTTATTTATTGTGAACAAAGTTCCATTTGCATTTCTTGCTAGAACAAATTAGAACAATTGGCCATATTCAGGAAAGCTGATAAAATTTAGAAAAAGTGTAAATTGATGTTTCACATTAAAAACATTATTTCCTAGAATTTATCACATAACGCCATTTGTTTGTTTCTATCTTGCTATTGAATGCAACTGCACAAGTGTCAGAACCATGATAGTGTTCATACATCGAAATACCTAATCATCAACTGTTGTCGTCAATGCCTAAAGATAAAACCACTGAATATGTAAAATGTACTAACAGAGTAAACCATCTAGTGTTAACTGAGAACTGTGCATTATACATACATTCAGCTATTAAGCTACTCAGTTTGCTCGCATAGCAGGATATGAGAACCTTTACATAATCCTATTACATTTGACTAATGACACACGTCTATCCCATTATTTCTCAGTCAAAAGACTTGCATCCAAGCCTGAATATTCACCATCGGGCTGACACTAGGAGCTGTAAAGATTGGGGCTCTCATATGGGAGGTTTGACCTCAATAACAGATTACATTCAGTACAATAATCAGATGATGACTTCTACACTAATCTTTTCAGTGAAAGCATGCAAGGAGAGGCCTCCTGGGTTCATCGAAAAAGCTCATCAAATAGGTTTTAAAATGATTCTTTGTCTCATGAGGGCTAGTTTAGTCAAACATGTAAGATATTTTTCAAAATGTGAAAGACTTGTCACATCATATAATACATGTATAAAAATAGGGGTTTATCTGCTAAATCAATGATGAAAAAAAGAACATAGCGTATATGTTTATTTCTTCTGTGTCCCCTGGTGGTGACAGAGAGATTACACCCTTTGTTTTCATACTGTGATGTAAGTTATTAAATATACTTTTTTATTACACCTTTGAATGTGCACTACAATTTTATTGCATCTTTTTTCCTGAGCACATACTTCTCAGCTGGTCTATGAGACATTGAACACAGAAGAAAGACATTGATTTGGAAAAGGCTTTTATGCCAAGAGGAAAATAAAGACATCTATGCTAAAGGCTTTTTAACTTCAGTGAAAGTGTGAGTGGCCACTTGTGAATTTTACACTTATGGTTCATTCATATTCACAGTTATACGCTATGTTCTTTTTTTCATCATTGATTTAGCAGATTATCCCCTATTTTTGTACATATTCTATTGAAGACAAGAGGAAGTCTTCGGGGAAGTTCTACCCTGTCCAGGGAGGTTCTTTTCTGCTTGTATTCTATTGAGCACTTATTGCACTGTGGTTTGTGTACACACATATTGTATTTTTGCACATCATATAATACATACATTTTTCATAAATACCTGCCAAAATAATCATGAAATGTATAAATAATTTCGAAAGTACTATCTTGAAAGCTAGGCTTATTACTCCTGAGCTCTAGAAAAAAATTCTAGACAGAGAACATTTTCACTATATATATTTGTAACTGAGCCTATATCAAAATGTATTATTTGCAGTATGGTGGATCACCAACTGCCAGAAAAGGCCATGATGGGCTTATTTAATTTTAAATCAGTTCAGTTAATCTAAAGTTCATTTGGAGCCAGGAAAGTAGATCTTGTACATCTGTCCTGACTTTGTCCTCAGATTTAAGCTCAGGGTGCTGGGTGCTTTGCACTTCATATACCTGCAGTGGCATACCTCTAGATTGGATATCAAAATGTATGCATTTGTGTATGGGTGTGAGTGTTGGTAGGCATTACATTTCAAACTCATGGTTTATTTTAATGCCTAGATGGATTTTTTTTTCCATAATACACAGTTATATACCTTCTAAAGAAGGGTCATTTCCAGCCCCTTAAATACTTTCAATGGTTCACAGCCACCCTTCCTAATTTAAACACAAAAGTTCCAAAACAGATATGTACTTCCTAGCCCTCGATCACAGAGCAATGCAAATTAACCTCTGGCTTAAATCATACACCAAGACACACTGTACATGAGTATTTTCTGCTGACAATCTCACGAGTCTGACCACAAAACTGTATTCATGCTAGTATTTCAGATACAATCCTAAATACTACAAGATGATAGATATATCATATACCTTCTAAAACATGTTGTCTAGCCTCTCCTCTTTTTTGTAGATGATGAACAGATGGAAAATTTAAATTGTATAAATTTAGACTTTTAGATATTCCTAAAAAAAACAATCTCTGTGCAACATTGTTGTTTTATCCAACCTGTATGTGCCAAATCTGCATCCTATATTTCAACTACATGTTGCATTTTGTTGTGTTTTTTAAACACAATGTAAAATTTGTAGTCTAGACAGCAAACCTGATTTGAAGAATTTCGTATATAAGTTCACGAGTAGAAAAGGCAGAAACAGAGATTTAAATGCATGATGTGTCAAACAGTAACATTTTTATTAGGTCAGTCTTCTGGTACATCTAAGCACTATCCAAAGCATCCAAGAAATGTTTACAATGTGGATATAAACTGGAGTGCAGTAAAGCATTACATTGCTTTGGTAACTCGTGTAGAGCTACCCAGGTGGCAAGATTACGAGTGCTTCACTTTCTCCTGTGATCATATATATCCCTTCCTAGATAACCATGAAGATGCTGGGTGAACATTATGCTATAAAGGTGTATATTACATCTTGAATGTATGGGTATTTATCAATGTCTGGGTATTTATGGGTATTTATGCTTTTAGAGCATTCATTAGGAAGAGATTAGTCTAGTTAATTTAGCAAACCCATGTTTAATAAAGAAAAGTTACAGACCTAGAAACAGCATATATTATTTATGATGTGAAACATGTAATGCTATATAAAATATTACACTTTAAGTATAGTCATTCTGTGCAGTTATTTATGTGCTAAATGAATTACATGCACAGAATTCTTAAAAACATAAAGTTTACTTACCAACATGAATCTATATAAAAAAAAGTTAAAGCAAATTAAAAAAATATTTCAAATGCAGTTAAGCACATACTGCATATACTGCAGTGAACAGACTTAACTATTTAAACAATAAAGTTATGTTTGTACAGAAACATTATACATTTAGCTGATTATTCCAACTTCCTCAGTCTTAAAGGACCACTCTAGGCACCCAGACCACTTCAGCTTAATGAAGTGGTCTGGGTGCCAGGTCCAGCTAGGGTTAACCCAATTTTTTATAAACATAGCAGTTTCAGAGAAACTGCTATGTTTATTAATGGGTTAAGCCTTCCCCCTTATCCTCTAGTGGCTGTCTCATTGACAGCCGCTAGAGGCGCTTGCGTGATTCTCACTGTGAAAATCACAGTGAGAGCACGCAAGCGTCCATAGGAAAGCATTGTAAATGCTTTCCTATGCGACCAGCTGAATGCGCGCGCAGCTCTTGCCGTGCGTGCGCATTCAGCCGACGGGGCGGAACGGAGGCGGAGAGGAGGAGGAGAGCTCCCCGCCCAGCGCTGGAAAAAGGTAAGTTTTAACCCTTTTCCCCTTTCCAGAGCCGGGCGGGAGGGAGACCCTGAGGGTGGGGGCACCCTCAGGGCACTCTAGTGCCAGGAAAACGAGTATGTTTTCCTGGCACTAGAGTGGTCCTTTAATTTACAAATCAGGTGTGAGTTCAACAAAGCTCACTATTTAGTGAATACATTGACTAAGTAGTGTTGAATATGTAGACTATACAGGTTACTTGAATTAAATGTTATTTAATGAGCTCTATTTGGTGCACAAAGGGTGCTTAGTGTTAATCAGTCTGTTCTTAAAACATTGTAAATTGTTGCAAAACTAATTTGCTATGCAATAAACAACATTTGATTTTAAGTACAATTTTGAATACATGAAACCCAGTAGTTAAGATCTTATGTTTTTGAATATTCATAAAGACCCAGTAGAACTTCACAAATGTCTGACTGAGAGAGACACAAATCAAGAGCTCTAATGGCAGAGCATTTTGTTATTAGACTCATATTTGGTGGTTTACCAAAGAATAATTATAATTAGGAGTAAATTAGCTTACTCCCTTAAGGGCAAGCAAAGCACAGTGATCATTATCTCTCGAAAGATTATCTAGAAAGGTCAGCAGACTGGCATCAGCAAAACCAAAGGTGGAGCAAAGAGTTTTGCACAAAACTAGAATAGTAATTACTGAGGTTTGTGTATTCTTGCTGCTTCAGAGTGGCAATAAAATAGTTTTCTTCAACATTTTTTTAACTCTTGCAATAGACACAATATATTTCTTTATGCAACCAAGAACAACGCAACACTTTCATAAAAAAATGCATGACCTATGAATAAATAAATTGCAAGCACATAGCTTATAATGTCATGTTAACAAAAGTTTAACTCATAATGCAAATTAAAGCAAATATAACATGAGCCTTTCTGTCCGGTTTATATTCATTTACGAATAATTTGTTTAAAAGATTGTCTAAAAAACAACTGACTGTAGCATACCCAGGAATCTGCAGACCAGAGACATTTTGCCTTCCACTGAAATACCTTTTCATTTTGGTTTGGTTTATTTTTTTTTATTTTTATTTTATCAGATATTGTTTTTTTTTGTTTTGTTTTTTTTTCATGTTCGATCAGGCAGCATATCAACAAAATCAAATACCAAATCATCATTTGTTATTAATCATTCCAGTGTATCTTTTCATACTATGTGTATATATACCATATTTAAACCATTCATACTAACGCAGTCATCCAATCCTGGGGGTATAGTTTCTAATAAAGTAATACCAGTAATTTATATCATTCCCCAAGCAGGCACTCCATCTTCGTGTAAATACAAAATATTAGATATGAAACAACGAAGACTACAAACTATACCGTAGTTCATGAGAGGGCGCTATCGCAGGGATTGGGAGGTCCTTTCCGGTCATCGCTGTATTATCTCCATTCTCCCAGGGATTCCATATCTTGTGATACAACTCAAGATTATTAAGATCAGTATCAACTGCTTTTTCCATCAGACTTTGGAAATTCACCTGATTTAAAATCTCAGTCCAGCAAGGAATAATAGCTGTTTTCCATCGTCTTGCTATACAGATCTTTGCGGCCATTAGGACGTGTATCATTAACATATTAAGGGGTTTATTTCTTTTAGGTAAATCTAAATGGAAGAGGAAGGTATGGGATGTTAGTGGGAATGTGGATCCTAACAGGTTGGCAAATAACATTTCTAGATTGTTTTTTATAGGCCTGAGACTTGTACAGTCCCACCACGTGTGTATGTGAGTTCCAATATTAGAGTTACATCTCCAACAGGTGTTTTGTATGTTATTTTGAAATTTGGATATTTTTGCTGGTACCATATACCATATCATAGATATTTATAAAATTAATTGTATTTCTAGTTAACTTAAATACTCTAACCCATTTTTCCTCTGAAGATGTAACTTCGAGTTCCTGTTTCCACTTTATGATACTGATTAGTTTTTCCGTTAGGATTATTTTCATAGAGTATCTCATGTATTTTTGAGATTGCATTGTTATTCCCCTCTAATGAAAGCATTTTATCAAAAAGGTCAGAACTTACCGTTTTATTCCTCAATATATTTTTTATTTTCAAAAATGTTAGGAACTCGGGTTTTAAATGGGTATTTCTTTCTTGTATTTCTGGAAAGGATTTTAAATTATTACCTATATAGAGATCTCCCAGAGTTTTAAAACCAGCCTCTCCCTATTTGATGCATCTCAGGTACATATCCCATCAGTGTCTGGTGCTGAAACAGAAATATTGTTTTCTATTTTATATCTTTTTTAGATAGGACAATGACTTAAATGGATCTAAAATGATTTTATTTTGAAGTTTCAGTTTTTTAAAAGCTGATGTGTCTAACCATATTATCCAACATGGCAAAATATTGTTTTTCCATTTCTATCCAAGCCGATTGGTCTATATTTTTATATTTAAGAGGTGGGTGATCATGATAGCGTTGTGTTTAATAAACACATCTGGGAATGAAACTCCACAATCTTTTAAGTCATGACTGAGATTTCTAAGAGGTTCTTGGTTTTTTTAGGTCCCCAAACACATTTCATAAATGTTTCATGGAATTTGTTCAAAACCTTTTTGGGTACCCGCAGTGGTATAGATCGCATCAGATATTAGAGTTTAGGTATAACATAATATTTGATTATACTAATTCTACCCAGCCATGATATATATAATGATTTCCATTTAATTAAAGAATTCTTTATTTCCTGGAGAAGAGGGGAATAGTTATTTGAAATAATTTGGTTCCAATTAAATCCCAAAGTTATATCCAGGTATTCTAAGGTATCTGAAGTCCAGTTAAAGTTATATTCCTCTTTTAATTTGTTTAACTCTGTATCTAAAATATTAAAATGTATAGCATAAGATTTACTTAAATTAATTTCATAATTTGAAATTGTACTGAAATCTTTTATGAATTTAAGTGTGGCTGGAATTGAGAGTTTTGGTCTAGCAAGGGTAAGTATTACATTGTCTGCTTAGAACGAGATGTTGTATTGCTGATAATTTTATTTTATTCCCTCTATCTCTTTTGTTTGCCTAATCATTGTGGTTAAAGGTTTGATGGTGAGTATATAGAGCATGAGAGCTAGTGGGCAACCTTGCCTTGTCCTGTTATTTATGCTAAAGACATCAGATTCTACCCCCCCACCTCGTACTTTTGCAGATGGAAATTTGTACAAGCTCATTATTCTTTCAAATATTGGACCACAGAGCCCAAAATCTTTTAAGGCCTCTGACAGGTAGGGCCAGCTAACCCTGTCATAGGCTTTTTCTGCATATTGAGCCACAAAAACTACTGGGTCTATGTTGAGGTTTACTACTTGTATCAGATTCAGAATTTTAAGTACGTTATCAGTATCAGATCTACAAGAGACAAAACCTGATTGATCATGATGTATTACATTAGGTATGACCTTCTTCATTCTCTCGGCTAATATTTTTAAAAATAGTTTAACGTCGGTATTTACTAGAGAAATTGGTCAAAAATTACTAACAAAATTAGCATCCTTACCTGTTTTTAAAATTGGGGCTATAAGGGTCTGAAGCATTTCCTGAGGAAAATTTATCTGCATACTAATCCCGTTAAATACCGTATATACTCGAGTATAAGACGAGTTTTTCAGCAAATTTTTTGTGCTGAAAAACCCCCACTCGTCTTATACTCGAGTCAGTTGTCTGTATTATGGCAATTTACATTGCCATAATACAGACATGGACTGGGGGCTGTCAGGAAGCTGTAACTTACCTTCACAGCAGCTCCTGTCAGCTCCCTTCTCTCTTCTCCGGTGCGTGCAGCTCCCAGGTCAGCTCCCTCTGCAACTCTCGCGAGAGCCACGGGGTCAGAGCGTTGCCACGGGTTACCGTGGCAACGCTCCGCGCGGCCGCGAGAGTTGCAGAGGGAGCTGACCTGGGAGCTGCACGCACCGGAGAAGAGAGAAGGGAGCTGACAGGAGCTGCGGTGAAGGTAAGTTACAGCTTCCTGACAGCCCCCTCCTACAGCCCATCCACTGGACCACCAGGGAGTGAGAGCCCCCCTCCCTGGCCAGCTAACAAGCAGGGAGGGGGGACGAAAAAATAAAAATATTAATAATAAAACAAATAATAATAAGAAAAAAAATATTAAAATAATAACATAAAAAAATAATACTATTAATAATAAAAATAGTTACCTAAAAAAAATAAGAACATTAAAAAAAATATTAAAATAATAATTAATTAATAAAATGCCCACCCCCCACCAATGCTCTGCACTCACACACACACACTGCACACACACACACACACTGCCCTAACACATACACACACTGCATTCATACACACACTGCACTGCATTCATTCTAAACACACTGCATTCATACACACTGCACTCATATACACACACTGCACTGCATTCATTATACACACACTGCATACACACTGCACTCATACACACACACTGCACTCATACACACACACACTGCACTCATACACACACTGCACTGCATTCATTATATACACACTGCATTCATACACACACTGCATTCATACACACACACACACTGCACTCACACACACTGCACTCATACACACACACTGCACTGCATTCATTATATACACACTGCATTCATACACACACACACACACTGCACTCACACTGCACTCACACACACTGCACTCACACACACACTGCACTCATACACACACACTGCACTCATTATACACACACTGCATTCATTATATTCACACACTGTAAATAAATATTCAGTTAATATAATTTTTTTAGGATCTAATTTTATTTAGAAATGTACCAGTAGCTGCTGCATTTCCCACCCTAGTCTTATACTCGAGTCAATAAGGTTTCCCAGTTTTTTGGGGTAAAATTAGGGGCCTCGGCTTATATTCGGGTCAGCTTATACTCGAGTATATACGGTACTTTGTATAGTAATGGAGATAACAAAAGTTTGAATTTCTTATAAAAGGCTGCTGAATAATAGTCTGGGCCAGGTGCCTTCCCAGATTTCAAATTTCCTATATTCTCTGAAACCTCCTTCAGAGTGATAGGAGCATTCAAATCCTCAAGCCCCATCTCATCCACTTTTGGTAACCCCAGCTTTTTTAGAAATTCTGCCACCAATTCAGATGATAAGTTTGTGGCGGGTAAGTTATATAAGGATTTATAGAAATTTCCAAAGGCTTTGCTCATTAAATTTGGTGTTAAATATACTGTATTACCCTCAACTATTTTTTACTGGTAGCTGATATTGTCTTAAATCTTAGTTTATTTGAGAAAGCCTTTCCCACCCTGTTATCTCTAAAATACCCGTGCTGATTAAATTTCTAAAAAAATTTGTATCTATTTTTGGAGACTTCTTATTTGATTTTTTTTTTAAATTGATTTTTATATCTTAAATTTATATTTATTTTTGACGTGCATAACGGTACAATCAAGCCTGCAATGCCCCAACAGCATTTGCAGTCATGTCAATTACATATCTATACAATTGTAGGACATGTGGTGATACTACACATTTTTTAAAGCATAAGAGTATATATGAGGGAGCTGGTACATTTCAAGTGAGTTACCGGTAATTTGAAACAAAACGACAGGAGAAAACAGACATATGCATGTAGAGTAGGTATTGCTCTATCATTAAACTTGTCGTAAATCAGTGCATAGGTTATGTCGTGTGTATAGCATTGGACCCTCATTTTAAGGGAGAACGAGAATAGGAGGAACACTGGCAAAACAGGCATGTCTATGTGATACTAGCAGGCTAATCAGGCTAATTGGTTAAACATGAGGTTTGTTTGAATCAGGTTGCCTTAAAGCTTCCACTGAGGCTCTGTAAAGGATTAAAAAATAAAATAAAAAAAAATAAAAAAGGAGCATATTCTTTGCTGCTAAAACATGAGTTATGATTACATTGATGCTTAATAAAGTAAACGGTTAGCTCTTGTCAGGCTATACATACATGTCTCTATAATCAACAAGACAGCTGTAAGTATGTAGAAAGAGATGGTATAGACCTGGTGAGTGTGGAACATGTGCTGATATTGGGTTCATGCTATGGGACCAAGTAAGGGCCACCAGAATGGAGCACATAAGCGAGCTTACACTCCAAACTTAAATCAGAGAGGTTAATGCAAAATAAAACAAAACAGTGTCCACATGCGCTAGATGGACATGGTGGTGAGGTGGCAGGCCAGCACCTAATGAGGCAGTGAAAGTCAGCCGACTCCCATAGTCGGTAAGTTCGTGGTGGTTACAGGAGAGTCACAGTGGGCTTGAGTGTTGCGGATTAGGTCTCTCCTCCCGTCCCAGACCCATGTGATGGCCGTTGTACCCTGCTCAAGGGTCATGGTCTGCCTCGGCATCAGGTCTGCCCCGTCCCCGGGGCTAGCATTGGGTCCGGCTGCTTCACGCCGTCTCTGGTGGGTGATCCGTCGCTTTAATGGTGGGCGCTTGGTATTAGAGCCTCGAGGGGTTCTCGGAGCGGGCCTGCGGGCACCTTTGTGGTTAGGTGCTTGCTTGGTAATGTCGCTTGGAGGTGGTACCTTTCGCCTCGGCGGTTTGCTGCTGTCTGCAACCCTACGCTGCTCTGCCACCATAGCTTGGGTGCGTTCCTCGAGCCTCAGCCAGAAGTTCTAGAAAATGGCATCCAGACATTTGCATGGTTAGTTCTATGGAAATGCTGCATGGTTTCTCATGTGCATGTAGGTTTTGTGTGTCTGATGGAGGAGCAGTCGCCATCTTGGATGCTCAGTGCAGGAAGTGCCTTGGTAGTTTGCCGTGTGGAGCACCCTGTCTGCTCAGTAGTCAGCAGTGGTTCCTCCTGTGGTGACCAGGATATCCCCCGCTGGTCATGGGGGCGGGGTAGGAATAAGAGTACCGAAGAGCTGCTCCGGAGTCTGAGGAGCGAGGAAATCGGCCGCTTCTCCCCAGCTCCATGTGCAGTAGGCCGCAACTGAAGGACCCGGTCCCTGGTGGGGTATAATCTCGATTTGAAGTTCAGTGTAGTCAGCATAAGTTCCCCAACTCAGGGAGTGCCTTTTCTTGAAAGTCGCTGGATAATTGTAGATTATGCTAGCTTTAGTGTACCTATAATCTTAATTTTATTAATGACAGGAGGCGAGTATTTGCTTAAGTCTCTCTTTACTAGAACTCCACAGCAGCACAGAAAAAACAACCAATCAGAAAAAAGTTAGGTACTATAAAACTCCCCTCCCCATGCATCATTTCCTCTTTCAAGCTGCGACAAAACAGAATAAAAGGCAGAGAACATCATGGGGAAGAAACAAAGTCCTAGATACGATGAATATAACGATGTCCACCATCCGAGAGTAACCGTCAAACTAGATAGTGTTGATGGACTGTAAACTGAAACGAGAGAAAAACAGAATCGAACAGGTTGATTATCCAATTAAATGTACTCAGAATAAACATGTAGGTACCCAATGTAGCAACCAAAATTAACCTTAATATGTAGATATCCCAACCCTACTTATGAAAAGAAACACAGACATAATGAACAAGCGACAGGTATCAGAGACAACAAACAGAGTTGCATACGTACCTGATAATCTAAACTATAACATTAAACAAGGGAGGGACAAGAATGGGTGGGAAATACTCGCCTCCTGTCATTAATAAAATTAAGATTATAGGTACACTAAAGCTAGCATAATCTACAATTTTATAACATGACAGGAGGCTTCGTATTTGCTGTTTCAACGCTCAATTCACCAATCCAACGCTGTTTGTGTCGCTGGTATCTATTGCAGGAAATATCAGAGTAATCCTAATTGGACATTCCAAGTTCGATAATTGACAGTAGACGGATAAAAGAAAATGCCAGCCGACGAAGCATCTCAATTACGGAAAAAAGTACCATCCGCTGGTAAATCCATTGTATGTGGTTGCGACTTGTTTCCTAGCAGCCGGTCCATGAGCTGGCAAGCTGACCTATCAGCCACCTTCCTGTAGTTTTAATATCAAAGGTCAAGTTCGGACTTGGGGACGCGAGAAGAAACTGTCACCGTCTCAACTCATGATCCGTAAGGCGGTTCCTCCGATCTTGCCAGGGATATTCGGCAATGCGGTCTTGCAGGTAGATCTCCAATTTCAAGGAATGCGCCCAAGTCCACTACCAAAATCGTATTAGAAACCGAGGAGGAACTTTCGTTCCTTCCTGTCCTACCCGGTGATATGTCTCATCCGAGAATAATTTCATAATGCAGGCAAGAGCGTGGCCAAACTAGCCGTATTCTAAGTGATTCTAAGATTCCAAATGGACTGAGTAAACCTTGGACGCAGTAGAGAAAGACTCCAAAGGACGTCCATTCAGGGTTCCGAACTGAACTTGTGTGGAAGGACGGTGGTCGACTATACTGGGAATAGCGAATCCTGGAAACCTTCAAAGGAAGGGAAAAGCCAACCGGAACGCAGATTTCCATCCAGCAATGCCTTCGTCAAAGAGTGAAAGATGTCTGTAGGAGTCGGGGTACACCAGGTACCTCCGTAAAGTCTCATAGATCCCCTCGACGGTAGTTGAAAAAAAGGGGGTAGCGCGAATCCAAAAACAGACGGCTCCCGTGAGGGATGAATAGAGTATAGACGAAGGGTCCTCCATCTCCGAACCATGTTCACCAGGTATGCGCTCCGATTTTATCCCAAGATCGTAAAGACCGGAGAAGTCAAGACAAACGAGGATTCCTGATTTACCATATGACCCATACGTACGGTTTTACCTTCAGACCGGGCAATAGTCCTTCCTTAATGTTGTTACCCGAGCAAGGCGGTGCCTGTTTGCTCCATGAAGGTCTCCGTATCTCCCGACATCTTGACATGGGGGAAACTTTCTGCTCAGTTTGCTAGTAATGGTCTGGATATCTAAAACAGAAAGCAAACTCTGTATTATATGGTGCCGAATATACCAAAAACCTGCACTCTCAAAATACCGGAGGACCATCCGTTAGTGTACCATCTCCAGGAGTGTGTGTAAATAAATGGGAGACTCCCCCCGTTATACCTCTGAGTATTTCTCGCGTGTTTTACAGCAGCCCGGATCCAGTAGATCCATCACGGGAGATAGAATAGAGGGATCTAGTCCAAACATGTAATACTTGCATGACCAGGCAGTCCTCTAGGACGAAGCCAGTAGCGTGGATGGCAGCTCTAATTGAATTCCGGAGGGACGCCCCTCTATGTAGTCATCAATGTCTTGCACAGGCACAAGCCTGTGTGATGAACAAATGGGCGGTACTGTAGAGCGTCGAGTGCATGAAAGAGCCGCGCTCTCTACTACTGTGATCGCATACCGTGAGAGCGTCCGGGTGCTAGCCTGAGCGGGCCGCACCCATTAGTAACCAACAGCAGAGTCTACATCCGAGACCGGTTCTCTCTATGAGAATGGGTCCACCAACTTGTACTTTGTATCCAGCCCAGTATCTGGTTGATGACGAGTGAGGGACTGCGCCCTCTAATAACAAATCAGTATCCGGTTCCATATGAGAGGATTCGCCCACTGCTCCTGAAAATAAATATACTCGGATCGAGGTGATGGAGGGCCGCACCCTCCTGTGGTGCAAACTAGAGTCCCTAGAGATCAGGGTGACCATTGGTGCGCACCGTAGGGCGCACCAATCACAAATGTCAGCATAAGGCTGAGGGCAATCTGGGAAACAAGGAATGGAAAACTATCAACCGACTATCCGGATCCCGTGCGCGTGCGCGCGGGGTCCTGGTAGGCTGTTGGTAGTCCGAGGAAAGCTGGAGACGTTCTCCGCAATCCACGAGTGCCCGGGAGGTCGGAGGAGACCAAGTCAGGCCTCACGACGACCCGAGCGAATAGGAAAAGGAAGTCATGAAAAAAACAAAACAAAACAAAAAAGCAACAATAAACGAAGATAAGAGAAAATACACCCATTCTATCTCGGATAGAATGTAAACAGCAGGCCGGAAGGTAAGAAAAGTAAATCCCACTGGACAGGGCCAGGAGCTAACCTAACGCAGGAAAAAACTACCGAACCTATAGGGACTCCGGGAGGCATATACAGAGTAGATGGTAAAGACGAGGGAAAAACACAGCTTTCTCCTGAAGGAGTCTGAATACCGGTCCCTGCCGGTGCGAAGTTCTCCTTGGAGACGTGCAGTCGCCGGTTTGGAGTAAACCGTGGATGTGTCCGGGGTCTTCATAAGAAACTTTGCCCTTCAGGCATGAGGTTTAGGGCCTTCACCCTTCCCGCCATATTCAGATGGCCGTATACTGGTGTCCTCTCGAACACTATGGCAATGGTGTTTGCCCGGACACCTGCCTATCTCCATGTCACTGGTGTGCACTGGGATTTCCTCAGTGATATTACCCCAGGCCTGCGGCCAAAAGGGGTTCGGTACCAATAGCGTAGGCCCGTCCTTAGGGCATAGTCTCAGCAGGTCAAACGAATGTACACAGAACGGTTAGCCAAGCAAATAGTCACAGGCATAGCTGGCCATCCAAGTAGGCACCGACATAGCAGGCTATCCAATGGGGCACAGACATAGCAGGCCATTTTATTGGGCACAGGTATTGCAGGCCAATCTTATGGGCCAGACCTAGCAGGCCAATCTTATGGGCACAGACATAGCAGGCCAATCTTATGGGCACAGACATAGCAGGCCAATCTTATGGGCACAGACATAGCAGGCCAATCTTATGGGCACAGACATAGCAGGCCAATCTTATGGGCACAGACATAGCAGGCCAATCTTATGGGCACAGACACAGCAGGCCAATCTTATGGGCACAGACACAGCAGGCCAATCTTATGGGCACAGACATAGCAGGCCAATCTTATGGGCACAGACACAGCAGGCCAATCCTATGGGCACAGACACAGCAGGCCAATCTTATGGGCACAGACACAGCAGGCCAATCTTATGGGCACAGACATAGCAGGCCAATCTTATGGGCACAGACATAGCAGGCCGTTCTTATGGGCATAGACATAGCAGGCCAATCAATGGGGAACAGACATAGCAGGGCATACCCCGGTGTTGTATTCCGACAATAGCAGGGGGTCAATCTGTGTAGAGCCCCCTATATGTGTAATGAAAACCAGGGAACCTAGGGTGAAATAACTCCAATATGCAAACCCCCCTAGGCAGAGGTAATGTGTCTACAGATATACAGGAAACTCAGAAGTACAGAGTGTATTGCCTACAGGCTGATCTCCAGCCCTTGAAGAAATATAGAAGTAAAAATATATAATATATATGTTTGATCACATAATTGCTATATGTCTCTATATGGATATGCACCCTGAGCAGGGTGGGAGGTGGTCCTCCCAGACTGCCAGCGAATTAGGTTGGGGTCTGAATACACCCTGCCTATAGATGGGGGAGGAGAAAGCCCCTCCACAGACCTCCGCCAAGAACGGTACTGGCGGGGAAGGAGCTGCGCATGGGCACACCCCCCGCCCTCCCGCACACACGCGGTCCGCGGGAGGAGGCGGCCGCAGTGAAGCCTCTACGTGGAGGAAACGATCCGACCACCGGGTACTCGCGCTCACTCGCGAGTACCCCTGCGACCGGGTAAAACACACGGGACCCACGGGGGGGGGGGGACGGCTGCAGCGAAGCAGCCACGTGGGAAAGAAGATCCGGCCGCAGGGTGGTCGTGCTCACTCGCGAGCATACCGGCAGCTGGAAAAAACACACTGGGCTGGCGGAGATTAACTCCGCGGTCCCAGATCTCGGGGGACAGAGGAGGCAAATGCTTTGGAGGTAGAAGCAGCGATGATCCGAAGTACAGACACCGAAGAAAAATCCCACAAGGCCTATAACCTACTGCATTTACAGGAAAAAAAATCCCATAAGCACAAAACACACTGCATTATAAAAAATAAAATGCCACAAGGCCTATAACCTACTGCATTTACAGGAAAAAATCCCATAAGCACAAAACACACTGCATTATAAAAAATAAAATGCCACAAGGCCTATAACCTACTGCATTTACAGGAAAAAATCCCATAAGCACAAAACACACTGCATTATAAAAAGTAAAATGCCACAAAGCCTATAACCTACTGCATTTACAGGAAAAAATCCCATAAGCACAAAACACACTGCATTATAAAAAATAAAATGCCACAAGGCCTATAACCTACTGCATTTACAGGAAAAATCCTATAAGCACAAAACACACTGCATTATAAAAATAAAATGCCACAAGGCCTATAACCTACTGCATTTACAGGAAAAAATCCCATAAGCACAAAACACACTGCATTATAAAAAATAAAATGCCACAAGGCCTATAACCTACTGCATTTACAGGAAAAAAATCCCATAAGCACAAAACACACTGCATTATAAAAAGTAAAATGCCACAAAGCCTATAACCTACTGCATTTACAGGAAAAAATCCCATAAGCACAAAACACACTGCATTATAAAAAATAAAATGCCACAAGGCCTATAACCTACTGCATTTACAGGAAAAAATCCCATAAGCACAAAACACACTGCATTATAAAAAATAAAATGCCACAAGGATAAAACACTGTATATAAAAATAAAATGCCATAAGGATAAAACATACTGCATTATAAAAATAAAATGCCATAAGGATAAAACCTACTGTATATAAAAATAAAATGCCAGAAGGATAAAACATACTGCATTATAAAATAAAATGCCATAAGGATAAAACATACTGCATTATAAACATAGAATGCCATAAGGATAAAAATATTGCATTTACATGAATACAATCCCACATGGATAGAACATACTGCATAATAAGAATAGAATCCCACAAGGATATAACATACTGCATATAAGAATAAAATCCCCTAAGGATTACAACAATACTGCATTTATAAGGCTAAAAGACTGAATATAAGCAATAAAAACCCAAAGCCACCCACTATAAGCAGGAGGCAGTGGTACTCTGACCTGTACTGACTGCAGAGCAGCAAAGAAAGAGGAAATGATGCATGGGGAGGGGAGTTTTATAGTACCTAACTTTTTTCTGATTGGTTGTTTTTTCTGTGCTGCTGTGGAGTTCTAGTAAAGAGAGACTTAAGCAAATACGAAGCCTCCTGTCATGTTATAAAATTATGGGGAGATATCACCCCGAAAACTGTTAATCTCTAAGGAGCTGAGGCACAGCACGTCTGCTCTGCAGGGAAGCCCGGCTCCGCCCCCCCCCTTATTTGATTTATTTTGTGTTGTTAATTGTTGTTAATATTCTGTTTATTTCCTTTTTCTAGTTGAGCTAAGGCGATATTCAAATCTTTAAGAGGTTTCCCCATTATTCTCTTTTTATGAATCTCCATTTTAATTAAAAATACCTTGTATGTAACTTTTAAATGCACACCACAGAGTTCCAACCGTAATTTCCTTATTATCATTTAATTAAATAAACTCTCTTGTAAAACCTTGCAAAAGTATACAGTTCTCTTTTGATTTCAATATATTTTCATTTAATCTCCAGGGTGCTCTTTTCCTCTGCCTATATTCCTCCCTGATCTCAAAGGTTATCGGAGCATGGTCTGACCATGAGATAACATCTATCTTAGAATTTTCAAAATATCTTATATTATCAGAATCTGTAATAAAAATATATTTTCTAGAGTATACTCTATGAACCTTGGAGAAAAAGGAGAAATCTCTTTCTTTAGGGTGGTAAACCCTCCAAATATCAAACAGATTATTATCAACCATAAGTTTGCTAAAAGATTAACTTTTTCCCTTCTCCTCTCGCTAGTACCTATCTGTAATATTAAGACTAGTTTTGTCCCTCTTCACATCTCTCACCTCATTCATATTGCCAGCTATTAATAGTTTTCCTTTCTGAATTTTAGAGATCTTAAAAGAAAAATTCTTAAGTAACGTTGGGAATATATATTCAGTGCATAAATATATACTAAGGTATATAATATATTATTAATTTTGCAAATAATTATAAGATATCTGCCTCCAAAATCTTTTTGTTCCAATATCAACACCCCACTTCTTATTTTGAAAACTGGATGTATAGACCAGGGGGTATTTATTAAATTAAATCCACCTTTCCCCTTATTAGCGAATCATAAGGAAATGCCCTCTTCTGGGGAGAGTTTCATCGATGGTAGTTTATTGAAAGCACCTTAATAGTCATTTACAATCAAAGGTGCCATTGAAAATTTGAAATTTCTTATTGCACAGCACTCTATGCAAAACAGATTTATTTATTTTTACTGCTTGTCTTTTTTCCCCCATTGGTTACTTTTTCTAAATTGATCTATGAACCAAATGGCGTGGCAACAAAGTGCATATCAGTGTATTGCAAAATATATACATAATATTCACATTTTGTATATATTTTGCAATACTCTAATTGTTCCACTGGTCCATCGTCTGAATAGTTTTCCCAAAAACTTTCAAATGGCCAAGATTTGTCTGAACTGAAATACTACATGGACAAGTTTTGGGCCACCCACATAAACCATACATTTTTTCAAATGAATTAATTCGGCAAAACCACATTTTTTTTTTTTGTAGTCTAGTTAATTCCCAATCAAGCTATACTAATTCCTTATTTACTACTATATTTAGTCTTCCATCAGTTTTAATGTAACTACCAGTCCTGGTTGATAACAAGCATCCCTCCGCACATACCTGTTACTACTATGCAGTATGATAAGTATGTAGTGAAGTAAGGTGGACCTGAAAAAAAGTTCTCTTGGGCACTTTTGACATTTTGGACAAAAAAACTCTAAGATCACCATTTATGTAATACAGCTTTAACATACTTAACATATTAATGAAAAAGATCTCAGGCACTCACTGTTATTGGTTCCAGGCAGATTTATTACAAAACGTAACATTATATTGACATTAACTTTTCTAAATCTTCAATATGACAGAAATACTTCCAATTATATGAAACAGAATACAGTACCCTTGTTAAATAGCAATGTACATGCAAAATGCATATTTTCTTTTTTTGTGTTAATTTAATATGAAATAGGGTCACTTAGGCAAGTTCAGATATTTTAGCTTTTAATTTGCCATTCTATTTCCTTCTTCACTCCGCTAAACTGTTTAGTAAATAAATCCCACATTTTGCAGTGTATTTTGTCAATTGAAAAAAAGAGCAGCTGCATCGAATTTCATTTTAGTATACTATGCAATCCAAAGCACGGACGTGCTCTGTTTCTCAACATCAGAAGTTGTGCTGTTATCCCAGCAGGTGGAGTGCTTTGACCTAGGTTAGAAAATCTCAAGGCTGGAAAAGCCTACGTGCCTTCAGCTCAGAGATAATTACTAAAAGGCATGATGTCAATTCCAATGCACTCTTTAGTGTTACTGCATGCCACAGATGTAGCACCCAAGAACACACTCCTATGATTTGTAGTTAATTGAGGACGTCTGTGTTTCTCCAGTGACACTGCAGCTTGTAGTCACAGCACAGGTTTTTAAGTGCTTAACATGTCAAAATGCATGAATCCAATATAGCATGAATACTGAGTGTCATAGTTTAATAGTAAAAAATTCCTCACTTGAGAAAAATATCTTACCTTACATCAATTATCTCAATCAATAGTGCTAAAAATATGTACATTCTAACAGCGTGTTTGCACAATTCCATAGATTTTCAGAGATTTGACTAATTTTCCTGTATTTTGTGTTTGACAAATAATATTTCCCCGGCCTTAATTACCTTAGTGGCATTTTATTTTGTGTCTTTGCTAGTTAATATAAAATAGTTAATTGATGCATATCATTCATTGTAAAAAAAAAAGACACATTCCAAAAGCAACATTAGTTACAATAAAGATCATGGACTGCTGTCTACTATACTTTTCTAATATCCCATCCCTACCAACACTACCAATTCTTCTCAATGTAAAGCCATGGTATTCCTGAAGGCAATTTGAAGCACTAGTTAGTGATGATGGCAGCTGAGGACTATGCAGAGATAATGCATATTCTACTGAGATTGTGACATATTTTTGTAGGGGTGGCTGCAGATAAAGCAGAGGATGGGTAGGTGGTTGTTTACATGGCCTAGCAGTTGTATACTGTCTTTACTCCTTCCTAATAAATTAGGAAATGGTGAGGTAGGGTGAGAGAAGGAGATGACATTTCAGCTTTTCCTGGTTTAAACTATGGTGTTTGTTTAGTTTTGTGCTGGAAGGAGCTGCTTGCTAGTCCAAATGGAGGATCTAGATCTGGGGGGTACTTTGTGGAGGGCGATGGAGCTTGTTGTTATCCAGAATGGTACCGAGTCTAATTATAAAACATACTATGGAATAATGCTGGATTCTTAGCCACATGATATTCACACACAGTGCAACACTTAGTGTTTAGGTGATATATCCACCACCTAAAACAACCAAATAGGAGTGTAGCACTAATTAATCAAAGCTTATCCCTCAATGGATATACGGGGATCAAGTTGCATACATAAAATAAAAAAAGAAGAAAAAAACACTAATATAAAGTGACTTGGTGTAATAGGTATTGAATCCAAACTCACATTTTTTAGAGCCTTTTTAGATAAACATCACGCTTGTGTGCACTTTCTAGATGGCAACCAGACCTATAAGCTCTCTGATTTTTCAGATTACGGTGTCCTCAATCGAAAAAAAATGAATAATAACAGAATCTGGGTGTAGTATTTTGGCATTCACTTGTTAAAGGAGGCTGCAAATCTTATAATAAAATTGCTCACCTTTTTCAGAGCCCGTTACCTGGCTCTGAGTGTAAAAGTATTGTATCAACTTATGGGGTGATACAACCCCTTCAGATTCGGGAATCACAGGGAAAAACTGAAGATACAGGATCAATATATATTCAAGTATAGATTTATTAAACAAATAAAAACACAATAAAAAGTATAATAAATTACTGATCCTAGAGTCCTTCTTTCGCCAAGACGCGTTTCACCCCTTCGTGGGCTTTCTCAATCGCCATGTATTTTGTTCTGTTCCCGGTTCCGTTTTAAGTGCTCATAGGCTCTTAACATTCCACAACTCATTCCATAACAACTTTCCAGGTGGCAACCAGAGCTATAAACTCTCCAATATTTCATAAAACCTGAAATTACGTCTTTTCCAGCACGTCATTTCCGGTTTTCTGAAAAATCGGAGAGTTTGTAGGTCTGGTTGCCACCTGGGAAGTGCACACAAGCATGATGTTAAGAGCCTATATCTAAAAAGGCACTAAAAAATGTGAGTTTGGATTCAATACCTATTACACAAAGTGACTTTATCTACAGAGTTACACTATTAGTGTTTCCTTCTCTTTTATTTTATGTATGCAACTTAATCCCCTATATCCATCGAGGGGTAAGCTTTGATTTAATAGCGCTACACTCCTATTTGGTTATGTTAGGTGGTTGGTATATCACCTAAACACTAAGTTTTGTACTGTGTGTTTTATATGCTGGGTTTGTGGAGTGCCCAATTGAGTGTTTAGCAGTAGAGTTATATATGGAGATGGCCAGTGAAGGACAGGAGAGGGAAGGGATGGACAGCAGTTGTGAATCAATGCACTGTATGAACACAACATGAATCTATAATGGAGAAAGTCTGATTGGGTACGAGACTTCCTCCAGGAGCGTTGGAGGAAGTCTCGTACCCAATCAGACTTTCTCCATTATAGATTCATGTTGTGTTCATACAGTGCATTGATTCACAACTGCTGTCCATCCCTTCCCTCTCCTGTCCTTCACTGGCCATCTCCATATATAACTCTACTCTTACATCTGCCTTGAACACTGCAGCGCCACTACAAACAAGCACCTTGAGGAGGACCCGCCCCCAACCATGGCATACTAAATTAACGCGCTACTTGCAAAGATGCTCCCGTTGTGCTGAACGCTCCTGGAGGAAGTCTCGTACCCAATCAGACTTTCTCCATTATAGATTCATGTTGTGTTCATACAGTGCAGCCCTTGCCCTTGCCAAACAGTCCTATTTTTCCTCTCTCATTAGTTCATGTTCCCGCAACCCCAGGCGTCTCTTTGACACCTTTAATTCTCTTCTTCGCCCTGCTGTGGCCACCCCCAAAACTAACCTTACTTCTGATAACTTTGCATGTTACTTCACTGACAAGATTGAACAGCTAAGGAAAGAATTCTCCCCTCCTTGCCTTTCTGTTTCTCAATCACACATAGATCATGCCTTTCCTACCCTTCAGACATTCTCCCCAGCTACTGACCAAGAGGTGGCTGTTCTTCTTTGCTCCTCTCGCCCCACCACTTGCCCACTCGATCCTGTCCCATCTCACCTTATCAGATCTCTCTCCACTTGTCTCGTGCCTTCTCTAACACACATCTTCAACTGCTCGCTCTCTTCTGGCATCGTCCCTGCTGACCTTAAACATGCCACTGTAGTGCCTATACTAAAAAAACCATCCCTCGACCCATCCACCCTCTCTAACTACCGTCCCATATCCCTGCTCCCTTTTTCCTCAAAGCTTCTGGAAAGACTTGTCTTTACCCGTGTGTCTCATTTCCTCAATTCCAACTCTCTCCTTGACCCCCTTCAATCTGGCTTCCGCCCTCTCCACTCTACAGAGACTGCCCTTATCAAAGTCACTAACGACCTAATCACAGCTAAATCCAAAGGCCACTACTCCATACTAATTCTTCTTGACCTCTCAGCGCCCTTTGACACCGTTGATCATGCTCTCCTTCTTCAAACTCTTCAATCGCTTGGTCTCTGTGACTCTGTCCTCTCGTGGTTTTCCTCTTATCTCTCCCAACGCTCATTCAGTGTCTCCTTCTCTGATACCTCCTCCCCTCGCCCTGTCTCGGTTGGTGTCCCCCAAGGCTCCGTCCTTGGTCCCCTTCTATTTTCTCTTTATACTGCCTCTCTTGGCAAACTTATTACCTCTTTTGGATTCCACTACCACCTGTACGCTGATGACACCCAGCTATATCTCTCCTCCCCGGACCTCTCCCCTGCCGTCCTGCAACGTGTCACTGCTTGCCTTTCTTCCATCTCTGACTGGATGTCCTCCCACTTTCTGAAACTCAATCTCTCAAAAACTGAGCTCCTTGTCTTTCCTCCTCCTAATACTGATCCTCCTCTTTCGCTCTCCCTTCAAGTTTGTGGTACCAACATCAGTCCATCCTTGCAAGCGCGCTGTCTTGGCGTCATACTTGACTCTGGTCTCACCTTTGAGCCTCACATCCAGCATGTTGCCAAATCCTGTAGATTTCATCTTAAAAACATAGCCCGCATCCGCCCCTTTCTTGCACCAGATACTACCAAGGAGCTTGTCCATGCTCTAGTAATTTCCCGCATGGATTACTGTAACCCTCTCCTGATTGGTCTTCCCAAAAGCCGTACTGCACCCCTACAGTCCGTAATGAACGCTGCTGCTAGACTGATTTTCCTCTCTAGTCGTTTCTCTCACACCTCACCCCTCTGCCAGTCCTTACATTGGCTTCCTGTATGCTATAGGAGTCAATTCAAGGTACTTACTCACACCTATAAAGCACTGAACAACTCTAGCCCCTCTTATATCTCCTCACAGATCCATAGGTATGTCCCTTCTCGGTCTCTCCGCTCTGCCCGTGACCACCTCCTGTCCGTTGTCCGCACTCGTACGGCCAACTCGCGCTTGCAGGACTTCTCGCGGGCGGCTCCCTTCCTATGGAATAGCCTGCCTACCGCCATCAGACTCTCCCCTAGTCTTGCATCTTTTAAGAAGTGCCTTAAAACCCATCTCTTTAGGAAAGCTTATGGCCTCCAAGACTAACCAATACCTCACATACCTGTCTCTTGCCCTCTCCTAAAGGGCAGTCCACCTTATTTGATAGTAAATTTCTGTCCTAATGTGTTTTACACCCCACCTCCTATAGAATGTAAGCTCGATCGAGCAGGAGTTATTCAAATCTTAACAAATCAAGAACTGTAGGATGGTAACTTGATGGAATATCAAACCTAATCAGGTACCTATAGGACATTTTTCCTCCTTGCAGTTTAACTAGGCGACCCTGGGTTTTTCTTTTCCAATCATAGTTTTGATGGTAGATATTTTGGATTCGCCATGTTGGAAGCCATCATTACACATTATCCCTAGTGATTACTCTAGAGCAGCACACCATGACGTAATGAATAAAATGATCTTTAATTTGATGTAATTGAAATATCATATTTGGATTTATATGTATTTCAGACTTCTATTTAGATCAGTATTTAGGATTAATTAATTGTTGTGTCAAAAGAGATTCATTAAAGGGACATGCCTCACTTTGAGGCAACTGTCTCATTCAACAGCTTTAGCTTTGAACAAAACCGTTGCCTCACTCTTCCGGCTGAAGAAAGCAGGTAAATATTATTTGTTTTCATATTTACCTTCTTCTTCTTTCTTATTCTTTCTACACCCACTCCAGGGGGCACACTGATCTAGCCAATCAGTGACCTGTCCCTAGGAATGCTGGAAAAGTGCATTGGGCATATCTAACAGATTTACACATGGGGAGTTAGAAAATATCTTCACCGTTCAACATCCTGACTGGGGGGAAAGGAAGGGAGTCTCGTCAGTGTGATTCATGCAGCACAGGCTCTGGTATTGGATTTTTCATTCCTGTTGCATCACAATAATGCCCTGTTTCTGTCATTAGTAGACTGGTCTGAAACTGAGACGAGTGGGCTGAAGCAACTCCCTTAGCTGAGAGGCATGCCCAATAATGCAATTTGACCACTTTTATAGTAAGTTTATAATTGTTTTTTAACATAATTTTCAAAGTTTTACATGATTTATTTTGGTTTGTATATTTGTTTAAAATGCTTGTTTGCTGGTTTTAAAAAAATATAATTGTCAAGTGATGACTGTTCCTTTGAGTTCAAATTATATCCAGTCAGGTCTGGTTGCAGTATGTTACAATGTTTGATGATGTCTATGGGACTGGGCAATTAGGTTGAAGGTATTGGACTGTCATCTTCTATTAAAGCAATATTTCAGTATAACAAAGTACATGTCACCTCACACAAACAGAAAATATAAAATTCTACTCATGTCGGTTTCATGTATCTCTGCCTGACAACACAGGAAAATTCCCAATCGTTAAACTTTTAATCAACACTCAAGTAGTAAAAACTATAATAATGAATGCCGAAATCTAATTGAAATGTTGTCATATAATAGTCACTTTTTTCCTGTATTTTATAATCAAAGAAAACAGACTAAGTCAGAGCAATAGTCTTTTGGATGCTGGACACTTTACAAGAAGACAAGGATTATTTGCTAATTTCAGCCAGAGGAAAAAAGATTACTCCCTCTGCTGTCTCTAACGCTACTTTGATATTCTTCTGTTTGGCAGAAAAAGGCTTAAACATGCTATTTTTTTTCCTTATCTTAAACATTAAGCTTGAGAGTCATTCAATTTAGTTTGTAAATATTGTGCAACAAGGGCTGTATAATTCAGCTCAACATGGCAAGTACCGGAAAATAAAGCACATGCAAGTTAATGTTTAGCTCGATTGCTTTGTTTTTGTTGTCATTAGCTTATCAGAGAAGTTTACTTGGTCAGGGGATTTTATTTTTATTAAACCCTTATCTTTGTTTATGTTCAGCAAGAGGATCCTCCATTTCATTATCTGCCACTATCCTGCAGCATGCACATACTCATCATCTAATGTCAAGTTGATTTAAGTGGCAGCGTTTACCAGTGATATTTCTAAACCATAAAACATTTATTTAAAGGAACACACTAGACACCAAAATAGTTTAGCTTATTAAAGCACTTTTGGTGCAGGGGCCACGACCTTGCAGTCTAACTGCTCAATTCTCTTCTGATTAGGAGTTATATCATTTTGTTTATGTTATCTCAGCCTCCATGAAAAATTGGTTTTGAAAACAAAACTCTAATCACATACAGTATTTATTGTTGTTGTTGAAATGACTGTCTTTCACTGTATACCAAACACACCTTATTGTTATTAATTTTACCTTTCCAAATTTGAAATGCATTTCAAGTTTAGCTTGGATTCTCGAATTTCATAATTTAGCCAATAGCCATGGCTGTTGAACTATAAGGTCTAAAATGTGCTTAATAATATTTTTAAATTAATTATATCCTATACGGTTTGAACTTTAACAAAGGATTCTAAGCCTGCGTAATACAAAATGTTTTAGAGTTAAAAGTCATTTATAAAGATCTATCTGTGCAGGATGAATACATTGCAATTTTAAATGCTTTCATCAAGTACTAACAGTTCAAAGGAACACTATAGAGTTAGGAATACATATATATATATATATATATATATATATTCCTAATGCTACAGTCATGATGCCCCTTGTCAATCAGATTCTCCCCACTGTGCAAAATAAAAAAAATAAAAAATCAATAGCTTACCTTTTCTTTAGCACCAAGTCTTCACAGTGATGATGGGCCAAGCATTGGAGAATGCAGGTGGCATGATTCTCTTTGGCCAATCATGACAGCACTGAGCATGGGAGAGTGATGTCACGGTTGCTTATAGTATGAGAGCTGGGAAGGAAGATTCCTGGTTCTCATACCCAGAGGACTTGGATGCGTGGCTTCAAGCCATGCTTCCAAATCTTCTAAAGAGTTTTGGGGTGTAGGGCATGGGGAGCAGGATTGCAGGCACTTTAAAAATTTCAATAAGATGAAGTTGTTAAAATGCCTATAGTTTTCTTTAAAATAAACTATATTAGAGCACTGTATTTTTTCATGAAAATTATACCCAAGAGGCATCACAGGAGAAAAGTTTGTTTGTTATTAGTTCTTCGAGAATTGTGTAAATCAAGTGAGTGGACTTGTACAGGGTAAAAAATATGGGTTTATCCAAACCACTTTGGCAATAAATAAACAAACAATCAATGACATATATAAATAAAATGGGGAGAAGGAGTAATTTGAAGTTGGAAAAAGTGGATTTATCAAAAATCATTTAGGAAAAGGTCAGTGGACCATCCATTCACATACAGTTTGTAGCATCAATGACCATTCATCAATTACAATTTAATTAAACAAATTCAAAAAACAGTGCCCTGGCAGCAGCAATCCAATTTGGAAATAGGGATTTTTTAAAAACATGAATGGGTGGTACAGTTGAGTGGATTATTAATTGGTCACTCTTTCCTTGTTTTTGAAAAATACAACTTTTTAATATTAAATTACTGCTGATGCTATTCCCCTTTTTTCAAGTGCCTTTTATTATAGTGGTCACTGCCTGGCTTAGTCTAAACCGTGTCTGCCAACTCTGCAGATGCAGCTGGTAGAAGCTGATAAGAAGTCATTTTTTTACCATACTGAGAGATGGTCAATTATGATACAGACTGGATATGTGGGAAAACCTTGTTTTTCTCAGGATGGAAGTGGTAAGTGGGTCATCAATAGCCCATGCCAATTCCCTTTTGCCTACAAAAAAAAGTGATCATCCTTAAGAGTAGAAAAGAAACAGAATAGGCATGGTATAGAGAATGGTATTGGTGGTGGTAGTTGTGGTGTGGTGATAGCAGCATTGACGATGGGTGAGGATGGACAAGGTATTATATTACACAATTAAAAACAATAATAGAAAAGGCTGCGCCACAATAAATAAAATAGAATAAAAATAAGCAAAGTCCAAATAAAAAAAGTCCAACTTATATGTCCTTACGAATGGTCTTTAGTGCAATGATGGGGTCTTCAGATATTGTAGTGGTTCCACTTATATAGAAGATAAAAGAGAGGGACAACCAATAGTGCAATATGTATAGCTCAAATATGGATGTAATAGAAAATAATGGTAGGAAACTCACATTTACAAGAGCTTATATCCAGCTCTAGGGTAAAGCGTGTACAGCGGTATAATCCCCGCTTATGGGATATGTAGTGGGTACCTCTCAGTCACTGGTGTCCAATTCTCAGAAAAAAAAGAGACAGCCAATAGTGCTCACTGTATGAGAGTGTCAATATAAATTAATTAAAAACGTACTTACAAATGAAGAGCAGACCGACTGCTCTGTGATATCAGCATAGGTGGATTGATCCCCACCTAGGATTTCTTTGGGTGCAGGAAACTTCCAAAAGGTTATAAAACCAATAAAAATAAAAAATAGATAAAATAATAAAAAGCCAGGGTAGAATAAAAGTTATGTGTATATAAAGAAGATAATTGACATAAACATATGACCAAAATACTTTTAATATAAAAATACACAATATTAAATTTCCATAACGCGTTTCGTCAACAGACTTTTTCAAATGGAATAACATACAATACCTGGCATATTAGTAATTAGAATATTGGTGCCAAATGGTGCCAAAATGGTCCAGCCAATAGGATTAAAATAGAATAAGCAAATTAAAAACACATAAATAGTTATATAGATGGATACTTTATAATAACACAACATATATAAAATATGTATTGAGCTAAAACGAGGGTGGGAAGATATAATTTTAAGCGATCAAAATCTCCCACGTGACTTGCGGCACTTCCGCGTTTCGGAAGCTAAACCGCACAGCCGCATGGGAGATGTAGTTTGTAGTAGCTGCGAATGGCGGCCGTGTAAACAAAAGGGAGGAGGATTCAGTTTCTGGCTGAAAATAGAATGCGGCCATCTTAGGAAGGGACAAATTAGTGTATAGGGGCCATATTGAGAAGGGCAAATTAGAAAAAACTTATTTTATTTTTTACTAATTTGCCCTTCTCAATATGGCCCCTATACACGATGGAAGGCGATGGTCAGGTAGGGACATAAGGCTAAAGGCAAGGTGTCTTTCCCCATGGGCACGCCGACAGTGGAGATGCTTTGATCTCATCCGCTGGCCTATAAAGAGGTGGCCCTGCTTTCTGCCCATGATCAGAGATCTCCCTCAACGGCCCAAGGGCCCTTCAATAGAGGAGAGATGGAGAGAGGACCTAGAGGAAGGGAGGAGGGACCTGCAAGGCAGATCGCTCCTCCCACAAGCAGGCTATGTGGAGCGTTGATGTGCGTTATCATGGCAACTCTCCACACGGCATTCTGCGCGCGAGAGGACAGGAGACAGCCTGCAGGCTACACAGAACTCACAACCACTGGACCACCAGGGTTGGCTGGGTCTCCCCTTCCTTCACCAAAGGTAAGAAGAATGGAGGGGGGATGAAGATTTTATTTATGTATAGTATTATTAAAAATAATAAAAAAATTTGCTACTTGCACCTCTCAAACTCTGCAACACACACATATAGCACCCCCACATACACACAGCATGCCCCACACACACAGCACTCCTCTCACACACACACTCACACACACACACACAGCACCCTCCTAAACACACACAGCACTCCTCACACACACACTGCACTTCTTACACACACACTGCACCTCTTACACACACACACACAACACCCCCCTTCACACACACACACACAAAGCACCCCCAATCACACAGCACCCATCACACACACACACACACACACACAACACCCTTCACAAACACAGACACAGCACCCATCACACATTTACTGCTCCACTCAATGCAGTATGTGTGTTTGTATTCAGCAGTCTGTATGTATTCAGCAGTCTGTGTGTGTATTCAGCAGTCTGTGTGTGTATTCAGCAGACTGTGAGTGTGTATTCAGCAGTCTGTGTGTGTATTCAGCAGTCTGTGTGTGTATTCAGCAGACTGTGAGTGTGTATTCAGCAGTCTGTGTGTGTATTCAGCGGACTGTGTGTATATATTCAGCAGTCTGTCTGTGTGTATTTAGCAGTCTGTCTGTGTATTCAGGCAGTCTGTCTGTGTATTCAGGCAGTCTGTATGTGTATTCAGCAGAGTGTGTGTTTTCAGCAGTTTGTGTGTATTCAGCCGTCTGTGTATTCAGCAGTCTGTGTGTTTTCAGCGGACTGTGTGTATGTATGTTTGTGTGTGTATTCAGTGGACTGTGTGTATGTATTCAGCAGTCTGCATGTGTGCATGTGTATTCAGCAGTCGGTGTGTGTATGTATTCAGCAATCGGTGTGTGTGTGTATGTATTCAGCAGTCGGTGTGTGAATATGTTCAACAGTCTGTGACTGTATTCAGCAGTCTGTGTGTATTTATTGTATGTATGTATTGCATTTGTTGGAGGTACTAATACATATAAGCTTAATGTTATCTATAATTTTAATTGTTATTGCTGTGAGTTTTGTGTAGGCAGGGCTCCAGTGCAGTGCTTTGCTCAGGGGCCAATAATGTTGTTAAGATGGCACTGTCTATGGGGGTTCATAGCAGATACATCATAGCATATTCTCCTTTTTACACATAGTTCACAATTGATTATTTAACAAATAGATTAAATGTTCATTTGCCATAAAAAAGAGAGATGGAAAAAAAAAAAAAAAATATGGCAGCTACATGACATAGTGTCACTTTGGGAAGAGAAGGAAGAGGGCATTTTTCCCTATATATTGTCCTATTCAGATTGCTACAAAATGTATGGATGTAAATGTATTACACTATACATTAAACTGCTATAAAGTTAGCACTTGGCATTGCTAAGCTCTACTACTTATTTGACGTCTTGAATGATGTCCTTGTTTCTGACAGCTGCTCTGTCTGCAGATCTGTCACAGTGCATCTAATGCTGTAACCTAATTAGTTATAGCAGTATTTACATAATATTTGCCAACTACTGCAAGTTGTCAGAAACGTCCTCCTTCCTCCGTTGACATGTGGATATCAGGAATATTATGTTGCAAAATAAACATTTTACTAGACCCTTCATGACCAAGGATATATAAGAGCTGTCATAATATAATAGGATTTGCTTGAGCCCCAAAAGGTTATAAGGTCCAGATTATTTTAAATGCATTCATGTCAACTTTTAATGAATTATGGAGGTTTGGTATTAAAAATCATGCAAAAGCGTGAATACCAAAAAGATACTGATATTTTCTGCAGCCAAATATGTATAGGGCTGCTCAGTAGCTACTTGGAGAGTAATTTAAGCCCATCAGTGTTCTTTTATACAAAGATATGGAGCATGATACTACATGTAAGAGTGCTAGATGCACACTACATGTTTGAGAACTACCTTAAAGGGTTATGCAACCACAAAAATAGCATTCTAATAAGACACTGTTTTTGGATTAAGTACCCTAGTTGATATGGTTCCCCCCAAAATAATAAAAAAAATAATAATGAAAGAAAAAAGCTAACATTTACCTGTAATCCACACAAAAGCCAGGTTCTTCTTGCAGTCTGATCCTCCCCTGTTGAAAATAAAGATGTAGTAGAGCATTTGGACAGCCCAGAGCGGTGGACCATGTTACCATAGGTAGTCAGTCAACAGAATGATATACGTACTGATGACAGATATGTACAGAATGGACATTTCACCTCTGGCAGCATAACATTATATGAGCAGCATTTCTTATTGAAATACTACACATACAGACGACCAACACCTTGACAACTTCAAATCACTTAAGGTCATGGTGCGTGGAGTAACCTTTTAAAGATCCTTTTCCTATGGTAAGTACTCAGCTATGCATAGTGAGCTCACCGGAGATGTTTACAGAGGTACAACTTATGTAAATATCATAGTATTTGCAATTGCATTTCAAAGTTTGTTTCCTGTTGAAATAGAAACTTTAAATAGGATTTAAAACGTGTAGGTTTTATTTGCATTTGTATTTCTTCATGAAATATTTAGAAAAGGTGCATGAAGTAATTCAAGCTAAGTAAGATATTTTAGCTAATAAAATATAAAATGTATATATTGTAAATGTCTATTAATTTATGGTTCTTCGCAATACTGCAATTGCATTAGCGATTAGTTTAAAATATATTAATGTCCATTGTTCTATCACCCAATCTCTCTTGATGACATTAGTGAAAAATCAATAAGCAAGGGTTTACTGACCCTTTTTTAAGCAGTGCATATTATGCTGCCATCAGTGTTTCAAACAGTTACACGAGTCAACTTCTGTCTTGACTATAGTGAGGAAAAACAGCAGTTGACACTGGAGTCAGAATCATTTCCAAGTACCAAAACAGTCACTTTCATGGATAGCTTCCAAGGAATATGGAGGGAGAGATGGTCAAATAGGCAGACAAGTAGGTAGAGACAGACAGTCGGACGGGCGGGTGGACAGGCGGGTGGAAGGACGGACAGACAATAGATAAACAGACAGACAGATAGACAGATAGTACAATATTTGCAGGAATATGAAAAAGAAAAAGGAAAAATGTTTAAAACTGGCCAGGCAGTAAAAAGGTTGATTTATCTACACATTGAACTCGCTCATTATTTCTCTCTGGGGAAGTAGTGAGTAATCACCAAAAAAAAAAAAGAAAATCCATAATCACGTAAAACTTCAGGTTTAAAGTCACTCTGAGGTCACAGCTGGAGCAAATGGAGTCATACCGCTGAAGCCATTTCATTTAATCTACTTTGAAAGCATCCATTTGGCAAATTGCAAAACTCCAAGCCACAGTTACAAATGCTGGGAGGGCAATCAGTATCCTTTCATCCTTACTTGCAAAGCTATACATATCTTACCAATGCTGCAATGTAATAATAAAGGGATATATTAAGATGTCAGTAGTAATTGTAAGGTGGGAAATGGCAAACTGCTTTTAAAAATGAACATATTTATTATAGGATATTGCTTTCCTTTAATATATTTTCATGAAGGTGATACAATTTAACATTGCATTAATTTGTTTCTTGATAAAATATAGAAAACATGTTGGGTATTTGTTATTTATTTTTACATTTCATACTTGAACATGTTATCGTATGCCTGGTGATTTAACAGCAAGAAATAAATAATAATAAAATATTGAGTAAATATGTTTATATAGTAAAAACTGGAGTTGGAATAACACATGCTGACTTATTCACTAAAGTATAAATGTTCAGAAATAGGGGCTATTATATTTTAGGCCAAAATAGAAAAACAGGAAAAATCCCAAGTCAGCTATTCAGTATAGCTAGCCCGGCCTAAAATTGGACTTTGCATTCCTAGCTAATTCACAATTTAGTGAATTACCATCATGGAATTAAATCTCCCATATTATACAAACCTAAATTATTCCCATTTAACAAAGAATTGATATTTTGGTTATTGAAACTTTACAATGTACCTAGAAGTGGAATTATGAAAATAAAATGTGTGTGGATCTACTCTCTTACCATTTTACTGTTAATTTTATCTTAGCTTTTTTAGTAAATAAATCTCTAAATCCCTAATGTTTTTTTTTTTTTAAAACAATGTCATCAATCAGTACATCTTACCCAAGACAAAAATAACGATTTAATTACTGTAAATATAACTCGAATTCCAATTTAATTAGGCTTTAGTAAAGAATAAACCAATTACAAAATTTGTAAAGTTAATGTAGAACATGAGTTTAAAATAATGCATGTCAAAAGGTAACACAAGCTCAAGAGTATAGTCATGTGATATAAAATATACAAATGAAAAGTGTGAGCAAATAATAAAGTTGAGATCAAACAAAACTCAATGAACAAAAAAAAAGTATTTCATAACACACAGTGGATATTTAGTCTAACTTTCATTAAAGGAATGAGCACGTACCGGTAATTAAAATACTGAAAATGTCATGGACTGATGCAAGGGGTCAATTAAAATAACACTATACTCTTGGGAAATTATTAATGATTTAGTCTTGAAAATATATGTACAGCTAAGTGTATGAACTGGTCTAATAACAAATGGCAAAGCTTAATAGCATGTCTTGTTGGATATTTACTACATTAAAGCTTTGGAAAGTTACGTGAACATTTCATACAGGCTCCAGATTAAACCTGATCTGTCCTATGTTCATCTATTAAAATTCATCATATAAATCAATGTATTTTGCTGTTTGCTTTTAAGCATGTGCAGTTTTAAAGTTATTATTGTCTAAATGTGGGAACTATTTAAAATCTTTGACATTATTTTCTGGTGACACTAGCAGAATGTTAATGGACTTTGCTTCTTTAAAATTTCCAGATGACAACAATATGATTGCCTGGAGTGACTAGTCATGATTGCTGACCCATCATCCATGTCCCCACCGTTGCCCCCCAATAACACCTTCTTAGTGGATAAGGGCAGCGGCCACAGCTTTTTCATTTTTTTTTACTTTTAACATTATCCAACTCTGTCAGCTGTTGAGCAGTTGCCCAACAGACAGTTCCCCCAACCTTTGTCCATAAGCCTAAACAGCCGTCACTCCGCCACCAGCTCCCGCGCGGGCTGTCATCTCCCCAAAGCAACTCTTCATCTTAACCTTTTTTTTTGCACTGTCCAGGATACCGCCAAGCTGTGACAAAACAGAAAGAACAAAGCCAGACACAAGACAACCAAAGCGAACAGGGTGGGTGGGCGGGAAAGTCAGTATGCTCCTGTCCCTTGTCTCTGCTGACTTGTGAGTCTCCTCTCCCGGCCTGTTACCAAACTGACAATTTTGCAACATTGTATCACTTAATTATCCAGCCCCTTAGTCATGGGCAGCAGTCATGCTCCCCATTCCCAAGTTGTCCAGGGGGAAACTGAAAGAGAAGGAGGACTGTACGTGAATAAATAACTTAAGTTACAGATGACATATATTTACCTAACTAGCAGCACTATAAAGTTTTACTTTAGACATACAAAGGGTACATATAGAAAAACTTTATAAGTACAGGTTTTAAAATACATTGTCTTAAACTTACGTTTACTAGAGTAAGATTCAAAAGCTAGAATCTTAACAGATGTGAGAAAGGCTGAACTTGATGGACACATGTCTCTTTTTAGCCTAAGTAACTTTGTAACTAGGTTTATGCAAAAAAATGCTTTCTAAAATAAGACAAGCTTTTAATTTAATATATTGCCATTGTAACTTCTACCATGTTCGTATTCAGTTAATCTACTGGCACAAGTAAAAAATTGACTCAACTCTACATATACATGCAAACGCTGAATGCAAACAGGTTGTTTTTCAAATAGTGACATTTGCATTTTACTATTTATCTTATTAACACAATTAAGTAACATCTTATATCTGTGGTTACTGAGTGTTTAAAGTTTAATATCCTGAGTGTAGTGGGATCCATATACATAACTCCAAAGAAACCAAAGAAAAGCAATACCAAAATGATTTACGTCAGCCATCAATCATTTGCTTAAAAAACAATGTCACTCAGGGTCCTGTATAGGACATTTATGGGCCTGAGTTTAAGTCTGCTTATGTTTCATAATATTTGATATTTCATAAAAATGTATTTTAAAATTAAATTCACAGTACTTTACTACTAAGGTTTCTAGAGATAAGTGGCCCTTTGGGGCAAAGCGATTTCAGCACAATTTATTTTGTGAAATTTTTTTGTGAGTGCCTGTTTCATCATTTGTTTTGTATTATTATGTTGTACTAAATACTACACTATAAGAGTTTTTTTTTTCCCTTTCTTTTTTTCCCCTCATATATGCATGATATGAGTGAATTATCTTTAAGGTAAACACTTTATATGCTTGTTAACCCATGTTATCAATTTACACTTTAGTTCGATTTTGCCCAGAGACGCTTTATAGATACGTTTGGCACTTGGAATTAAGAAACACAACTCCATCTATTTGTCATCTCTTTCTTCATATTACTATTTATACATCTGCACCTTATCAAGTTGGTATTATGTGTTTTATTACATAAACTACTGTTGTAAAAATGCAGAATTAAAAAAAAATACTAGAAGAAATTACATTAACAGCTTTAAACATAAGTAAGGCTGTTCTAGTCAGATTTCATTTCATGGTAGCAGGAGTCAAACATAATATTATTAAGCATAATACGTTTATTAGTTTTCTAAAGAATGAACTAGTTTAAAAAATGTCTCAATACAAAATTGCTTTGTGTTATTTTAAAAATATGTTGTCCTGTAATAAATTGATTTATTATAGAAAACATGGATATTTTGTTTGTAAATAGTCAGGGATAGTCTCATAGTCACAACGTTCTGATGTTGCAAACAGGATGTGACTTTGGTATGTGAGATTGTATTATCAGAATAACACACTATGCAGCATTTATTTCAAATTACATAATAGCATATTGCACTCCCAAATACATTGAGGGAAGTTAGGAACTGCAGACTATGCGTTTATACTGCTAGTTGCTGGGAATCAACAATGTATTAGAAAATGGGACATGTAAGCACTTATTACTCCTATGGTGTTATACCTCTAGCAGTGTATTAGGAGAAAGAAGGCACCTATTATGCCAGGGTTTGAGCATCCACATAAATGTATTTTGGGAGAAATGGGTTGATGACCTGTTATGTTGTGTGGGTGAGGACCCCAACTGTGTACTGGGAGAAGGAGATAAATAATCTTTAAAGCCCTCTCCTTACACACATAGATTAGGGGGCATGTTAACCACTGAACAGATTGAACAGATCGTCCCTATATGTACTTTTATCTCCAATATAAGAGAACAGGGGAAGAGAGAGAGTAGCTGTCATTATGAACTCCCCACCTGTCTAACATGGACAAGAGTTACCATTTAGTAGGTGCCTTCTGTTTTGCAATGACTTTATGTGTGAAGAACAAACTGAGTGACTGGAGTCTGTTGGTCCTGTAATAATTTTTGTTTTTGGCCAATTTAGCCACATGGTTGCTCATTATTTATAGTCAGAATAATAAAAACATGTTGATTTATGCATTTGTCTAAAAACATATTGTAACGGATCCCCTATACTCAGACTGAGTATATCCGTAGTAATTCTCCCAAGTCCCCAGTGAAGCAGTGATTATAACTCTGAGCTATCCATACATCAGCCAAGACTTGATATAGGGTACAAGACTAGTTTATTATGGCCCCGTGGCCAGCTTATATACACAGACACCCAGCATGGGGTCTCCAGGCAGTAACATAGTAAACCACTCCCACAACACGTCCAGGACACTCCCACAACATGCCCAGGAGTCTCTGTGTCTGGGAGATAATTTAGTGTACTTTGCTTAACCCCTTATTGACCAGGCCATTTTTTAATTTTCTTCCCGTTAAGGACCAGGGCTGTTTTTACATTTCTGCTGTGTTTGTGTTTAGCTGTAATTTTCCTCTTACTCATGTATTGTACCCACATATATTATATACAATTTTTCTCACAATTAAATGGTCTTTCTAAATATACTGTTATCTTCATCATATCATATAATTTACTATAAAAAATTATAAAATATGATGAAAAAAATAAAAAAATTACTTTTTGTAACTTTGTCTCCAAAATATGTGACACATCTAAAAAATATCCATGCTAAATAGTTTCTAAATTTTGTCCTGAGTTTAGAAATACCCAATGTTAACATATTCTTATCTTTTTTGCAAGTTATAGGGTTATAAGAAAAGAAGGACATTGCTGTTTCAAAATATATATTTTTAAAATGTATCAATAATTACATTGTAACATTGTTATCTGTCATAAATCTCACCTCACATGTACATATTTTCTTAAAATAGACAACCCGTGGTATTCAAAACGGGGTATGTCCAGTCTTTTGTAGTAGCCACTTAGTCACAAACACTGGACAAAGTTAGCATTTATATTTGTTTGTGTGTTAAAAATGCAAAAAACTATTATGAACGCTAACTTTGGCCAGTGTTTGTGACTAAGTGGCTACTAAAAAAGACCTTGCCCTATTTGAAATACCTTGGGTTCTCTTTTTTTTGCAAATGGCATGCTATCATGGTGGTAATTATCCTTCCTGGGCTACCATATGCTCTCAAAGGCAACCAATCTGGCAAATTTCAATGTGAATATAAAACAAAAATCAAGCCTTATATTTGACCATGTAACTCAAAAACACTATACAACCTGTACATGGGGGGTACTGTTATACTCAGGAGATTTCGCAGAATACAAATATTAGTGTTTCAAAACAGTTAAACATATCACAGCAATGATATCATCATGGAAAGTGCTGTTTGTGTGAGAAAAATTAAATAAACTTAATTTTCATTGACAATATCATCGCTGTGATATGTTTTAATGTTTTGAAACACTAAGATTTGTGTTCAGCGAATTCTCCTGAGTAAAACTGTACTTCCCTTGTACAGCTGTTAGGGTATCATGGAAAGTTACAGTGTTAAATACAGTGCTAGCAAATTAAATTCTTTGGACTTTCGGCCTGGGTTGTCAGGCAGGTCCCTCAAATTGCAATCAATAAAAAACTTAATTATGTAAAAATATTACATAAATATGAATGTAAAATTTAAATACATACATATTTATATATTTGAAGTCTACGCATATTTATGAAATTATTTATGTAATATAATTGTGTGTATATAATTCACGCTGGGTCCCGCACTCCTGCTCCCAGTCTTGTTTATTGCCTAGGTGCCACTCCGACCTCAAAATATAAAATACCTTGTTGGAAGTGCACTTACAGGACTCGATACTGTTGCCAAAAATGTGCCATTTATTCAAGCTTCAAAAGTTGATTACGTAGTGTCAACGTTTCAGTCCACTAGAAGTTGAAAAAAGTCCATAGTGGACTGAAACGTTAACACTATGTAATCAACTTTTGAAGCATGAATAAATGGCACATTTTTGGCAACAGTATTGAGTCCTGTGAGTGCACTTCCAATAAGGTATTTTAATTATCCAGCCCCTTAGTCATGGGCAGCAGTCATGCTCCCCATTCCCAAGTTGTCCAGGGGAAAATGATAGAGAAGGAGGACTGTACGCGAATAAATACCTTAAGTTACAGATGACATATATATATATATATATATATATATATATATATCACTACTTTTATATATATATATCACTGCCAAAATAAAGTTAGAATAAAATTACATATATAGATAATTTAAAAAAGTTTTTATTATTTTTACATATTTTTTATGTACTTATTATTTATATTTTATAATAATATATATACAATATATATAAAGTGTGTAATTTAATTATAAGTGTATTTTTATATTAATATATGAATATATTAATATAAAAATACACTTAGTATGACATATATCGCAGGAGTCGAAACGTCGGTTGGTTTGTTTGTGTTATGCACATTATTTAAATAAATCAGAATATATTTTTTCACCAAGCCCTGTGAGTGCATCCTGGACTCTTCTTTACTTATGCATATATATATTTTTATTTATTAACTTTTTTTTTTAACAGAAGCAGGGAGGCTAACTGTCAGTTTCTTTCAGAGCGATCAGATGGCCCACGAGGCCCTAATTTGCCAAGGGAGGACTGTCTGGGCTGTCAGGCAGTCCCCCAGACTGAGAGCAACACCGATCACCAGCGGGGAAACAGCGGCGATCGGGTAAGTAATATAATTGCCACGGATGTAGGACCATTTTTGTCGTACGTAACTAGTACGTCTGTGGTCCTTAAGGAGTTAAACTAATTATCTCCCAGGCACTAGAGTTCCAAAAAATAAAACATAACATATTAAAAATACATATAACACATATTGTATCCCCCTCAAATATTATATCCTTAGATAGCCTGGATCTGGGTGCCCAAGTTGGCCAAATAGCGCTCAGATTCCACAATCACAGCCTAATCGCCATTGGGTTAAAGTTTTTACGGACCGCACATGTGGCGTCTGCCCAAATTAGTCCCAGAGAAATAGTGGTAGCGGTCAGTCACTTTCGGGAGTTCCATACGAACAAACAGATGAATAGTTCCCCTGGCTGATAGGTAGCAATTGTTTGCCTTGTTCGTGCGATCAATCCTACCGAACATCGCTCTCCTGGCTTGTCCTGCAAAGAAGCAGGCGTCCATATACCAACCTTGTTTCAATAAAAAGATTTTCACAAAAAGAAATCACTGGTGTTTGCGAGGCCGAGTGTCCGACTTATAGTTCCAGACACTCAATGACCAAGTCCCATTGCCTGCATTCGTGCGACAAGATGGCCGCTGTTTTCTCCATCACGTGTTGTTCCGTTATACGAACGATGGCCACACAAGGAGAGCACTTAAGTTTGTGGTTAGTTTGTAGTTAATTAACACTTTTTGTAACTTTGTCTCCAAAATATGTGACACATCTAAAAAACATCCATGCTAAATAGTTTCTAAATTTTTTCCTGAGTTTAGAAATACCCAATGTTAACATATTCTTATCTTTTTTGCAAGTTATAGGGTTATAAGAAAAGTAGGACATTGCTGTTTCAAAATATATATTTTTAAAATGTATCAATAATTACATTGTAACATTGTTATCTATCATAAATCTCACCTCACATGTACATATTTTCTTAAAATAGACAACCCGTGGTATTCAAAACGGGGTATGTCCAGTCTTTTGTAGTAGCCACTTAGTCACAAACACTGGACAAAGTTAGCATTTATATTTGTTTGTGTGTTAAAAATGCAAAAAACTATTATGAACGCTAACTTTGGCCAGTGTTTGTGACTAAGTGGCTACTAAAAAAGACCTTGCCCTATTTGAAATACCTTGGGTTCTCTTTTTTTTGCAAATGGCATGCTATCATGGTGGTAATTATCCTTCCTGGGCTACCATATGCTCTCAAAGGCAACCAATCTGGCAAATTTCAATGTGAATATAAAACAAAAATCAAGCCTTATATTTGACCATGTAACTCAAAAACACTATACAACCTGTACATGGGGGGTACTGTTATACTCAGGAGATTTTGCAGAATACAAATATTAGTGTTTCAAAACAGTTAAACATATCGCAGCAATGATATCATCATGGAAAGTGCTGTTTGTGTGAGAAAAATTAAATAAACTTAATTTTCATAGACAATATCATCGCTGTGATATGTTTTAATGTTTTCAAACACTAAGATTTGTGTTCAGCGAATTCTCCTGAGTAAAACTGTACTTCCCTTGTACAGCTGTTAGGGTATCATGGAAAGTTACAGTGTTAAATACAGTGCTAGCAAATTAAATTCTCTGGACTTTCGGCCTGGGTTGTCAGGCAGGTCCCTCAAATTGCAATCAATAAAAAACTTAATTATGTAAAAATATTACATAAATATGAATGTAAAATTTAAATACATACATATTTATATATTTGAAGTCTACGCATATTTATGAAATTATTTATGTAATATAATTGTGTGTATATAATTCACGCTGGGTCCCGCACTCCTGCTCCCAGTCTTGTTTATTGCCTAGGTGCCACTCCGACCTCAAAATATAAAATACCTTGTTGGAAGTGCACTCACAGGACTCGATACTGTTGCCAAAAATGTGCCATTTATTCAAGCTTCAAAAGTTGATTACATAGTGTCAACGTTTCAGTCCACTAGAAGTTTAAAAAAGTCCATAGTGGACTGAAACGTTAACACTATGTAATCAACTTTTGAAGCATGAATAAATGGCACATTTTTGGCAACAGTATTGAGTCCTGTGAGTGCACTTCCAATAAGGTATTTTAATTATCCAGCCCTTTAGTCATGGGCAGCAGTCATGCTCCCCATTCCCAAGTTGTCCAGGGGAAAATGATAGAGAAGGAGGACTGTACGTGAATAAATACCTTAAGTTACAGATGACATATATATATATCACTACTATATCACTATATCACTACTTTTATATATATATCACTGCCAAAATACAGTTAGAATAAAATTACATATATAGATAATTTAAAAAAGTTTTTATTATTTTTACATATTTTTTTATGTACTTATTATTTATATTTTATAATAATATATATACAATATATATAAAGTGTGTAATTTAATTATAAGTGTATTTTTATATTAATATATGAATATATTAATATAAAAATACACTTAGTATGACATATATCGCAGGGGTCGAAACGTCGGTTGGTTTGTTTGTGTTATGCACATTATTTAAATAAATCAGAATATATTTTTTCACCAAGCCCTGTGAGTGCATCCTGGACTCTTCTTTACTTATGCATATATATATTTTTATTTATTAACTTTTTTTTTTAACAGAAGCAGGGAGGCTAACTGTCAGTTTCTTTCAGAGCGATCAGATGGCCCACGAGGCCCTAATTTGCCAAGGGAGGACTGTCTGGGCTGTCAGGCAGTCCCCCAGACCGAGAGCAACACCGATCACCAGCGGGGAAACAGCGGCGATCGGGTAAGTAATATAATTGCCACGGATGTAGGACCATTTTTGTCGTACGTAACTAGTACGTCTGTGGTCCTTAAGGAGTTAAACTAATTATCTCCCAGGCACTAGAGTTCCAAAAAATAAAACATAACATATTAAAAATACATATAACACATATAGTATCCCCCTCAAATATTATATCCTTAGATAGCCTGGATCTGGGTGCCCAAGTTGGCCAAATAGCGCTCAGATTCCACAATCACAGCCTAATCGCCATTGGGGTAAAGTTTTTACGGACCGCACATGTGGCGTCTGCCCAAATTAGTCCCAGAGAAATAGTGGTAGTGGTCAGTCACTTTTGGGAGTTCCATACGAACAAACAGATGAATAGTTCCCCTGGCTGATAGGTAGCAATTGTTTGCCTTGTTCATGCGATCAATCCTACCGAACATCACTCTCCTGGCTTGTCCTGCAAAGAAGCAGGTGTCCATATACCAACCTTGTTTCGATAAAAAGATTTTCACAAAAAGAAATCACCGGTGTTTGCGAGGCCGAGTGTCCGACTTATAGTTCCAGACACTCAATGACCAAGTCCCATTGCCTGCATTCGTGCGACAAGATGGCCGCTGTTTTCTCCAGCACGTGTTGTTCCGTTATACGAACGATGGCCACACAAGGAGAGCACTTAAGTTTGTGGTTAGTTTGTAGTTAATGAGCCAGGGAGTGGTCGGTGTTCGACAGATTGTAGCTGCCGAACCGGGGAAATGTATTTGTGTTTGGGAAACTGTATACCATGAACTAGAAGGAACATGTCTTGTGAACAGAAGGGAAAATAGTGAGTTTGTCACAATGTATATCGCCCATAGTCGGTGGGCAGGAGGCCAGCTTCCACACTCCTCCAGGAGTTTGTGGCAAATGTCCAGGGTAAGGAGCGTTTGTCACACAGATTCTAAAGTATATAGTGATTTGCAATAAACACGTGGTTTCTCTACACCAATTGATAACAGAGATGCCTTTAATAACATGTATGTTTTTCTCTTTTTAAGACTCTACTTTAGTTCAAAGGTCACAGTGCTACATAGACCTACTTCATTTTTACATATTCTTGCTTTTAGTATGACCTATTGCAGACTCGCACCCCTTTGTGAGTGTCCAGGTCAACAATACTTACCTGCACGGGATTTCCAAGTTGCTTGGAGGCCGAGAGACGTACCTAGATAACTATTACGCTGAGATAAACTTTCAGTTTCTAAGCATTATTAATTATTTTTATCAACACTGGACCAAGTGGCTCAGGTATGTGTACAATTTGTTATGGTGCAGACATTTAACTTCAGTAAGCAGTTACAAGACACTGGTTGTCATGGTTGATCATATATTTCCTACCTGTTCTATGTTAATTTTTTTATTTATTGTGTATTAATATTGTTTTTGTATTTTATTGTACCCTAATTGTAACAATGCAATGATTTGTTGACCCAGGACATACTTGAAAATGAAAGAAATCTCAATGTATCTTTCCTGGTAAAATATTTTATAAATAAATAAATAATACCTGCAGAATTTTATAAAGGAATTATGGTCTACTGCACAATAAATAGGCTCAGTCATATAATAATGCGAAACCTATGTTTTAGAGAGCACCTGGTTCCCTTAAATCTTAATTACCAGCATTGCATCAAGATTCAGTGAGGAAATCAACATGTTACACAGCTCAGCCTCTCAAAGAGTCTATTGCAAATGATATCTAGATGAACAAAATGTCTCTATACTAGTCTTATGGTAGAAGAAAAAGAAATATTGACCAAATATGCATGACACTTCTTACTCTACATCGAGTCTCATAACAATATGTGTTAGTTACAAAAGAGGCAAAAGTACACTAAATGTACTCCTAGTTCTGATTTATGTAGTTGTAATATATGTACAAACGTTCATCTAGAACAGAAGTTCTTATATAATGTAACCATTTGAATAAAAAAAAATGTCAGTTTTTGTGTCTTCTTTAAGTAGCTTTAAATAGCACAATCTTTATGGGGAAGAAAATTACATATATTTGTTGGTGTGAAAATATGTTATGTTATATATATTTTATTTTGAAGAAATACTAGAATTTGAAACACTTTTTTATATTTTTTTAGATTTTATTTTGAGAAACATATTAACAAAATATCCATTACTGCCCCAGGCCTGCGAATGTATTTTAAAAGAAACTAATTGTGCAATGTCTACAGTTTCGATTGTTCTCTTGAGAGCTGTACAATATATATGAGACACATCATAATTTTTGCAGGAACTAATGGCTCATGTGAGAACCTGTCTTTTTTTTCTGCTCTTTATAATTGAAGATTGCAATAAAATGAATCCTTTGAACGCAAGATCAGAAATTGATGCAAAAACGACTGATGTATTCTTAGAGACGCTTTTTATTTCTGTGTGTATATATATCCAGTCACCAATAATTCATCTCTCAAAACATACATTTCTACTGTGTTGAATGAAACAAAGACACATATATTGAAACGCAAAAGATACCCCCAGAATTTGTCCAATATTCAAAAAAAACTTGTACAGAACTTGGCAGAAGATCAGAACATCATAATGCGTCCAGCTGATAAGGGGGGAGGTATCGTGGTCATGCAGTACACAGACTATGCTAAAGAACTAAGGGCACAGTTACAATGTCAATTGATATATAAGCACTGAATATGGGAGTGATGGCGGGGCACATTGAACCGAGGACAGCAGAATGTCTGTACAAAAAGCACCCCAAAATACCAGTCATCTATACAATTCCCAAACTACATAAGGATCCAACACACCGCCCCCCCCCCCCCCCCCCGGGAGACCGATTGTTTCAGCGGTGGGGGGTGTCTTGGAACCTATAGCCAAGTGGTTGGATAACCTATTCAAAAAACCAGTCTCCGATTTGGAAACATGTATTAAGGATACCCCTACATTGATCAAGATATTAACATCAATTCAGCTGCAAGACAAAAAGGTGATACTAATGACCATGGATGTCAGAAGCCTCTACACAGTAATCCCCCATACACAGGGGATAGAAGCAATGCGACAAGTCATGACACATTCAAAATCTTATAAGGGGCCAAGCATAGAATACATTCTCCACATGTTGGAACTTGCACTATCTAACAATTATTTTAGATTTGAAGAGGACTGGTTTATGCAGATCGCCGGTACGTCCATGGGGGCGGCAATGGCCCCCATGTACGCGAATGTTTACATGTATATCTTTGAAATGACACATATACTTCCAGTCTACGGTGACAAAATCATGATCTTTTTCAGATTCATCGATGACCTGTTAATAATCTGGACAGGCACAGTACAGGAAGCACAACAGATGGTGGATAATTTGAATAAATTGGATACCCCAATTCGATTCACGTCAGTAATAAGTGCTGAGAGGGTACATTTTCTTGATTTACAAATATGGCCAGATGGAAATGGACTTCAATATTCTTTGTACACCAAATTAACGGATCGCAACACACTCCTCCATGCACGGAGTGCTCATCCGGAACATCTAAAGGCATCATTGCCTAAAGCACAATTTCTAAGGACAATACGCAATAATTCCACCTATGTAAAAAGGGAAGAACAATTAGTGGAAATGAAAGACAAATTCCTATCTAGGGGATACAAAAAAATCGTTGCGACAAGCTAGAGAACATACTCCAAGAAGTGAGGCTATATCCAAAAGTCGAATATTATGTCCAATGACATACAACAACAAGGCAGCTAACTTATCGAACATTATTAAAAGGAACTGGAATATGCTGGCACAGGATAACACGCTCCCTTTGATCTTTAAACAACAACCATTAATATGCTATAAACGAAACAGAAATTTGCGGGATATGTTGGTAAAAACGGATCCCACACAAAGCTACATGAAAATGGAAAATATTCAGAAACGGGGTAGCGTAAGATGCCTAGGCTGCGTAACCTGCAGCCACATGGTTCCCACACGCTCCTTTCACCATCCACACACCAATGAAAAATTCCTTATTAACTTTACAATTACATGTAAAACGATGTTTGTGATCTACAAAATTTCATGCCCTTGCGGCCTATCTTATATAGGCAAAACGGAAACACAATTGTGTGACCGTATACGTGGACATCGCTCCAATATTCGAACAGCTTACAGGGATGGAAAAAGCGACAAACCAGTCGCAAGACATTTTTTGGATTTTCAGCATCCGCTCACTTCATTAAAGTTCACTGCCATTGATCACATCCCTGAACCACGGAGAGGTGGCGATAGAGGGATGTTACTACTTAATAAAGAAACATTCTTGATCTTCAGACTGGACACTGTCTCACCAAGAGGCCTCAATGAAATGATATCTTATCATTCATTTATTTGATTTAATGCTTGCAATATTAATGTAAATATGTAAATAGTTCTTTTGTAAAAAATGCTTGTAAATATTGATTTAGTTTAGATATAATGGATATCAATACTTAAGTAATGTGGGAGCTGTAGATATACAGGCTGGTTAAGGAGCAGGGCCATAACAGTAATTCATAATTGAAGATAACTGTTGGGTTTAACATGAAAACCAATCCAGTACCATATAGAGATTCATCCCACGTATATGAGGATATCCGTGTACAATTGTGGTTTACTCAGGTGACTCAGGGCTACAAAATAGGGAAGTACTTTAGATTTGGGAAACTCTGGACAAGTTTATTCAGGGGTAGTGAGCGCTTTTCTTTATATAAAAAATGGTTTGACTTGAAGCTAAAGGAGTAAACCTCCAAGCGGAAGTGTGACAGGACAATAATGGTCCTACACTTTATATGTCTAATGAGGGTTAGGGATGGATGTATTCCCCTAACTTAAAAATTAAAACGATAAAGTTATAGTATTCCATCTCCCTATTCTAAAAGTACCCAGGGCCTGAGACCTGTCACTAATCAATTTTTGGCATTATTTTTACTATTGATTATTTAGTTTAGTTCATTTCTCGTTTGACATAAAGGTTTTTTTTACGATCGGGCACTGTAGTCTGCAATTTTGTTTTCACAGCGGTTCCATGGCAACAGCTGCAAACGTTGCTATGGCAGCGGCGTGGTTGTTGTGTCACCACGCATGGACCGCGGGTTAACGTGGGGTCACACGGCAGTGCGCGCATGCGCGGTGTTCAGCGGTGAACGCCGGCGAATATGCACATCACCTGGGGTAAGTCATTTCAAATTAATGTAATGTCCTATATATTTGAGATATTTTCATGTAATGTTTGTATCACTTGATCCTGAGGAAGGTCCCTGTGTGGACCGAAACGTTGATCTTCTTTTTTCTATTTTCGATGGAATAAACACCATTTAAATTTACAAGTCCGAGAGTGCAGCCTGCTTTACTTCACTAACTATATATATATATATATATATATATATATATATAAACCATAAAAAGTAGGTGCGCAAAATATATATATCACTTCAACAAAAGAGTGTGCAAAACATGCAGATTTATCTTGCAATTAACTGTAAAATCGCAGGTATATTCACATGTTGGGAAAACACCATATATCAAGTGATTGGTGACAAAATCGTAGGTGTATATATATAATGGGAAAACACCATATATAAAGTGACTTGTGCAAGCAGGATACACACTGATCAAAGGTAATACATAATTAATACTTGCACAGGTCTGCTTAGATGGTCCGATCTTTTTAATACATATGTCCTCTTAAATGGTGTTCTAGTGACTCTAACCTGTTAAGAATGGCGTCAGGTTTAAACAGGCAGCAGGTAAGTCCTGTGTAATGCTTTGGGTCACTGTCACAGTGACCCAAAGCATTACACAGGACTTACCTGCTGCCTGTTTAAACCTGACGCCATTCTTAACAGGTTAGAGTCACTAGAACACCATTTAAGAGGACATATGTATTAAAAAGATCGGACCATCTAAGCAGACCTGTGCAAGTATTAATTATGTATTACCTTTGATCAGTGTGTATCCTGCTTGCACAAGTCACTTGATATATGGTGTTTTCCCATTATATATATACACCTACGATTTTGTCACCAATCACTTGATATATGGTGTTTTCCCAACATGTGAATATACCTGCGATTTTACAGTTAATTGCAAGATAAATCTGCATGTTTTGCACACTCTTTTGTTGAAGTGATATATGTATTTTGCGCACCTACTTTTTATGGTTTATGTTTTACTTGGTGAATTGTATCAGATCCCCTTGTAGGTTGCTGCATGTATCTATTTAATTTCTCTTCTCCATACTTCTGCGCCATCCTATTCTATTTACACTATATATATATATATATATATACTTGAATGAAAGAGGATCGTCTTGCAATTCCCAGAGTGCCGGTATTTTTTTGATATATACACATATATATATATATATATATATATATATATATTTATACATAAATATAGATATACACACATACATTTAAAAAAAATACCGGCACTCTGGGAATTCCAAGAAAATCCTATTTTATTCAAGTAAATCCAGGTCAACGTTTCAGCTCCACATTGAAATTTATCAGGTCACAAAAACCATAAGCATATGTACATGGCTTTATATAGGACAAGAAAATAAAAAAAAACTTCACCAAATCAACTGTTCCTAGTCCTCCTGATTGCTCAGCATGTGCAGATTGCCCAGGCGCATGCACAAGTACTTCCAAGTTACGCCTACAGATACTGGCTTCAAGGAGGAGTTGAACAGAGTGTTCCGGATGCGTCATGTTTCAATCGGAACCTGAGATACTTCTATCTCATTGGTTGCTATGCATGTATGCTACCATATGGTCTCAAAAGGCAACCAGACCCAGCAAACCAATTTGGCAAACTGAATTGGGCAAGCCTTATACTGACCCTGTAACTTTCAAAAACACCATAAAATCTGTACATGGGGGTATTGTTATACTTGGGAGACTTCGCTGATCACAAATATGAGTGTTTAAAACGTATCATGACAATGAAATCACCAGTAAAAGTGCAGTTTTTGTGTAAAAAATTCAAAAAACTGATAAGAACACTAACTTTGGCCAGCGTTTGTGGCTAAGTGGCTACTAAAACTTTTACAAATAGTAGGCCATGATGGGGTTAATTTTCATTCCTGGGCTGCTATATGGTCTCAAAGGCAACATAGGCCCGGCAACGTACGCCCAGCAAAACAATCTGACAAATTTCAATGTGCAAACATCGAAAAGTGGAAAGCCCTACATTTGACCCCTGTAAGTGTTCCATATCCATATCCATCCAAAATCCATAAAACCTGTACATTGGGGGCACTGTTGTACACGGGAGATATTGCTAAGCACATATTAGGGTGTTCTTTGGCAGTAATACATAACATGAGCTGAGAATCCATGCCTAAAGTACAATGTGTGTTAAAAATAACACAAAAAAATGACTACCCAAAGGGTTGACAAAGACTGGTAGTAAAATTAGTGCATGGGAAGTGTTAAAATACCATCATTTAAAATACACTAGGGTGTCTATGTTTAAAAAAAAAATATGGTTGAATCGGGGTAAATTACGTTGGCCAGCTTCAAAAATGTCCCAAATAGGACATGGGTGCATTGGAAAACTGGAATGCGCACCCTCCAAATAAGGTCTTTTAGCCCCCAGAGAACCCGACACACCTATTCATGGGGGGTATCACTGTACTCAGGAGAGATTGCTGTATACACATTGGGGTGTTCTTTTTCCGTACCTGTATTCTTAAATTATAAAGAAAAAAAATCACAAATTATTATTATTTTTTTTGTTTTTGGCATAGATTGGTGGTAAAATGGTTGCATGAAAAGAGTCAAAATTCCCCAAGTTTAGTACCTTGGTTGTCCTCTTTTAAAATATATATACATGTAAAGGGTTATTCAGGGATTCTCGACAGATATTAGTGTTACAATGCAACTTGTGTTCATTTAAAAAAAAAAATGGTTTGGAAATAGCAAAGTGCTACTTGTACTTATTGCCCTATCACTTTCCAAAAAAAGCTGAGAACATGTTAACATTGGGTATTTCTAAACTCAGGACAAAATTTAGAATCTATTTAGCATGGGTGTTTTTTGGGGGTTGTAGATGCGTAACAGATTTGGGGGGGTCAAAGTTCTAAAAAGTGTGTTTTTTACATTTGTTCATCATATTTTATAAGATTTTCTTATAGTAAGTTATGTGATATGATGTAATAATGGTATCTTTAGAAAGACCATTTAATGGTGAGAAAAACGGTATATAATATGTGTGGGTAGTAAATGAGTAAGAGGAAAATTACAGCTAAACACAAACACCGCAGAAATGTAAAAACAGCCCTGGTTCCAAATGGTAAGATAATTGAAAAGTGGTCTGGTCACTAAGCGGTTTAGCTGACTGGACTACAAAGGACAGTGGCTAGGGCTCCTGGTACTTATCTATCCCACCAACCTACTTAAACTTAAAAGGTACATTATAAGTACTGGAAATAGGTGCCCCCTTGTGTTCAGGCACCTGCTGGCAAGTGCTTACTTTGCCAAACAGGAAATATGGTCCTGTTTACATGTATTTACATAGACTCTCATTTGCTACTGCCTCTCCAAAACTTAATTTGTTCAAACCCTTCTTAAAAGAAGTAGCAACCTGCTCATTCCAAACTCCCTTACCTAGTTTTGGGTTATATACAAAAATCAATGTACAACATTGATGTAGTTTGTGAGATCATTAATGAACAGATTATTGGGAAATAAAACCCATGACAGAACCCTGAGATATTATTCTAATAGCAATAGCCTGATTTTGGCATTTAAGATTATCATACTTTCTTCTCTATAAATATTTTTATATAGCTTTCAGTTTCTACAGTCACTGTCAAATGCTTTAAAAAAAATCACAGATCACATATATTAGGGTTAAAAAAATAAAATAGCAACTTACCAAAACAATTTTAAAACTATAAATACATGGAATTTAAAGGCACACTGTAGGCACTAAAACAACTTCAGCTTCATGAAGCAGTTTTGGTGTATGGATCAAGCCCCTGCAGTCTCACTGCTCAGTTTTCTGCCATTTGAGAGTTAAATCACTTTTTTTATGCAGCCCTGATCACGCCTCTCTTTATTTGACTGAATATACATCTAATGTTTATACTGGCTTTAATACAAATTCTGTTAAATTTGGAATTTCTTATCTCCTGCTCTGTTAATAGTCTTCTATACAGAGCAGGAGATAAAAATGTCTAAAGTAAGTCAACATCTGGTTAAAAAAGGAAACCATTTTTTTCATGCAAGCTGTGTGAGTCACAGAAAGGGGAGATTTGCTAGAGCTGAATAAACAGAAATGTTATTTAACTCCTAAATGACAGAGAGTTGCACATGAGCATGATCTATACGCTGAACCTGTTTCATTAAGCTAAAGTTGGTTTTGATGCTCATAGTATACCATCAACTCATTGTAATACTTTTGTTATTTACCTTTGTAGGACACATCATTATTTCATTATTATCCAATTAGCAACTAACAGAAAGCATGTGACACCAGATTATTGTGAGGTTTTCAACTTGATCCCAGCACCCTATAGGTTAAATTATATTTCACAATTCTGGCATCCCCAATAGGCTTCCAAATAACTTTTCAAATAGAAAGCAGAGCAAGACTGACTACTAATATTATGATGAGTTTCCACTTTAAGGATTTCTATGATTATTATTCATATGAATTTAATTTATTGATGTGATTGACCTTCAACAATCTACTTTGTAAACCAACACATAAGCAAATTGGTATCTTAGAGATCAAATTGAAAATAGGAGTATTGTGCAGTTTCTTTAATCTCTAGAGGATTTTTGGAACAAATTAAAAAAGTGTCTATAAAATGAAAAATGGTTAGTCTGTATTTTACAATTGGGAGATGAAAGTGAAAATCTGAATGTTAATAAATTCATATCTCTTGTAAGTTCCCTAACACTGTCAAGCAACTCTGCTACCTGTCAGCATTTTAATTTTATTCAGCTTAACAGGGCTATTAATCATAAAAAACATAAAGCCTATTTTACAGGCTACTCCAAATATTTTACAAGGGAATGAGGTCAGGATTGCATAATGACAGAGGATTATAAATAGCACAACAATTATATATAATGCAGTTTGATACTAATTTGTAGGTCCTTATACTATTATTCTGATATGTGATAAGATAGCCAAGTCAGCTAAGATTTTTCTATCTGTGCTGTGTTATTATGTATTTCCACCTTAAAAAAAAATCTTATTAGTAAAAAAAAGAAACAAGGCCATACAATTCTATCCTTGCAACAACTATCAACAAAATATATATTGCTAAAATATGCTTTCTTAATTCATGTGACATGTAATAAGAAATAAACTTATAGATACTCATGTGTACATTGAACAGGGAAACAGTGGAATTATCCTATTACAAAATAAAACCCACCTATATAACCTTCATTTTGACTAAGCAATCTAATATAACATTGGCAAGAAAAAAAAAGTTTATTCTATGAAATGGGACATTAAAATGCTGCCCTAATCTACCGATCTTTTAAGGTCACAAATGTAAAAATAAAGTAACTAATGAAAGTTCAAAAATTCCGTAATAAAAGAAGTGATGATATGCATGTTCAGGCCATTTCCAAATAGGATAGTATCACATTTTGATGTTTTCTCAAACTATTTACTTGCGTGCTCAGAGTTATATCTGAATATTAAATCTGATATTTGTATCATGTTTTTATTATTTTTGAGACAGCAACATATTATTATTTATTAAGTAGCCAAAAATAATGGAAAATAGTGACACATTGAGAATGGGAATGAGAGTGAGGCAGGCACTGGTCAGTACAGTGATAAAATATCATCTACAGAAGAAAGATAAGGTATGTGTCGAACTTAGGGCATGTCTCCATTTCGATCCTATAAGATCCCCAAAATCCTGGCAATGTTGTACATTAGAGATATAGCTATATTCAAGATATGCAGCAGAATACATAGCTAAGGTCTCCAAAGTAGTAGGGCACACAATGTTTGTACACTTTACCATTACATGTCCATATCTATGAGAAGAAAAAAAAAAATACTACTAAATTGGCAAAGAAACATATAAGTGAAAAGATTCAAAATGCCAGATATTAGCACAAGTAGAAGTTGCTGTTTCATCCCAAAAGTGATACATATTAAATATAGAGTATAAAAAATATATTAGAATACATATATATATTCCATATAGATATATTAGAATAAGTACAAATATAATAAATAACATCTAGATGTACTTTTTTCCTCACTTGATCTGTGAACGAAATGGTAGGATAATGATCCCATTAGTGTAATGCAAAATATATATTTATATTGTGTAAATATTTGACAATACACTGATTGGCACGTTTCCATGCCAATTTGGTTAATCTAGTTCATTTTCCAAATAATGTTATAGTCATAAAAACTTTCCCATCTCAAATTATATGTGGCAGAAAAATGTTATATTTTTGAGAAAAATGGTTTTGCTAAAGCATATTTTCTCTAATGTATCTTGCAGATTTGGTATTTTGGTGATAAAATGGTTAAATTGGCTGTGTAGAGATTAGTGTAAGCAAAACAGTGAAAACTGTATTTTTCCCATTTTTATATTTTATTAAAACTTAATATTGTCTTATGCATTCATATAGGGTGTCAGAAAAACCCTATTATTTATCCTGTAAAAAAGCAATATTTAATAAAAAAATATACACTTAATGGGAAAGTGGGAAAGTATAATGGAACAAAGACAATTTAATCAGTTTTTCAGTACCGTCACTTGACTGGATTTTATGTTTCCAGCTGAAAATAACAAAAAATAAAATTAGTTACATAAAAAAAAAAACATGGAACGACCAAGAGAAGACAGCTACTCCACAATCTCGTAGAAATTCAATTACTATGGTGATGTGTAAGACTTTTCATCCCTGTGACAAAGACAGAGGTTAAAACATACTCACACATCAGTTCCATGTTTCTTTCTGGTTGACATTTTTCCATCCATTATGATACAGAACAACATCAGAGCCTTTGAAGATATTAAAGAATACAATGTCTGACTCACCAATGGAAATGTGAAGATGTGATTTTGGTCTCCTGTCAGCTCAGTGGATGATTTTCTATCTTTTGATGCTGTGTTAATGTTGCACCTTTGTTTCGACTGTCAAACCACATTGCTGCTCCTACTTGAGATCCTTCACTTGGGTTGGAAGGAAGATCAGACTCTCGTGTGATCACCTTTTAGCAAATCAGAGAGTATAGAAATTCAATAGGAAGCTCTTGAAAATATATTATGATGTATGAATTCTTTCAGTGTAAGGTAAACAAACAGAAAACTAAAGTAGATATATTTGAGGGAAAGCAGCAATATTTTTACAACAACGTGCCCTTGTCTTCCTATAGGTATATATGACTATGTAGGATGCATATACTTAACAGTTTAAGTTCATAAGAGCACCAAGTAATTACAGTATGCTGCTCTTCATGCATTTACAAACGTATGCGCCATTTTGTTAATTTATCAGTCAATAGGCTAATGCAGTGCTCCTCAATCCTCAAGGCACACATCTAACAGTCCAGGATTCAGTTATTGCCAGGTGTGTCTAAAGTGTTTAAAAAAAACAAAACAACTAAAAACACCTGAGACTCTAGGGCAGTGGTTCCCAAACTTTTTAGGTTCAAGGCACCCCAAGTCAAAACGTCTAAGTTGTATATCTGTACAGCACTGCTGCATTTACTGGTGCTTTAGTGTAATCTACAGTGTTGGTGTTTGAAGAGGTACTTATATATAATTTTAGTGTTTTAATATAGGGGTGTGTTTGTATGTAATGTTTGATTGCAGGAGTGTGTTTGAATATAATGTTCACTTTTAAATGTGGATGTACATTTGTGTGAAGTATTTGTGTTTGAGTAAAAGGGTGTGTTTGTATATTCTTTTGGAGTTTGAATGCATGGGTGTGTTTGTATGTAATATTTGTGTTAGATTGCAGGGGTGTATTTGTATGTTGTGCTGGTGTATGACTGCTTGAAGTATGCAGATACACTACCGCATACATGCATACTTACACAGATATACATACACACAAATTCATATATACCCTGACACATACACACACATACACCGACACATACACACACGCTCCCTGAGATGCAAACATGCTGAGGACCCGGGTCCCTGGTCAGCAATGGCAACCTGGTGGCCCTAAGTGCTTGGGCCACCCGATGGGCACCACAAGCATGCAGGACTAGTTGCGCTGCCAACATAGAGTAAAGAAGAGGCGGTTGCCTGTTGCCCTCTTTTCCAATGCGCACTAGATGACCACCTATCCCGCCTATAGGAAGAGCCGGCCCTGCATACACACATACCCATACACTTATAAATACACACACACTCATACATTAACACACACTCATACATACACACACACACACACATACACACACACACACTCAGTCCTGCTGCTGGCTGGTGAGAGTGAGGGGTCTGGAAGTCTTGGTGCTCCTCTCTCCTTCTGCTGCAGCTGTCTCCTCTCCCTCCTGTGCTGTCTCCCTGCATGACGCTGAGAGGAAGTGACAGGCTGTCACTTCCTCCCAGCTGGCCAACATTACAGGTGCCCAGTCGCGTTCCCATAATCTTAGCACCGGGGAAACATTCTTTGGGAACCGCTGCTCTAAGGTGTTTGTTTTTCTAAACACCTTAACCCCTTAAGGACACATGACATGTGTGACATGTCATAATTCCCTTTTATTCCAGAAGTTTGGTCATTAAGGGGTTAAACACGTCCTGGTAATCCCTAAATCCTGGACTGTTAGGTTTGCCTTGAGGAGAGGGTTGAGAAGCACTGGTCTAATGGACACTACTAAAATTATGAATATTATTTTTAAAGTGTTTTATAGAAATATATATATTTCCATTTTCAACTGTTTGTTGGTGAAAAGTGCTGCATGTTAATGGTAATAAAACAAACAAGAAAAAATAGAAAGCAGATTAGAAAAACATTACCCTGTGATTTTTTTTTGATCTACATAAAATAATCTTCAAAAATAAACCAACATTCTCATTAAAACATTATTTTAGATATTCTTCATATTTGGTGTCTATCGGGAAGATAGTACATTATATTTTTTTTTTCAAAATTCTGACATTTTTAAAATAGTTCTGAATTTGCTTGTATTCAAATGCTGCAAATGTGAGATCTTGTCATTTTCCAAAATAAAATAAGTCATATGTGCCTCAGTAAGTGATGTTTTTATTTCATGGAATGCAATATGAACAGATTGCTTGGTTTCAACCCATAGCAGTTTCAAAATGTCATTGTAAATATGTTGCCAATCTCACATAGAGAAGCGAACAGTTGGTGGTCATTTGTGAGAGCGTTACCATTTGGTTGATTTCTGTGATGTCCCCATTATGACCATATTTACATAATGTTTTGTGTAAATAAGATAATATAGTTGCTATACAGTGTCATTATGAGGCCACTAATGGTGTCACAAATATACTGTATAAATAAGAGAAAAATGTTCATAGGTAAATTAAAATACATGACACACACGAGTTTTGTGATTATGCTTCCCATTGCATTATGTTTTTAGTGTTAGCTCTATACTACTAGTTTGAGAAGAAAAGTTTAGGAAATCCATTGAAATATAAAATTATGAAGTTTATATTACTTTATCTTAGTTAAGAGACTGAACTATAAAAAATGACATTACCGTTTTTTTATTTACATTTTGTTAGAATATTAAACATATACAATAATTTGAGATTATAGGTCAGTGATGGAGAACCTTTTTGAGCCCGAGTGCCCAAACCGCAATACATGCCAACTTTTTTTTCCTCAAAGTGCCAACACGGCAATTAAACAGTCTGCTGAATACACACACATACAGTATGCTAAATACACACAAATACAGTCTACTGAATACACACACATACAGTCTGCTGAATACACACACATACATACTGCTGAATACAGACTGCTGAATACACACACACACACATACACAGTCTGCTGAGTACACACACACAGTCTGCTGAGTACACACACAGTCTGCTGAGTACACACACAGTCTGCTGAATACACACACATACAGTCTGCTGAATACACACAAATACAGACTTCTGAATACACACAGACACACACAGTCTGCTGAGTACACACACACAGTCTGCTGAGTACACACACACACACAGTCTGCTGAGTACACACATACAGTCTGCTGAATACACACACATACAGTCTGCTGAACACACACAAATACAGACTGCTGAATACACACACACATACTGCCTTGAGGGGTGCAGTGTATGTGTTTGTGTGTAAGGGTGTGGAGTGACGTGTGTGTGTGTGAGGAGTGCTGTGTGTGTGTGGGTGTGTGTGAAGGGTGCTGTGTGTGTGTGTCTGTCTGCCTGAGGGGTGCTGTGTGTATGTCTGAGGGGTGCTGTGTGTGTCTGTCTGAGGGGTGCTGTGTGTGGGGGGTGCAGTGTGTGTGGGGCCGCTGTGTGTGGGGGTGCTGTGTGTGTGCGGGGTAGGGATGCTGTGTGTGGGTGGGTAGGGTGATGTGTGTGGGGGGTAGGGGTGCTGTGTTGTGTGGGCAGGTAGGGTGATGTGTGTGGGTGGTAGGGGTGCTGTGTGTGGGGGTGCTGTGTGGAGGTAGGGGTAGGGGTGCTGTGTGTGGGCAGGTAGTGTGTTGTGTGTCGGCGAGTAGGGTGATGTGTGTTGGGGAAGGGGTGCTGTGTGTGGGGGTAGGGGTGCTCTGTGTGGGCAGCTAGGGTGCTGTGTGTGAGTGCGTAGGGTGATGTGTGTGGGGGTAGGTGTGCTGTGTGTGGGGGTGCTGTGTGTAGGTAGGGGTGCTGTGTGTGGGCAGGTAAGGTGCTGTGTGTGGGCAGGTAGGGTGATGTGTGTGGGGGATAGGGGTGCTGTGTGTGGGGGTGCTGTGTGTGGGGGTAGGGGTGCTGTGTGTGGGCAGGTAGGGTGCTGTGAGTAAGCGGGTAGGGCGATGTGTGTGGGGGGTAGGGGTGCTGTGCTGTGTGGGGGGGTAGGGGGGTAGGGGTGCTGTGTGGGGGTAGGGGTGCTGTGTGTGGGGGTGCTGCGCTGTGTGGGTGGTAGGGGTGGTGTGGTGTGTGGGTGGTAGGGGTGCTGTGCTGTGGGGGGTAGAGGTGCTGTGTGGTGGGTAGGAGTGCTGTGTGGGTGGTAGGGGGTGCTTTGCTGTGTAGGTGGTAGGGGTGCTGTGCTGTGTGGGTGGTAGGGGTGGTGTGGTGTGTGGGTGGTCGGGGTGCTGTGTTGTGTGGGGGGTAGGGGTGGTGTGGTGTGTGGGAAGTAAGGGTACAATAAAAAATATATATATATTTATTAATTCGGTATCCCCCCTCCCTTCCTCTTACCTTTGGTGAAGGAGTGGGGAAGGGGGTGGTCCGGTGGTGGTAAGTAGGTTTGGGTGAAGCAGCTCTCCTGTCCACCCGTGCGATGCTGTGTGGAGCATTGCCATGGTAACGCGTGGCAATGCTCCACACAGCATCATGCGGGAGGACAGGAGAGCTGCTTCCAAGAGCCCTCCCCCTGTCCTCCCAACACAGAAGCAGAGTAGGTGCCTGCCGTTTCAGGCAGGCAGGTGCCTACTTTGCATACAGCCAGCGGCCCCCTCTCCCAGCGACCTCCCTTCCTCTTACCTTTGGTGAAGGAGTGGGGAAGGGGGTGGTCCGGTGGTGGTAAGTAGGTTTGGGTGAAGCAGCTGTCCTGTCCACCCGTGCGATGCTGTGTGGAGCATTGCCATGGTAACGCGTGGCAACGCTCCACACAGCATCATGCTCCACACAGCATCACTCTCATTGATGAATTATTCTTTATCTCTAGGAAGTCATCACTACTTGCTGTGTTTTGTGTCCTCTGTGGCACTTGGTCATAAACACAGGTAAATATGTGAAAAGGAGCTTCCATTTGATATTGTATTAATATACTTTTTAGATCCTGCACATACATAACTACCTTTAAATATATTTTCTTTTTAAATACATATGTATATAAACTTCCATATATTGAGTCCTTTGTGATTTTGAAATGCATAAGTACAGAACTGTTGTGACTGAAAGTCCTGGGTCTCCTTTCTATGATGAGTGATCATTGATCCATCATGCACTAATATGCTTACAATAAAAGGCATTTATCCTCACCTCCCCTGTCATAATTTGAGCCAATTATAGAACATAATGTAAAAAAAGATGCCTACTGTACTGTACCTACTACACTGACTCATCCTGCTTTGCACAGACCTAGCAGCCAACTCCATTTGTACCATCCTGGTCCATGTAAATAATTTTAGATTTGTTGACCCGCCTGCTTACCTGAAATATGACTTGACTGCAACCAGTGGCTTTCCATTGTTGATGAACATTGCATTATACATCTGGGTTTTGGTATGGGGGGACACTACCCTGGGATGGTGGCTGTGCTGCAGGGTACTACACCGGACCCTCCCTACTACTTGCACTTGTATGGGACATGAGTCACCTTTGTTTCTAGGCCAAGTGGAAACCTGAAAATCTGGGCCAAGTGAAGACCTGAAGCTGACTGCCTGCAATCCTGTGAGCCCTCCGTGATGAATTGATGATCATAAGGCCTGAGTGAGTCTGTAACTTTGAAAATAGATTGAGGTGCAGTGGAGACTTGTGGTGGTTTCCAGGGCAGAATCTGGGCCAATGGTTGGAGCATGGAGGCCTGGGGTCTGTGGGCTCCTCTTTGGAGGCTCGTAGACTATGCCAATGGTCTGCCTGGAAGGGCCTAGAAGAGACACAGTGAGTTCTCTCAACATATAATTAATCTTCAAAAGTGGGGTGGGGAAAAAGGCACAGAGCCTGCTGTGGTGGTGTCTGACACCACAGATTGTGGTACCCACTGCACTGTGTATCTTGTCTAGCCATTTGTTTTCACATTATCCACAAAGCATTTATTTGTTGCCCATACCTTTTAGTTTTCTTGCAGGTCTGTAATATACAGTTTGCATGATCTTAGTTAGGGTCGTTTTGGCCCTCCTGCCTTATGTGTGTTTTTTTTTCCTTTTGTACCCTGGATGTCTGTTGGGGACTTCTCCTTGGCGTACATCATGGGATTCCCACCCTGGATTTTGATAAGTCATGTTTTAACTTCACAAATACTTTTTTTCAATTTTCTTTCCCTCTCATCCCAACCTTCATTTCCTCTCTCTTGCATCTTTCTCAACCTTACTTCCCTTTTTTTCCCCCTTAGATATATACCACATTTCTTTTTTGGCTCTCCTCTTTTCTTTTCCATTAGCTTACTCCTTTTCTTTGCTTAATAAAGCAATGAGTAGTTTGGAGGATTGGCCGGCATCTTCCTTCTTCTCTCCATAGTTGCTATTGGTGTTTATATAATATTTTATTCACACACTATCTTAATTTGCTTTATACTAATTATTATAAGCTCACTGGGACAAATGTCCAGTTTCACTATATTCAGATAAATTCTAAGGCAAAGGCAAACAAAAGTTTTTTTTTTACTGTAAGAACTAAAGGATGTAGAATTATCTGCCTGAAGAAGTGGTTTTATCAGAGTTCGTACAGATGTTCAAACAGCAACTAGATGCATACTTGCAAAAACAGAATATTCAAGGGTATACTTTTTCAATGTAGGGTAATAGCTTCTTGATCCAAGGATTAATCTGACTGCTACTCTGCGGTCAAGAAGGAATTTTTTTCCTAGTTTGTTGCAAAATGTGAAGTGCTGGGTTTTTGCCTTCTGGGTTTTTGCCTTCTTTTGGATCAACAGCAAAAAACGTGTGAGGAAGGCTGAACTTGATGGACGCAAGTCTCTTTTCTGCTATGTAACTATGTAACTATGTAACTATTACCAAGTCATTTGGAACTTTTCTTGACAGTCTAATTCCCTATCATAAAAGTCTAGCAACTTGCTTAATTAGAGTTTTTACAGTCACCTTACTATATGCAATATATAATGTGAATCCCAATATTGCCATAAAATGTATGCGACTTTCTGGGCCTTGCTAGGCTGATATACTTAATTCATTTAATCCTCTGTCTAGTGTTTTTGTGATTTTATGAAGGTAATATGACAAATACCCAGACTGTGCCCAGATTTTGGGCCAGAATTTGGGCCCAGATTTTTAGGCCTCCTAGATTCCTGGGACTTCTATTGAGAACCTAGTTATTTCTAGCAAGAGTCTATCAGTATTCTATGGCAAAAAATCTGCAAAAAAGATCTGCAAAAAAGAACTTCATATACATAATATAAATTACTATGTAAATCTACTTATTTTGTCCACTCAAACGCACCTAAATAAGAATAAATAGTAACAGAAAAGAGTACAGAAAATGCTAATAATTACATATATTATCTTTTAGCTTCAGTTTGACAGTTTTTGATAAATATGTGCAATCTTTTTTTTATTCAATATTCCTCAGACCGAATGACTGCTTGGAAAAATATTAATTAATTAATTGATTAATATAAACTTAACTCTGTATCTGTTAAACTTTAGTTTCTATCTGATGCATATTAAAAAAATTCACAGCTGGAGTGGATATTATAAAGTAATACTAATTATCAGTTTCAAGAGAATCCTATCTTAGCTTTAAACCCTTGAACATTTTCTCACCTGTTCTACTTACATGGTTGAGAATGTGCCAATTAAGAAGCTGTTCCATCACACATCTGTTCTCTTCTTGGAACCAAAAATCAATAGTATTAAAAAGCATAATAGAATAGCTCATGTTAATCCAGGAGATGCTAATGTCATCACTAATTATATTTTGCAAAACCTCTTATCTTTCTCCTATCTTTCTGTTCATCCTGAATCATCACTATCTAATATATAGGGAACCGTGTTAGTATTAAATACATTTATTAGATATTGAATCTATGAATCTAGCAGATTTTAGAAAATAGACTGTCGATCAAAGTAACCTTATGTTCCAGTGATATAACAAGCAAACAAACAAACAAAAAATAACTCTCAAACTGTAAATTAGTAATTCAAAGTTGGTGCTAAGTGGCAGTGGTGGCTAGCAGTTGCCATCGGAAAAAACTAATTCCGAATTCAGTATCAACCAAAATGACCCTGCTGTTTGGTTGATTGTGAATTTGGGTGAAGTTTGATTTAAAATTTGGAAATTTAAAAGAACCCCAAATCTGACTACAAAATTTCAATATAAATAGATCTGAACCTAAATGGTACCAAATGACAAGAAGGATAATAGTATTAAACATATGACAACTACTACTGGTCATTTAAAAGCAGGAACAACTACTTTACTCACAATACACAAGTGAAACAGGTGGTAAAAGATAAGACTAAACATAACATGGTCACTTGCAAAACAACAAATACCCCAATATGCCAATGAAGTGTAAGAAACACTTGCACATTATGGGGCAAATAATAAATCACTAGCTGATACGGATTGGGACATTTAAGTAAATTGAATAGGAGGGCATAGTGTCCCACCCAGACCCCACCCATTGGTGGTTGTTGGGGGCCCTTATAATAATGGGTAGTTCATCTATTGTCCCCCCTCAGCCCACACCCAATGTTGAGGGCACTAAATTATAAAGTGGGGGTAGACCTATTGTTCCCCTAATCCCCACTCATTAGCAGTGAGCGGAACCCTACATAATAAAATGGGGATTCAAACTATTGTCCCCCCAAGCACACATTGGCGGAGGAGGAGATTGGGAGCTAATAATAAAAGTAATCCCCCTCTGTGATTAAGGGTCCCAAAACTACTAGTCACACCACCACCCCTCCAGGTTTTATGTCTTTTGGCTGCTCTAGGGGGGGCTGAGTGACCTTTGGTGACCTTTATTTAATCACTAATGACTCAAAAAACTATTGCTATCATCTTAATTATAAAAACTGCATAAATCCCATTTTTTACAGCACAAAACAATGCAAATGTAGTACAAATCAAACACAGTGGATTTTTTATTTGTGCCAATTGTAGGGGGCAGTTTTACACAGCCACTAAAATATGCTCCAAAAGATCCCATAACATTTTGTTTGATGCGTAATATTTTACCTGAGTATATCCTGGTCTGGGTTATGCCTAGTAATGATGTCTTTGGAAATGAGTTTGAGTATGGTGATGTGTCAAGAGTCTAATGAACCTTGTGCTGATTATTATGGCCTCAATCACAGTCTATCATTTAATGATTACATACATGTTAATGTGCTTCCATTAACCATGTCAATGCAATCACAGTCGCACATTTTCAATGTTTTTTTTTTGACAGAACTATTTAGCATTATTAGTTTGGCAGTAAATGGTATACACCTTACATTAAGCAATCAAACGCAAGTGATCAAATTTATTCCTGATACTATTTTACAAAGAGCCATACTTCCCACTTTCTGATTCAGTTGTTAAAATATGTTAATAAACTACCGATAATATATTTCAACAAATTAATAATTATTTTCCACATCTATCAAACATAGAATGGTACATTAGTTAAACAAACACTACATGCATCTAATATGACTTCATACAAGTGTGGATTTTCATAGTGCGGTTCACAGCTATCAAGGTGTATGTGATTCCAGGTTATCATAAGAGAAAGTCACAAGAAAAAATATGTAAAAATATGTAATATGCAAGATTCATGACACATATGTATTATAATATCTTGTTTTTGACAAGTTGGAATGTATAAAAATATGATTTTTTTATTATATATATATATATATATATATATATATATATATATATATATATATATAATGTATTAATATCTGAATAAAGTATGCATAATTCCACCTTGAGTACCAGGATACTTGGTTTTCCTTTCTAATGTATTTATAGATTTTAAGAAATCTTAAGAAATATTAGTTATTCAGTAAGCACTTAAGAATGTTTTTTTGTGAAGTACAAAAAAATTATATGTAAAGAGTATAAAACTACGTAATGTGCAATGAATTCTTATAGTGTTAAATTCTAAACTTACTAAGTTTGTGAAAAAAAATGTGGTACAATACAGACTTCTTGCTAAGTTAATTATGCTCCAAAAAACCTTTTTTTCTAAATAGCCAAAATGTGCTCTAAAATTGAGACACTTCTGAATTGTAGTTTTTCACTAAGGTGTGAATAGATAGGATTTCAAAAATGTCTTCACAGCTATTTGTTTAATATGTTGTATGCTGTATTCCACCTCAAAATTTTAATAAATGCATGTAATGTTTGTTATTTTATTTTAATTTCATATAGCCTATTGCATTAAAATGTGTATTTTACATTTAACACCTTTTTTTGAGCTATAAATGGAATATAGATAATATCAAAACACATTTTTAGAGCTATATATGGAATATAGATAATATCTGAGCAGTGTAATGCATTTTTCATCAGGATGTACTCAATAAAAAATGTGTGAATTTTATTTTTCTGAATTCAATACTTCGAAAACGACTGTTTTATTATCGAAAGTAAGACTGTTATCTCTCCTGATACAAGACATTCCTCTGATTTAATTTCAGAGCTTCAGTAGTGATGAAGAGCTTAGGAATAATCCTTTAGTGACAGATAAATGAGTTCAACATCCAGGTATGGTGAAATTGCAAAGACATATAGCAGAATTTGCTAAAATGGTGCAATGCAGTAAAGAGCTGTTTGAAGACCGACACCGTCTTTGGCGATATTTGGCATCAGAAATGCTTTGATATAAGACTTTGCAATACTATGTAATAACAAGTGTGTCTCAGCATTGTGGGAGCTTTAGGTCACAGACACTGTAACACTAAGCTTTGTCCAGCTGTTGCAGACATCTTTGCAGTCGGTGCCATTGTTGGCCAAGGAATGATAGTAGACTAGTTATTTTATTGTGTCTTATCCTCTACAATGTCAGACTTGTGCATACAAGTTTTTATTTTAATTCATAATTTCAAAGCTGTGCTGTGTGATAAAACTGCACATTTTAGAGTGGCCTTTTATTTTGGACAACCTAAGGCACACCTGTGCAATGATCATGCTGTCTAATCAGCATGTTGATATGCCACACCTGTGAGGTGGATGGATTATCTCGACAAAGGAGAAGTGTTCACTAACACAGATTTAGACAGATTTGGGAACAACTTTGAATTCTCACTTTAGTAACTCTGAGAGATTTTTGCCTATATCGGAACCAATTCAGTTTGGCCAAATAAAGAGCAAAATATTGGAACCACTAGATCATATGCGGTGCTCATCAAAATTACTAATTCAATGCAGTACGTTACCATAAGTTTAATCACTTCCAAAACTTTTAGCTTTCGAATTCATATCAACTTTTTGTTTTTATATAACAGTAAGATCCACGAGTCCATGTGTGAAAAATATGTTAGAATAAAATTAGATAAGCATGTCTATGATTAAATGGACTCACCACTGCCCAAATACAAAAATAAAATAAAAAAATCACTTTTATAGAAGATATACCCCAAATGAAATATACAGACATTTAATAATGCATTTTTTTTCATTAGGGTGTATCTAAAAACAGCTTGCAGAAGATGAAGATCATTTGTCTGAAGCCTTTGCAAGTCCCCTCCCCCCTCCTTCCCCAACCTAGACTTTCTGTGGCTGTCCAATCACAGGCTTCCCAATGCAGCTCATTGAGAAGTCTTTCAAAGACAGGTGTTCTGGGCAATTGCTGCCTCTTGAGTTTAGCTCAACTGAGCTAACCAAACCAGGAAATAACAGAACTGATTAACACGAGGTAACCAAACTGGTTGTCTGATTGACAGCAGGAGGGTTGTAACGGTTTAAATATGCACTTTTTTGTGAAATAGAAAAAGAGGACATTCTTCACACGTAAAGCACTTCACCAAACTAAATACCTTTAGGTGTCTGCAGTGTACCTTTAAATACATTAAGATGGACAACTCATCAGATAGTATAGATGGATTTTTTTTTTCAAATTCGTATTTTATTGAGTTTTCAAAGTATGTAATTGGGTGGGGATACAGAAAGGAAAAAGGGGAGGGGGGTATCCATAAACATACATATCCAAGTTTTATGCTATGGTAAATACAGATAATTCGTTACAATTGTGGTATTCTACAGACATAGTCAATTATACAAGCATAATATAGTAAAGACATAGTACATTGCAGGATTGTTGATGCAGAAACATTTTAGATCTAGTTGCGACCAAGCCAGAGATTAAAATATCAGTTGTTAAAACACATATTAGCCACAAGTGAGCAGATTGAGAGGATTATGGAGAGAACCCATAAACAGATTCGTTGTAACACTCAACAGTATACAATGTTCAGCTTAATATATAAGGACTAAAAGCATAATATGCTAGCGAGTTGCTCCGCACCTACAGGTTAAATGTGGGTACATAGTGTTTACATAATAAAGATAACGCAGTTTAACGGAAAATAGACATTCAAAACATAATATTGCGATCAGGAAAATACATCTGTCTGGAAACGCCATGTGTATATAGCATTATAAATGGTATTTAATGGCGGGGTTGAAACAGACAAGGATGTGCAACCTTTTGTTATCAGTTATGTATTGTACGCCAGGTGTATGGGTACGGCTTACTCTTTGTGTAGTACCAACCGGGTCTGTACGGCAGATCATTAGGGGCTGTGATTTTCGGTTATATAACGGTTCCATCTCAGCCAGTTATTGTGTGCTATGTCTCTACGCTTGGTCGTAGAGGAGGTTAAGGTTTCATGTTTCAAAAATTGTTGTATTTTGTGGTGTAACTGTTTTGGTGACGGGCAAATCTGTTGCTTCCAGTGGCAGGCAATAAGGTACCTTGCAGCCAGGATTAGCATAATTAACAGGTGTTTGTCCTGTGGAGGGACCTGATCGGAAAATATTAGGAATATAGTGTTGGTGGGTGTAAGTATTTCCCTTAAAAGTCCCATGCAGTTACTCAGATGTTGGACCTCCGCCCACAATGGTAGGATAATGGGACATTCCCACCAGATATGACTCATATTTCCCATCCCATTAGTACATCGCCAGCAAGTTAGTGGGCTATTCGGATAGATCTTATGTAGCTTGTGTGGGGTGAGATACCATCGATACACTAATTTCTTATGCGCCTCTATATGTGTATAGCATGATGTTACACCTTTGAGTGCACCAAGTGATTGCAACCATTGGTCATTAGTGAATTGTGGGTGACCTTCTTTATGCCATTGAGTCGCAAAAGCAAAACTCGTCAGGGGAGGATGGTGCTGCAATGCGGCGTACCCTAAGGATAAGGCTTTGGGCCTAAGTGGTGCTTTGTGGCACCTATTGTACATGGCTATAAGCTCCGTATTCGGAGTGTTATCCCCTTGGCTTGGTTTATGTACCCTGTCTATAATTATGCTTTTGAGTTGGAGGTACGGGAATATATAGCTTGAAGGTAGAGCATACTTGAGTTGGAGATCAGGGAACGGCACTATGGTCCCATGTCGGTACACATCATTTATATGTGAGATGCCCTTTTCTTTCCATTTGTGGAAAAACAACCATGGTGATATGGATTGAAGAGCTGTTATCGGGGCCCACGGGGAGAATTGTGTAGTGTTCGTACGTTTTTTGTGGAGGTAATCCCACATCTGGATCGTGAGTTTGGATGTAGGAAGCACCGAGGTATTCTTATCCCTGAGGTGTTTGGGCGTCCATAGCATGTCTGCTACTGAGGAGTTTGGGGAGTAGCTGTTTTCCATATCTACCCATTGAAATAGATGAGACGGGGCGTGCAGTTTTATTGCTGCTTCTAGTATCGCAGCTTTGTGATAAAGTGCAATGTTAGGGAGGCCTAATCCCCCTTTGTTTGCCTGCCTTTGTAAAAGCACACTTGGAAGGCGTGGTTTCTTGTTATTCCATATGTAGGTGTGTATAAGGCGTTGAAGTTGTTTGCTCAGTGATGGTGCTAAAGGGAGATGCAGCATCCTAAATACATACAGAAGTTTGGGAAGGACCACCATTTTTACAGCATTAATTTTCCCAAGCCAAGACAGCCTCACATCTTTCCATTTGCGCAATGTGTGTAGGCAGAGGTTCGGGAGTTGGGATAAATTGAGGGTATTGATTCCTCTAAGTGTGGGTGCAATTTTTACTCCTAAGTATACAACATGTGTGGTTCTCCAGTCAAACTTGTGTTGTTGTTTTAGCGATTGTACTAACTCGTGCTGTAGCCGAATTGGTAGAGCTTGGGTCTTTAATTGGTTCAGTTTATAGTACGAGACTCTGCTATATTCTTCGAGGGTAGTTATGAGATAGGACAAAGATTCAACGGGGTCCGCAAGAGTTATGAAAATATCATCAGCGAACATAGCCAGTTTGAATTCGTCTGTTCCTACCCGTATCCCTCTAATGTGGGCATGGTTCCTTATCATGTGTGCTAAGGGCTCGAGGGAGAGCACAAATAGCAATGGAGACAATGGGCATCCCTGTCTCGTCCCATTTGAGATGGTGAAGGGGCTCGAGACAAAGCCTGCGTTTGTGACTCTGGCTGAAGGCTGTCGATACAATGCCATGATCTCCTTTATAAAAGAGGATGGAAAACCATATTTAAGCATCACTTGTTCCATGTAATACCAGTTCAGTCTATCGAAGGCCTTCTCCGCGTCCAGCGCTAAGAGAAGACCTTCCAATCTGTTTGTGTCCATATGGGCTAATATATTTAGAATTTTTCTAGTGTTATCTGACCCTTGCCTCGATTTAATAAAACCTGATTGGTCATTATGTACAATGCGTGTTAAGATCCCTTTCAGTCTCTCCGCTATAAGTTTTGCGTATATCTTAGTGTCACAGTTCAAAAGGGATATAGGTCGAAAATTTGGGCATATGACTGCAGGTTTGCCTGGCTTCGGCAATGTGGAGATATGCGCTTGAAGCATCTCTGTAGGCATACAACCGTTGGTGTAACAGTGATTTATAAGTCGGGTCATATGTGGGAGTAATGCTTTCGTAAACGTTTGATAGTACAGGTTTGTAAACCCGTCTGGGCCTGGAGATTTATGCGTGGGCAGATTTTTTATCACTGCCGCTACTTCTGATTCTGTGAATTCGCTCGTGATCAGTGCTATTTCCTCGTCTGTGAGAGTAGGTAAGGTCATTTTGGATAAAAACTCTTGGACTTGGGCGGGGGTGGGGACATGTGTACCCTCTGAGTCTTTGAGGTTGTACAACGTACTATAATATTTAGCGAATTCATCTACAATGTTTTGCGGGTGCAGTATTTTTTGTTTGTCGGCTGTTAGGAGGTAGGCTATTTTGGCATTCGGTGATCGTTCTTTAAGTTTCGCCGCTAGTGTAGCGCCTGATCTATTACCATGCGCAAAAAATTTATGTCGGAATTTGTGTAAAATATAATTAGTTTTTTCTGTCTCTATATCGCTTAATTGTGTTTGAAGAGATTTAAGAGTTTCGTAGTGGTCTTGGGAAGGGTTCGACTTGTTCGTGTGAGGTTTGTATATTTAGCAGTTCTCTGCTTATTCCTATAGCTGGCATGTTTGATTAGATTACCCCTGATTACGGCCTTGTGGGCCTGCCAGTTCGTGGCTATGGATGTCTCATTTGCATCATTTATATCAAAGAAGGTGTGGATATCGTCTTTAATGCTTTTGACTATGTGTGGGTCGTGTAATAACGTTTCGTTGAGTCTCCATGTGCCTTGACCCTTGTGTGGGAAGTGTTCCTGTATTGTGAGTAACACAGGTGCATGGTCTGACCATGTCATTATCCCTATCTGTGAATTGATAATTTTTCGGGTCAGAGCAGTGGGTATTAAAAACCTATCTATTCTGGAGTATGAATTGTATACTTGCGAATGAAAGGTAAAATCCTTTTCGGAGGGATGTAGTATCCTCCATATATCTATAAGGCCTGCATCATTGATCGTCTGGCGTATTTGCTGTGTAAGGAGAGTACGTTTTCGTGAGGTCGTTCGATTTACACTGTGTGCGGAGGTTGTGTCGGCATTGCTGTCGAGAATAAAATTAGTGTCACCACCTATGATTAGATTCGTGCAGGTGAATCTACGAGCTAGGGATATGATTTTGGACAGAAAGTCTTTTTGATTGTTATGCGGGCCGTATATATTCAGTAGAGTGTATGGGTCTTCATTTATAGTGCAACATAGTAAAAGGAACCTGCCTTCCTTGTCTTTAATTGTTTTTTGGAGCTTAAAGGTGACATCCTTGTGTATTAGAATAGAGACGCCCCTCTTTTTCTTCGTGTACCCAGAATGGAACCCTAGGGGGAATTGTGTGGAGGTGAATTTGGGCATTTTGGTTTTAAGGAAGTGGGTTTCTTGAAAAAACGCAATTTGGGCTTTAAATTTAGTAGCTTCAGCCAAGGCCAGCCTCCTTTTGTGAGGAGTGTTAAGGCCCTTAGCATTTAGCGAAAATATAGTTAGGGTCGTCATCTGTGGGCGTTAGAAGCCGCTGGAGGTGCTAGAATGTGCCGTTGGAGATTATTAAGTAGATACCAGTCATAGGTGATAATGTGACAATGTGTTGCCTCTGCATATATGTTGCCTGGTATGTCGGGCCTTGTACAAAGAAGTCACAAGTTAGCTGTAATATGGGTTTTACACCATGGGTTATTTCTGTGGGTACAATTATAGTGTGTGCACATCAAGTGTGGTCGATGTGGTTGAATAACATACCCTATTTTCATTGTGTGCTGTTTGACTTGAAAGCTTAAAGTCGAATCTGGATACCTCGAGGGATTCAGGGGGGGGGGGAAGGGTATAGGTTAAACCAATGCTCGAAAGCAACTATATACAACATGGTCGGCAGCTCTGAAGCGACTGCCATCTTGTAAAGGTATGCGGCTCTGTGGAGCCAAGTGGGGGGAGGGTATACGTTATACATGTTTTACCCTACTTTCTCGAGCTCGCTATAGTCTCGGATTTAAGTTACTTATCACAACCTTTCAAATATTGTTAACAGACATAGGAAGAACTAAAAGCATATGTCAACAAAAACTATACAATAAATCAATACAATCTCTAAGTGTAAATACTACGATTAAGCAGTTGTATATGCTCACGTATCCTCAGGTGATGTTTGCGAGAATACAGGTTAGCTGTACCGGAGAATACGAGAAATGTCCTTCACTTGTGATTGGATATTGTGAACCAGTCTTTGGATACCATCTTTGGTGGTTGGCGATGAGTCCCATCCTCGGCGTCCCGTTCATGCGCAGGTATAGGGAGGTTCCATTCTTCGAGAAGATGGATGCCTTCTTGTACTGTGCGGACTTGATGTTCCACCCCATTCTTTCTTATTATTAGGCGGGTGGGGTACCCCCATTTATATTGGATTCCTGCATTCCGCAGAGCTGCTGTGAAGGGTGTAAATGCCTTGCGTTTCGCCAATGTAGCCGCTGACAGATCCGTAAACAGTTGAATACCCGCAAATTTGTCTGGTAATGTGCCCGGATTCCTCGCTGCCCTCATAATTTTTTCTTTGGCCACAAAATAGTGTACCCGCGTTAGCACGTCTCGCGGAGCGGTGGAGGCCAGAAACTTAGGGCGCGGTAGTCGGTGAATCCTGTCTAGGTGCAGTTCTTCTTCCTTGAGGTCTGGGCATAAAGTTTTGAAAAGTTCCGTGGTGAAGTTTTGGAGCTCAGCGGGAATAATCTCTTCTGGGATACCGCGCAGGCGGACATTGTTCCGTCTGTCGCGGTCTTCATGATCCGCTACTTTCGCCTCGAGTGCATTCAGTCTTGTGTCAAATGCTTCATAGCCTGAGGCTAGGTTGTTGTGTGCAGCGATTATTTCTTCCGTCTTTTCTTCCAATTGGGAAGTGCGTTCACATATCGCTTTTATGTCCGCGCGGACATCTCTGGCCAATTTAGAAAATTCAGCCTGCAGATTATTCTGTAGGTCTTGCATCATTCGGTGCATGGCTGTTTCTGAAGCCGGCATCGTGGGATCTAGTGAAATTGAGGTGCTGTCACTCCGTTCAGAGTAGGCTGTAGGGGAGTTGGGGCCTTCGGCGCCATTTTGAGGCTTACCTCGCGGTGGTGTGAGTGCCGCGATTCTCAATTCCGCCGGTCGGAGTTTCGTTTTTTTTGCTGATCGGTGTGACATGGTCGGTGTAGAGCTCACCAGTGCTGGTATGAGTGGGTTTTTTCTTCGGGTATGCTATTATAATCGCTGTATTGTGGTTACCCCCGACGGAGCTGATCTCTCACGCGTCCAGTTCCGTGAGTAGCCAGGCCACGCCCCAGTATAGATGGATTTTTAATATATAATACGATGAATAAAAGTTATTGAATTTTACCGGTGCGTATACAGTGTGTTTCATCCTGTGATTGCCCTGTTTGGATTGTCTCTATTTAATGTGTGACACACCAAAATGGTGCAATTCATCATGTCACGATCAAGATGACTTTGTAGAGGGAAAAAAAAATCTAATTTTTGTACCAAATCAGCAACTTAATAGACATAACCCTGGTTTCACTCACATTAGAGCATTCATGCTATTCACTCTACAATTTACTTTAATGCTCCATAGTTCATCCTATATTAATTCAGAACCACAGTTGCTTTTGAAAACATAAGTGATATTGGATGCCAGTGCTTGAAGTCATCAATTATTCTGAAAACAAATATAATTGTAATGGATCTACATTGTAAAACACATACATGCATCTAGTCTTCTCAGTAAGACTGACAGAAGAATATTGGGGTTTTTGCTCATATCTGTGAATATTGGTGTATTCCTTTTTTACTGCCGCAAATTGACTTGTACCTTTGTCACAATGCTAAGGTCTACTGGTGTTTTCCACAGGAGGTATCTCAGATATGATGCCTGACAATTGCACTGTATTTAAATATAAAAATACCAGTAGTTTTTATATCTGGAGAAAAAGCTATTTTTAGTTGGTGCATTATCTAAAAAAAAAAAAAATATGGAAATTAAATTTGAACATATGCATATTGGAAGGAAAAAACGTGTCTGTAACAAATGCATTGCAGCACAAACAGAGCGACAGTTTGAAGAGTGCTATTGAAAAAAAAAAATTGTATCTTTTTCGGGGGAAAGTGGAAAAACCTGTGTGCTTTACTGTCGTAGTAGGTTCTAGACAGAGTTTGTTCTAATGGTAATGCAACTGAACAAACATTCTCAGGTTACAGAAAATGATTATTTGTTAGATGAAAACGTCTTAAAATATCAGACAAAGACTCAATTGTCAAAAAAACTGTCATAATATCAGTATTTACTATAAAAGATTGTATGACTTGTAGCATTATAAGTATTATAGTATTATAGTATAGTATTGTAGTATTATTGCAAGCACATATTCTAGGTTACCTTCGGCTTTTGGGGAGCAAACTTATGTCAGAAGCACTGCTTATTTGACGAAAACCCATGTAGATGACAAAGAACTAGTGTGTATTTATCAATTCTAACGTTATGACTCCCTTTTAAATGCCACATTCCAAATAGCGCTCTAATGTTGTGTTAGACCTTTAAATTGTGCATGGATGTAGCAGGTAAGTAACATTTCTGACTAAAGTGGGTTAAAGATAGCTATCCCTTCGAGCCTGCGTACGCCAGGAGATGCACTGAAAAGAATCATCCAAAAAGTCATGTGCCCAACATCCATAAAACGTCAACCACCCCCACTTCAGGATTGTAAAGTAGTTTATAAAAGCAAAATCACTAAACACCTAATACATTTTTAAGTTGCCTAAATCATTAAATGTATATATTTGTTAGTTGTGCTTTCTGAAAAGACTTGATATAAATATGCAGGTTATTAAATCTTTTTTTGGTAAACAGTAGTAAAAAGTATAGACCATATATAGGGAAAACAAACATTCAGTTATAACATGAGGTTACCAATTATGTTCACTTGTAACAGCACCACCTACTGTCTAATCTGAAAAAAAGGAAAATATTTATTATGTGTAATTTTCAATTCTGCTCCTCCAACAAATTCATGAACAGAGTAAAAGTAATCATCTATAAATTGATTTGAATAATGAGTATGTCAACATTTTCTTATTTAGTTTTGCTGTTACTGTAAATATCAGTGTTGAAAACCTAGATTAAAAAATAATGTTAGGCAACCTAACCTCTATAAAACAAAATTATTTCTGATCCACTTTAGTTTGATAATGTTCTAAACTGGAAATACGTATGTTTTATTACATGAATTCACAGGTAAAACAAATAATTTAGTGTATAATAAGAAGAAAAGAAAAAACTAAAAAACTAAAAAAACTAACAATTGCTATGTGTCCAAAAATACAGAGCAATTATTGATATACACTTTATAACAGAGAGCAGCAGTAAATACATGACATGGTTGTAAAATGTCTTTAATAAATACATTTCAAGAAATATGTTTCTTGATGGTGATGTTGGTCTTCAGGATGCCATTTAAGAAAAGGGACTATGTTTAAAAATAGGTTAGAGCTAATGTAATCATATGGTCCATAGCCGTAAAATGGAGGAAGCTTAACTTGTGTTTCATTAGTCTACTGGAATTGAGTCCCCCAACAACCACACAGGTTATTGGGAAAAATTGGGTCAACATCCTTGGTTGACATTCCATTGCCTGTATCATGAGAACATAGCAGGGACCATATTGCCTGGTCCCTGTGGATTAATAGGAAGTCAAGAGGACCATTAATTGTTGTTCATCCATGATATTCTGTACAAAAAATTCAAGGAAATCAAATCACAGAGATCAACAACAAATCAAAACAACTTGTTCAATGAGTTTTATCTCTTCCAATAACATGCAGACATTGAATGAAAATTATTCAAAATGGCATTACCACCATCGTTTGCAACAACAGCAGTTATTACTCATCCTTGAAACCTCCAAATCTTGATCTTGCCGTAATTTCAGTAGAAACACTGAGATTGTCCCATTGTCAGGGTACCTGTGGTCTCTGCCTCCGGGGGAGGTGGAGACTTAGCTGTTCCTCCATCCAGACGGTCTGATGGCTCCATTCCCCGCGGTCTGTCCGGTCATGCTAGGCCGGCCGCGAGGGAGTGACTGCCTTTTACAGCATCTAGGCAGGAGGTGGTCATCGGGACACTCCCCCGGAGCGACCTGTCAGTCAATTGCTGCAGGACCAATCAGGACGCCTCGGAGGCGTGGTTGCTGCTCTGAACAGGGTATTTAACAGAGCTTCTTTCATTAGCTCATTGCCCTGTCGTGGTTCTAGCTTGTTCTAGTCACTCAGTGCTTGTGTATTCTATTATCCCTTTTGGTTTTGACACGGCTTGTTTACCTTACTCTGCTTATCTCTGTTACCCTTGATTCGGCTTGTCTCTCGCTTACCTGTCTTCTGTTACCCTCGACCTTGGCTTGTCTTTGACCATTCTATACTGTACTACTTACGTTAGTCCGCCCATTCTAAGGTCCGGTATACGTATCTGGCTACTGTTTGTACTCTGCGTGTTGGATCCCTGTCCCGATCCTGACATTACGACAGGGCCAATGGATCCTGCAAGTACAAACAGTCAGCTGGCTGCTCCTGATCCTAGGTTTGAAGCCATGGATCACAGAATGGATCAGATGGCGCTTGCGCTACAGGCTCTATTAGCTTGTGCCAATAACCCACCAGAGGAGATACGTAATACCCCTGTTTCTCCTGTCGGTTCAGGTCTAGAGGTAGCCACAGTGGGTGCTTCTTCTCGCATTACCCCCCCAGTACGCTATGGTGGGGCTCCTGAGAAGTGTCGTGGTTTTTTAAACCAAATTAGTATCCACTTTGAATTGCAACCTCGCTCTTATCCTACAGATAGGGCAAAAGTAGGATTTATTATCAGTAAAGAAAAAAGGTTGCGCCACAAATAAAATGGATAAAAATAAAAGTAAAAACAACAATACAATTTGAAAATGAATAAAAATATAAATAGGTATAGTCCAGAATGGTTGGTCAGTTCCAATAGATGTCTTGAGGTAAAGTAGGTATAGTCACTAATTCCGCTGTGGGGGTAGGTTCTCTTGTTGTAGTATTTTCTACCGTCTTGTAGTATGGAAGACACAAGGTGAAAAGGACTAATCGTGCGGAGTGTATACACTTAGTGTGATAGTAAAAAAATGATATATGTTACACTCACATTTAGTTGAGCTATAGCCAGCTCAGGGTTTGTAGGCATACAGCGGTATAATCCCCGCTTATGGGATATATTGTTGCTTGTCCTCCAAGGGGTACGTCCAACTCTCAGGAGAAGAGGGAAAATAAAAACAGCAGATAGTGCTCTCCGATTAAATTAAAAGGTGGTGAGTAAAATAAGATAAAATATACTCACAGGTAAAGTGCAGATCACACTGCACTTTAGTAATAGCGTTAGTGGTATAATCCCCACTTCAGGATATGTAGAATAAAAATGCCAGGAAAAAATAAAATAATAGTAATAATTGTGTATATAAAATGATAGTGGTACACTAATTTGACCAAAAAATCATTTATTATAAAATAACACAATATAAATAACCATTTAACGCGTTTCACCGCTGGGGCTTTATCAAAAATGGAATAACATATTACCTGGCACATAAAGAATTTATATAGGTACTGGTACTTTAAAAAATGGCGCCAAGATGACATCATTGTTCGGCAGCCAGTTAAAATCATGCAATTTACATTTCACATAAAATAAATAAAAGCTTTAAATAAGAATATGCATCATATTCCTTAGTGAACCTTATCTTTGTGGGTTAAATTCTATTCAAAAATGAGGTCTTAAAACATAGATTTGAGTCACATTGAAAATTGCGCGTCACGTGACTCGCACAGCATCTTGGGAAATGTAGTGTGCGAGTCACGTGATCGGCGGTTGAGATAGTGCAGCCGTCCTATTGGTGGGCGGCATGCACTCCTCTGAAGGTGGGGCAAAGATCGTCACGTGACCCGCGGCCAATGGGGAAGTAGTGTGCGGGTCACGTGGTCGGCAAATCGGCGAAAGGGCGCTTGGGAAATGTAGTTTAAAGCGCCCTTTCGTCTAAAAATCGGGTTGATTGAAAAGTATTCTTTACTTCTATATATATAAATAGATTTAAGAATAGACATGATATTTATATTATTTGGAACACTCTGGTTGGACATAATTTGTATTCATGTAAAAGTTAAATTGATTGTGTTGGTATAAATTGGGGGGGGGAATTAATTAGAGGCATGTGTATGGGAAATATATAACAAATATTAATAATATAGTTATTAAAATACATAAAACAATTTTAAAACTGATAACACATTATATGAACCATTTTAAAAGGAGTATTTTAAATAAATATTTTTTTAAAATTAACTTAGGTATAATAAAACATATTGAGAACCATTATAAAATAAAATGGGGATAGGTAAAAACATAGGAATGCCACATAAAAAAGTGATTATAGTGGGGATCATATGTACATACTGCAACTGTAATGCATACATTGAATGTGTTTTGACATATATATATATATGCTGCAAATAGCAGTGAGGAATGCTGTCAGGCTGGGGGTATCCTAGACCATAATGCCGTAGTTGACAACTATGAATAGGATAGCCCCAAACTGACAGCAAAGAAATAAAAATGATAATATAATTTAATAACCTCATAAAAAATTTAATAAATCAAAATCAACATTTAAACCTTGGGGGGTTAAGGTTTGTAAATTGAACACCCACTCCATTTCTGATCTCCCTAGAATATTTTTCATATTTCCACCTCTCCATGGCATTTTGCATTTCTTGATTCCTATACATTTGAGGAATTTAGGATCTCGGTTATGTTTGACAAAATGCTTTGATACAGAGTGGTTGGGATATCCGTTCTTTATATTTCTGCAATGTTCTGCTAATCTAACCTTAAGACATCTGGTGGTCATGCCCACATATTGGAGGCCACAAGGGCACTCCAATAAATAGATGACGTTGGTGGTATTGCAGCCTATAAAGTCTTTTATAGTATAGTTCTTCTTAGTATTGTTAGATCTGAAGCTAGTAATTTTGGACTGTGTGGAGGGGTCGGTACTCTTACATACAATGCATCTTTTGCACTTGTAAAAACCTTTAGCTCCATTTAAAAAGGTGTGTTGGATATTTTTAATTTCTTTAGTGTAATTATTAGTCAGAATGGATCTAAAATTGGGAGCACCTCTAAAAACAATTTTCGGTTGTGTTGGTAAAATGTCTTTCAAGATATCGTCTTGTTTTAGGAGATGCCAATGCTTTTTGATTGTTTTCTTAATAAAACCACTTTTGTTGTTATAGTTAAAAATAATCGGGAGGGTGGGGGCTTCTGTGTTATTCTTATCCTTATAGGTAAGAAGACTCTCTATTGATTTCTCTTTCACTGTTTGTATAGTGTTATCCAATTTTGTGGGGGAATAGTTTTTTTCTTTAAATTGTTTCTTTAAAAACTGTGATTGTTCACTGAAATCATCGATATGGGAACAATTACGTCGTATTCGTAAAAACTGACTTTTCGGTGCACTTTCAAGCCATGGTTTATAATGGCAGCTGGTGTGGTCAATTGCAGTGTTGGTGCATACTTTTTTAAAATGTGTTTTAGTGTGAATTGTACCTTCTTTGATAAAAATACATAAATCTAAAAAATTAATTGTTTCTTTACTATATTCACATGTTAAAACGATCCCTCTATTATTAGAGTTAAGATGGGATATAAAAGAATTAAGTGAGTCCTCTGAGCCTTTCCATATAAAAAACAAATCATCAATATACCTAAAATAGGAGACCAGGTTTTGCTCCCAGGCATGTCGTCCCCAAATGGCGCTGGATTCCCAGTCTGCCATAAAGAGATTGGCATAGCTGGGACCAAACCTGGTCCCCATAGCTGCCCCCCTCTTTTGGAGATAAAAAGAATCATAAAACCAGAAATAATTATTGGTTAAAATGATATTAATACCTTCTACAATAAAATCAATCTGAGTATCCGGAATTCTTTTTTCATTGGATAATATAGTTTTGACAGCATCGCATCCAAGTTGGTGAGGGATAATGGTATATAATGAAGTGACATCACATGTGACAAGTATAAGATCTGGTTCCCAATTAAAACTGTTTAAAAATCTCAGCAGTGACATTGAATCTTTCAAATAAGATTTTGTAAGTTTTACTGCTGGTTGTAGCAAGATATCAATATACTGAGATAGATTACACAGTGGAGAGTTAATCCCGGATACAATTGGTCTGCCTGGGGGATTTTTAGCATCTTTATGTATTTTTGGTAAAAAATAAATTACCGGAATCCGAGGGTACTTTAAAAGCAAATAATCAAATTCTTTTTTGTTTATGATATTGTTATCTAGTCCTTTTTGTAAAAATTTTTATTATCACCCTACTCATTGAGAAAGCTCTGAGATGGGCCAACCCACTATGGGAGAACGATAACCCATTAGTTTATAACTATAACACATTTGTAGCTGCTTTTAGAAGAACATTTGACCCTCCAGGTAGAAAGGTTAATGCAGCCAGATTACTGTTGCGCCTGAGACAGGAGAACCAAACACTGGTGGATTATGCACTAGAGTTCAGGTCTCTGGCGGCAGAAATCAAGTGGAATGAGCAGGCGTATATGGATGTATTTTTGAATGGCCTATCTGATGTAATCCTTGATGAGGTTGCTACCAGAGAACTCCCTGAGAATTTAGAGGATTTAATTTCGTTCAGCTCTCGTATAGATGAACGTCTAAGAGAGAGACAGAACACTCGAGAGAGGAACCAGAGACCTTCTTTTAGGTTAGCTCCCGCTGTTCCAAGTCCTGACTCCACGATATCTTTGCTTACTGAACCTATGCAGATAGGGTATACCCGCCTCTCTGAGGAGGAAAGACAGCACAGGAGAAGAGAGGGTTTGTGTATGTATTGTGGAGCGAAGGGTCATTTACTCTTGAACTGTTCTAACCGCCCGGGAAACGCTCGCACCTAAGTCTCTCTAGAGGACAGGCCTTGGGTGTTTCTATTTTGTCCTCTACTCCTGATTATAAAGATCACAGGCTTCTGCTACCAGTTTCCTTAACTTGGGGGAAGGAAGTAGTAAGGGCTATGGCATTGATAGATTCCGGTGCTGCTGAGAATTTTATCGACCAAGCCTTTGCTAGTAAGAACAATTTCCCATCCCAGCTAAGGGAGACACCTTTGGCCGTTGAGGCCATAGATGGTAGACCACTACTAGACCCTGTTATCTTTCGTGAGACCATACCCATTGATTTAAATGTTGGTATCCTACACGTGGAGAAATTATCTCTTATGCTCATTTCGTCTCCTTCCGTTCCCATAGTTCTGGGGTACCCATGGTTGAAAAAACATAACCCTATTATCGATTGGGAGTTAGGAGAGATACTCTCGTGGGGCCAGGGCTGCCAGGATCGGTGTTTGTGCAAGGTTTCTCCATTAGCTAATATTAACATACCGGAGAATCCTACTCAGTCCACAGAAAGACAAATACCAGACCTTTACCTAGACCTAAGGGCAGTGTTTGACAAGAGGAATGCCGATTCTTTGCCTCCACACAGGTCTTTGCCTCCACACAGGACTGTAAGATTAAGCTTCTACCCGGCACTATGCCTCCGAGAGGCCATGTATATCCTTTGTCTGTTCAGGAAAACTCGGTTCTAGAGGAGTATATTCGGGAGAATTTAGAAAAGGGATTCATCAGGAGGTCTTCTTCTCCGGCCGGGGCTGGGTTTTTTTTCATTAAGAAGAAGGATGGCACGCTGAGACCTTGTATCGATTACCGAGGCTTGAATAAAATAACTGTCAGAAATGCCTATCCTATCCCACTGATTACCGAGTTATTTGATCGTCTTAAGGGCTCCAAAATCTTCACCAAGTTAGATCTCAGAGGGGCTTACAATTTGGTGAGAATCCAGCAAGGTCACGAGTGGATGACGGCATTCAATACCCGGTATGGCCATTACGAATACACTGTTATGCCATTTGGACTATGCAATGGTCCTGCAGTATTTCAAGATTTGATTAATGAGGTACTTAGGGAGTTTCAGCATGATTGTGTTATTGTTTATCTGGACGACATACTAATACACTCTAAGGAGATTGAGACTCACCATAGACAGGTCAGAAAGGTTTTACACAAGCTGCTGCAACATGGTCTATATTGCAAATTGGAGAAGTGCAGTTTTGATCAGTCTCAGGTAGACTTTCTTGGATACGTGATTTCTGGGGAGGGTTTTAAAATGGATCCTGTAAAACTCCAATCTATTTTAGACTGGCCCTTGCCCAAAGGACTCAAGGCTATCCAAAGGTTTATTGGTTTTTCCAACTACTATAGGCGCTTCATTAAAGGATACTCCTCTATCATTGCGCCTATTACCAATATGACAAAACAAGGGGCTGATACTAAGTTCTGGTCTAAGGAAGCTCTTGGTGCTTTCAAGACTCTCAAGGAACTTTTTGCCTCGGCTCCCATTCTAGTCCATCCTGATACGACTCTGCCTTTCTTGCTCGAGGTCGATGCCTCTGAGACAGCAGTTGGGGCTGTTCTGTCTCAAAGGTTAGGGGTGGATAAACCTTTACACCCTCGTGGTTTCTTCTCTAAGAAATTTTCTGGGCCTGAGAGCAGATATGACATCGGGGAAAGGGAACTGTTAGCAGTCATTAAAGCCTTAAAGGAGTGGAGACATTTGTTGGAGGGGACCCTACACCCTATTACGATTTTGACGGACCACAAAAACTTGTCCTATATTGGGGAGGCTAAGCGCTTATCCTCTAGACAAGCTCGTTGGTCCTTATTCCTGACTCACTTCAATTATGTACTGACTTACAGACCTGGTTCTAAAAACTCTAAAGCCGATGCATTATCTCGCCAGTATGTACCTTCTACTGTACCTGAACCAGTTCTTTCTTCTATAGTTCCGAAATGCAATATCATTGCTAATACGAATCTCAGGATTCATTCTCCATTACTGGCCGAGATCATTAAGTTGCAACATCTAGCACCTAAACAGACTCCTGCGGGCCGTCATTTCGTTCCTCCTGCTCTTCAACTGGCACTTTTACAGTGTTTACATAATAGCAAGATGGCGGGACATCCTGGTATTCGCAAAACTTACGCGTTGATCTCTAAGGACTTCTGGTGGCCTGCTTTACGGAGGGATATTGAGGAGTTCATCGCTGCATGTGAAGTTTGTACTAAAACCAAACAACCCCATACGCTTCCATGTGGATTCCTGCAACCCTTGGAGGTTCCAGAAAAACCATGGTCCTGTTTGGCCATGGACTTTATTGTCGATCTACCTATCTCTAAAAGACAGACTGTTATCCTCACCGTGGTTGACAGGTTTACTAAGATGGCACACTTCGTTCCCCTGCCTAAACTCCCGTCTTCTCCCGAATTGGCAGAGATATTCGCTAAGGAGATTTTTCGCCTACATGGGATACCCTCTCAAATTGTATCGGACAGAGGCTCCCAATTTGTTTCCCGCTTTTGGAGGTCCTTCTGCTCTCAACTTGGTATTAAATTAAACTTTTCTTCTGCCTATCATCCTCAGTCTAACGGAGCTGCTGAACGTACCAACCAGAAAATTGAACAATATTTACGATGCTTTGTTTCTGAACACCAGGATGATTGGGTCGGTTTGATTCCTTGGGCGGAGTTTGCACACAACAATCTCGTTTGCGATTCTACTCATTCAAGCCCCTTCTTCATGAATTATGGTTTTCATCCGTCTATTCTTCCTTCGGATTCTCCTTCCCAGGGGGTGCCGTCGGTTGATGTTCATGTTGCCAATTTGAGGAAGTTGTGGGATCAAACTCGACAAATCCTTGTGCACAACTCTATGTTGGTCAAGAAACACGCTGATAAACGTAGAAGGGCGGCTCCGGTCTTTGTTCCAGGTGATAGGGTATGGCTGAGCACGAGGAACATCCGTTTAAAAGTGCCCTCCATGAAGTTCGCTCCTCGTTATATTGGACCCTACAGGGTGCTGACCCGTATCAATCCAGTTGCGTATCGTTTAGCTCTTCCTAATACCTTACGCATTCCGAACTCGTTTCACGTTTCATTGCTGAAACCACTCACATGTAACAGATTTTCCTCCACAATAGCCCCTCCTCGCTCCGTTCAGGTGGAGGGTCAGGAGGAGTATGAGGTTAACTCTATTATTGATTCTCGAATCTCCCGGGGGAGAGTACAATATCTGGTTGATTGGAAGGGATATGGTCCTGAGGAGAGGAGTTGGGTACCTCAGGAGGATGTTCATGCTCCCCGTCTCCGCAGGGCGTATAACTCTCGCTTCCCATCTCGTCCCGGTTCATTCCGCCCGGTGTGCGTATCTGAGAGGGGGGGTACTGTCAGGGTACCTGTGGTCTCTGTCTCCGGGGGAGGTGGAGACTTAGCTGTTCCTCCATCCAGACGGTCTGATGGCTCCCTTCCCCGCGGTCTGTCCGGTCATGCTAGGCCGGCCGCGAGGGAGTGACTGCCTTTTACAGCATCTAGGCAGGAGGTGGTCATCGGGACACTCCCCCGGAGCGACCTGTCAGTCAATTGCTGCAGGACCAATCAGGACGCCTCGGAGGCATGGTTGCTGCTCTGAACAGGGTATTTAACAGAGCTTCTTTCATTAGCTCATTGCCCTGTCGTGGTTCTAGCTTGTTCTAGTCACTCAGTGCTTGTGTATTCTATTATCCCTTTTGGTTTTGACCCGGCTTGTTTACCTTACTCTGCTTATCTCTGTTACCCTTGATTCGGCTTGTCTCTCGCTTACCTGTCTTCTGTTACCCTCGACCTTGGCTTGTCTTTGACCATTCTATACTGTACTACTTACGTTAGTCCAGCCATTCTAAGGTCTGGTATACGTATCTGGCTACTGTTTGTACTCTGCGTGTTGGATCCCTGTCCCGATCCTGACACCCATCAGCTTTTTTCCACCAACAGATTTTGAGATATGCTGTTCAGCAGTCCTATAGAAATAGAGTAACTACCATACATGAAAGAAGATCTTTGACAAGCTAATAACAAATGCAATGCAGCAAAAGAATATCACATTCCCATGTCCTAATGATGATTGTACTAGAGGGGTTTTAGTCATCTGGCACTAGTATCAACCCCACAATCATTCCATGAGCGCACCAGATAATTTCCACTTCTCTAGTCCCATGGTAACAATAACCAAGCTATCCCTCCTGTTGTCCAAATGCCCTAGACATTAGCAACCTTATACAAAACTAGTTTTCACTTCCATCACCTTTCATCTCTTAATTTTTAAATTAAATTGAACCATTCCCATACGTCCTACCATGAATAAGTAATGGGGAGGTAATCAAGCCTAACAAAATACGATGCCTTTTACAACATGGTTTACTCACCTGAAATATCTTACATGCAATCTTCTTTTTAGATGCAATAAAACAGGTCATATAGCAAAAAATACCTCTATATTAAATTTGATGGAAAATATACATCATACCCTGAAATGACATTTCTACAAAGATGATTTCCTTAGTGATTCGAAGCTGAGGTGTTAGTTAGAGTGAGGAGTTTAATGACCGATCTTTCAATATTTACATTTACTTTCAACAATATTGCTGCTGATCTAAAAATAATCTATATCGTTCTTTGTTTGTTTTTTTGTGGAGGTTTTACTCCCACACACTACTCATGGATTTCTCAAATAAATATTACTGCCATGTGTTGTATTGGTTCATAACCACAAAACAAATCAAGCTTTAACTTCTTATAATAGAGGCAATTGTCCAACTTCTGACCCAAAGCATAACCTAGAATGTGTTCTGTGTGTTTGTTCTGATATAATTTTAGGCTTTCTCTTTCAGAGCACCCACACATATTTTATATTGTTTTAAAAAGATAGAACGATTTTCTTTTAGCCCACAGTTATTTAAAAAGGCTGCCTGCTTATAATAATTTCATAATCAAGTGCAAGTAAAGAAAAGTCAATGCATAGGCACTCTTTCAATAACTGGGAGGTGTGTCTGGTTTCTAAAGAAGAAACCCTCAAAATTATAGATACATACTACTGGATATGAAAGTGGAAATTGTAAACCTGAAATTTGAGAGAATAAGCACAAATTAAAGGTTCTAACAAATGAATTACTCCATGATATAAACACTTTTTCTGTCACACTCCCACAAAAATAGAAAAAGGGCCTATACCTTGTCTCATTCATTTAAATAGTTAGCAGTACCTGTGTAATTACAAATGTAGGATGTAATAGTTAGAGGGATGGGGAATAAGTATCTTAAAAGATGGTTACTATAAAGATCTCTAATGTTCAATAGATATACAGAGTAACATGTACTAAAAAGTTACCGTATTTTTCGCTCCATAAGACGCACCTCACCATAAGACGCACCTAGTTTTTAGAGGAAGAAACCCAGAAAAAAAATATTCTGAACAAACTGTCCCATAGTGTTTCTTACTATGGGACAGTTTGTACAGAATATTTTTTTCTCCCCTGTCCCATAGTGTCCCCCCCTCCCATAGTCTTCTCCTCTCTCCCATAGTCTTCACCCACCCCCTCCCCATAGTCTTCACCCACCCCCTCCCCATAGACTTCACCCACCCCCTCCCCATAGACTTCACCCACCCCCTCCCCATAGACTTCACCCACCCCCTCCCCATAGACTTCACCCACCCCCTCCCCATAGTCTTCATCCACCCCCTCCCCATAGACTTCACCCCCCCCCTCCCCATAGACTTCATCCCCCCCCTCCCCATAGACTTCATCCCCCTCCCCATATTCTTCTCTCCCATACTGTCCCCCTCCCCTTGTCCCATAATTACTTACCTGTCTTGCAGCGTTGGCCGGCAGCACAGGGCGCACCGCGGTAGTGGAACTTGAATTTCATGTTCCGGTTTCCGGCGGGACTGAAAGGAAGTGCGCACTCAGCTTGTGCACACTTCCTTTCAGTCCCGCCGGAAACCGGAACATGAAATTCAAGTTCCACTACCGCGGTGCGCCCTGTGCTGCCGGCCAACGCTGCAAGACAGGTAAGTAAAGCTTCATATTCGCTCCATAAGACGCACAGACATTTCACCTCACTTTTGAGGGGAAAAAAAGTGCGTCTTATGGAGCGAAAAATACGGTAAATCCTCACATGGTCTTGTATGCTCCGAAGCCTGCCATAAAAGTTTTAGGAGACTAAATCCAAAATGTATATGATGAAGGCAGAAAGATCCACCACTAAATATGGTAAAACAAGGAAAAAGATATATAGAGCTTTAAGTTTCGGTCATATTTTCACTTTATTTCTAACATTATTGGTTTGTATTATATGCATGTCACTTTATTTTTTTTTTATTTTTTTCATCAGCCCTTTACCATTATTATGACAAGGTTTTGCCATTTTAACTGGTACAGATAGCTTTAGTCGATCTGGTATTACCTCCCTTATGGCGGGTTTTGCCATCTCTTCTTTTGTAGTGATTTATCCTTTTATGTACAAAATAACTTTTCCAGTTTTTGCACTTATGTTTTTTTTTGCTTATTTGTTTCACCACATATCATTGGTCAACATTGGTTGTGCACTGCTACTTTTTTATTTTCTATACTTGCACATGTCACTTTACCTTGTTTAGTGTTTCTTTCCATTTTGTCACTCTATATTGTTACTATTATCACTAATAGTACTACAAAGTTAGATTTTTTCAATTTATAAAAAAATAGATCCAATCTTTCATGTACAATATCCATAATTTGTTTGTGTAATTATTACTTTATTTGTTTTATTGTATATTAATGTACCGTATATACTCGAGTATAAGCCGAGTTTTTCAGCCCATTTTTTGGGCTGAAAAACCCCAACTCGGCTTATACTCGAGTCAAGGTCTGTATTATGGCAATTTGCATTGCCATAATACAGACTGGGGGAGAGGGGGGCTGGAAGAGCTGTAACTTACCTTTCCTGCAGCTCCTGTCAGCTCTCTCCTCCTCTGCGCCGTCCGGTCAGCACCTCGGTCAGCTCCCAGTGTAAGTCTCGCGAGAGCCGCGGCTCTCGCGAGATTTACACTGGGAGCTGACAGAAGAGCAGAACGGACGGCGCAGAGGAGGAGAGAGCTGACAGGAGCTGCAGGAAAGGTAAGTTAAAGCTCTGCCAGCCCCCCTCTCCCCCCCCACTGAACTGCCACTGGACCACCAGGGAAGGAGAGCCCCCCTCCCTGCCATATATCAAGCAGGGAGGGGGGACGAAAAAAAATATATAAATAAAATAAGAAATAATAATAAAAAAATAATAATAATAAAAAAAAATTAATAATAACAAAAAAAAGGGGTATAAGGACCACTATGGGAGGGGGGGTATAAGGACCACTATGGGAGGGATGGGGGTATAAGGACCACTATGGGAGGGATGGGGTGGGTTAAGGACCACTATGGGAGGGAGGGGGGTATAAGGACCACTATGGGAGGGAGGGGGGTATAAGGACCACTATGGGAGGGAGGGGGGGGTAAGGACCACTATGGGAGGGAGGGGGGTATAAGGACCACTATGGGATGGAGGGGGGATAAGGACCACTATGGGAGGGGGGGGGGTAAGGACCACTATTGGAGGGAGGGGGGTATAAGGACCACTATGGGAGGGAGGGGGGTATAAGGACCACTATGGGAGGGGGTGGGATAAGGACCACTATGGGAGGGAGGGGGGGTATAAGGACCACTATGGGAGGGAGGGGGGGTATATGGACCACTATGGGAGGGATGGGGGGGATAAGGAACACTATGGGAGGGAGAAGGGGGATAAGGACCACTATGAGAGGGAGGGGGTGGGATAAGGACCACTATGGGAGGGGAGGGGGAAGTAAGGACCACTAGGGGAGGGGAGGGTAAGGACCACTAGGGGAGGGGTGAGTCAGGACCACTGGGGGGGTGAAGGAACACGGGGGTGGGGAGGTAAGGACCACTGAGGGAGGAGGGGGGGAAGTCAGGACATATGGGGGGGGAGGGGGCGGCAACATTTTTTTTGCCTACGGCGGCAAATATCCTTGCACCGGCCCTGCACACACTGCATTCACACACTGCATTCATACACACACACACTGCATTCATGCACACACACACTGCATTCATGCACACACACACTGCACTCATACACACACGCTGCACTCATACACACACGCTGCACTCATACACACACACATACGCACACACTGCATTCATTATACACACACTGTAAATAAATATTCAATTAATATATTTTTTTTAGGATCTAATTTTATTTAGAAATTTACCAGTAGCTGCTGCATTTCCCACCCTAGTCTTATACTCGAGTCAATACATTTTCCCAGTTTTTTGGGATAAAATTAGGGGCCTCGGCTTATATTCGGGTCGGCTTATACTCGAGTATATACGGTAAATGCTATATGGTTTCCAGTACTGGAAATAGATCTTTAACTGCTTTAAACCTTTTGGGCCACACTAGCCCCTTTTGCTTCAACTATTCTGTTCCTGGAAAAGACACAATCGGAAACCCCTCTATTAATATTAAGCTTGTTCCCTTCCGATTTTTTCTTTTGAACCAGCTCATTATTTTCTACATACTTTAGGACTTACTTTCTCCTAAGTACCTGTCCTCTTTTAGTATTAGTTTATTTTTTTTAATCTTTTTTTTGGGACAGAGCTGACACCAGTACACACGTGGCACACTTGCAGCTGACGTCACTATCGGTCTCGTTGTCTGAAACATATCGACTATCTCCACCTGGTATGCTATTTGTTTCATAATTTTTTAATCAGTGTCATTGTTTATACTATAATTATGTAGGTGTTGAGTATTTAGGCTTGAAAAACTCAAAGTGTAAGATGAAACGTTGCTGTACCACATTCTGAAATAAATTCTGCCATTTGGATTTGACTCATGTGCCCAATACTTCTATGCTCACTGTCAACAGGGAGACTCAATTGGGATCCTTTCAGATCCCAGGTATTGCCCTGTGTGACAGACTTTCTTGAAAACCCGTTGGATTCTGAGATAATCACAGTGGCTGTATGTGATCCTTCAACCACAGTTATTTAACCCCTTAAGGACACATGACATGTGTGACATGTCATGATTCCATTTTATTCCAGAAGTTTGGTCCTTAAGGGGTTAAAGGGCTGCATGCAGCAGTCAATTTGAGATCTGCATTCAGCTCATTGGTAAGTCTGGGGCCACTAAATATGACCACAGCTGACAGAGGGGAGAACCCAGGTATGGACTGATACCTGGATCTTCCAGATTTAACACTGCTTGCACAAAACACTGCAGGACCTTCCATCCCAATGTAATGGCTTTAAAATCCACTATTTTAAGGATGGTGTATAATGTCATGAAGAAGTTAAATGGATACATAAAGCATTTTTAGAGTTAAACCATCCTTTATGCTGCCCTAGCCACTCCTCCCCAGCTGTAACTCACACATCCTCCATAAAAAAAGTTTTAATATTTAAAGCACAGTGTATTTATTTAAGAAGTTCTTATCTCCTGCTTTCTTAATTGAATCTCACACAAGGAGGCTGTTGTAGGTTTAGCAGGCATTTAACAGAACAGGAGAAAATACATTCTTAATCAAACACACTAAGCAATAAAGGAAGCTAAACATTTTGATACATAATATTTGCTTTATTTCCTTCCAAGGACCATAACAAGCAAGACGCATAATTCTAAAGTAAACACACTAAGCAATAAGGTAAACTAAATATTTAGACTTGTTTTTCCGAAATGTGTAAGGAGGCTCAGAGAGTTACAACTAAGGGAGTGACTTAACTCTTAAATGAGTGAGACTGCAGGGGAATCATTTGTACAGTGCACCAAAAGCTTCATTAAGTTGTTTTTCTAGACTATTTTCCTTTTTACATTTTTTTCTCATACCCCTTATTACAATAGAGTATGTTTATAAGATACAAAGGTTGAGAAGATGTGAAGATACATTAGTGTTATCATTATCATTAGTAGCAGTATTATATCTTCAAACTGCTCCCATGTGAAATGTTCATGAATGCATCTGCTTAAGTACAAGAAATGATAGGCTCTCCAAGTCTGTGACTACAGCAATTGTAATATTTTTTTTAGATCTGATGTCACCAAGTAAGCATTCCTTACAGATTATAATGCCATTCCATTCTAACAAATAATACATAATGTATTACTCTTATTTCAGTAACAAGAGTAGCAATTACCACTCATTAATGCATTTGAAGTAAAGTGCACATTTCACCAGATTTACAGATGAGTTAATTAACTTACTTGTATCTTTGAGCTAAAGCTTTTACAGTAGCAACAACATATATTTGATTTGAATTAGCTGAATATAACTTTTTTGTATAATTTCCAAGTGAAGCTTTTTTTCAATGTCTTTGTCTCTCATAAGATGATCAAGAAATGTTGTCAGCTGCTATACTTTGTGATTGATTGAAATTCACTATTTGAAGGATCAAAGGTTTATCTATCTAAGAGACTCTCTGTAACTTTCCTTTGGTTTCTTAGACTAATTTGTTCAGATTAGTCTTAAATCTTCAAAATGTTGTACTAGTGTGCAATAAAGAAAACTACTGTCCAATTCAAGAAGCTCTTTATTACCTGAGGTTTTGTATGGGAAAAATACTAAAAACTCCCCGTGGATGTCTTAGTGATATTTGTGGTCAATAATATGTCTTTAGTAATCATGATTGATGTATCAAAAATGTATTCTCGACAATAGCCTCAATATTATATTATCATAATTTTTCAACTGATCTAGACATCACGTCCTTGTTACTCCAAAGCTCCTACAATATGTATCCTTTGAAATACCTTGGTAGAATAATATTTCCTTTTTTTTTTCTTTCAAGGACCAAAACAAGCAAGATGCATTGTGTATTATACTGTATAAATGTTACCCGTATACATTAGCAAATTGGCAAGAGGTGGCCTGAACATACACAGATGAAGCAGCAATTACAAGTAATATGAAAGCAGCACACGAAGGCTGCAGCCTTGTAGATATAATAATTCTAAGGAGAAACAGTATTTAATAAAAGAAGATTAAAATCATAAATGCATAATGTTATCTGCATGAATAGTCACATCTTTATATATCTATACATAACACAATATTATAAGCAACAAACACTCATATGATAGCAACATTCAATTACAGAACCCACTGTCGCATTTTGCATATGCAGACAATAACAATATGTAGAAAGACCAGATAATGAATATATATATATATATATGTTTTATGACCAAGTGACATTCTACTGTCCATTGTTCGTGTACCTATTGTGTACCTGCTCTGTTCTGTGGAGATGTCTGGCCTTGGCTTCTAGTATCCAGTACTCTTGTTACAATTCTTGTTTTTCTTGGTTTTTGGTTTTCTATTCTATGTCTGGTTTTCTTTTTGCTGGGATTTCTGGGTTGATTCCTGTAATCCATCCCTGGGATTCCCAGTCTCCAGGTTTCATTAAAATGTTTGCTTTATGTTGCCACACCCGTTTGTTTTCCATCATTCACTCTGTTTCAGTGTTCCTGCAGGCAGCTCCTCAAGGCTTCTGCCCTTTGTTGCAGGTAAGTGCTATATATGTCTTTTGGTTGTTTAAGTATACATAAGGTAGTGTAGAACCTGCCAGATATGGGGTACATTGGCATTGTTGGCAGGCTTATGCAATGTATGATCATATAGTGTGACTAAATCCCCATAATTTCCATATGTAGTACTTAGTTATTTCTCCTCTTGTTTTTGTTCTCCTCTGCCCCCGGTTTTTCTTAGATGCGAACGGTTTTGAAGTTCTGCGGCTGTGTGAGCTGTGTGAGCATATAGTGTGACTAAATCCCCATAATTTCCATATGTAGTACTTAGTTATTTCTCCTCTTGTTTTGCCTATGTTATCTTGTCTTGTTTTAGTTTGTATACCCAGCCCATGTACAGTCCTGTCCATTCATGCCCATGTCATGTTCATGTTTTCCTCATGTCTTGTGTATATGTTCTGGGTTTAGCTTACTATCCTTCTCTGGTTCTGGGTTCTACTAGTTCTGTCTTGTTTCCTTGTTTGGTGCATATCTCTAGTCTTGCCTTGTTTCTAGTACTGGATACAATCTTGCTGCAGAGCCTCCCTATTTAGCTCCTGGGAGGTCTGCTTAATTTCCAAGCTCCTAGTTCCTTGTATCCGCATAAGCTGATTCAGGGTCTTGGTATGTGGCTGCACAAATGCTGGTGCTCCACACTGTGACTCCTACTCTGAACATCAGGCATACTGGGTCCCGGTCCTGCTCCGCCGCCTGGATAGTGTCTGGGTCCCGGGCACCGGACCGCCACCCTGACACCTATGTCCACCATAGCCTCTTCTTCTTGTCCATAGCTGACATTGAAATGTATATACAATCTGGGGTGTACCTAGAGCAATTGGCACCCGGGTCGGATCCTGTGTTTGGCACCCCCAATCACACACACAGTTACAGGAAGACAGTCACAAACACACACACTTACAGTCGGCAGTCAAACACACACACAGTCACAGGCAGACAGTCAACACACACACTCTCTTATTTACTGACCGTATGGGCTGGAGGAGGAGTGGATTAACTGAAGTCCATGGAGTCTGTTAGTTGGGGAAGCAGGGACTTGATCCTGCTTCTCCTCGATGTGCAGCAGTAACAGCACCAAATGGAGGCTGTGTTTAGCCCCGCCCCACTGCTGGTTTGCCCCCGCCTCTTCTGCCTATTAGCTCTGCCCCCGGTTTTTCTTAGATGCGACCAGTTTTGAAGTTCTGCGGCTGTGTGAGCTGTGCGACTGCCATTGCGCCCTGTGCGGCCGCACAGCTCACACATCCTAAGGCCGCCTTGGTCATGGCACCAGCCTAGTGAGTGGCACCTGGGGCGGATCATCCCCTAACACACCCCACTTAGTATGCCACTGTATACAATTGTTATAGATTCAATTGTTATAGATTCTTCTTGTCCATAGCTGTCATAGCTGTTGCTTGCTAGATGTTTTTGCTTGTCACACCATTCTTTAAAAACTATTTCAACTGTCTCATATGAAGATCAGGAGATTATCCGTTTCTGAGTTACTTAAGTCACCACATCTGGCACAAACAATCCTTTCATGGTATAAGTCACTCAGATCACAGTTCCTTCCCATTCTAATGTTCACTTTGAACAATAGATGAGCCTTTTGATTGTACTGTCATGCTTTTATGCTAAATCATTTGCTGATTAGATGATTGCATTAATAATCAGGTGTACCTAATATTTGTGCTGGATGTATCTTCATCATATAAATAAAGTATATATAATACAGGAAGATAAATGTCCCCAAAAAATAGTAAAAGAAAAGAGAAAAATAAAATATATTCAAGACAAAAATATTAGTCTTTAAACAAGGAATAAATATACATATTTATATTTATTGATTATATAATTGTGTATCAATATAAAATAACTAGTGATTTAATTAAAACACATACTTAGCCACATAAATATGTCATGTATTACTGTCAATCCAAAATATTGACATTTTATCTAAATGCTTTATTTCAGCTTTTAATAAAAAGGTTCTTTAAATTCTCCAAAATTGTCTTGAAAACCAGACATAATAGTACAGAAAAAAAATGCTGCTATACTCCAGGGGGTTAATGCTGTAGTTCTGCTGGAGGTTGTGAAGCTATTTCTAACTTCAACATCTCTCTTTTCTTAAGAAAAAAGTCAATTTAAGATTTTCTCCCCTTCTTCCATAGCCAGAGGCACAAACACATTGCAATTTCATTCAGATGAAATCCCAGAGACGTATGAATAATCAGAACTAATGGGAGAAAAGGCAAATAAATAAATAAATAAAAATAATAAAAAAAGATTAGCAGTTTGGCAAACCCTCTGCTAACAGGTGAGGGCACTGGAGTTTGCTTCTTTTTTTACAAAAAGAGCCTGTTTCCATAGTAACAAGTAGGAAATGATAAACCTATGTACCACTGCCACAGAATTCGATTTAACTCTCGTTTACTGATGCTGTCTGACATGCATTTCTAAATCTGCTATAGAAAGAATATTCTTTCTTCAGCTCTCCAAAAACACAGATTATTTCAAGATCAGTTATTCCGCAGCATGTACAAGTGAATATGAAAACGGCATTTCAAGGATTAAAAAGTTTGTGCTGTGATATCAGAATTAATTTACAGACCAATAAATCTTACTCAATTCAAGAAAGCAACATTGTAGACTGTGGTTCATTTTTATTGAAACCACAAATTAACTTTATAAGATCATTAACCAACATGGTAAATTTGATCACGTGGATAGTTAGAGGTATATATATATATATATATATATATATATATATATATATATATATATATATATATATAAATACCAAAAAATCCTGCACTCCACCCAAACCAAAATAATATAATGCCCGGTGCTAAATCCAAACATAGAAATATAAAGCAAGGTGAAGATGGAAAGCACTCCAAGGACTTCATTAAAATATAACCTTTATTCGATCTCCAAAATAAAACGGTCAACGTTTCAGCCTGATACACTCAGGCTTTCCTCAGGACACATCATACAACAAACAATAACCCAATATATAGCATAAAACATAACGCTTACTTACCCCCACCTGTGTTGCATCCGACTCTCAGGGCGACCGGAACGAGACTGCCGCGGGCTGATGACTCAGTGACGCGACCCGGAGTCGTTGCCATGGATACCTACATATACAAATCGTAAAAACTTTAAAAACAACCCTCTAAATGGAATCGTGATGAAAGCTGCAACTATATTGTTGATAGGGATCCTGAGTAGGCATATATACATTCAGATGGCAATAGTGAACAAAAAAATAAACCTTTAAACATACTCTGATTCAGTGTAACCACATTCTAATGCTAATCATTCCAATGAAGATAATCATAATGGTACTATATGGGCATATATAACAATTAATGCCAAACAAGATACCCAAATAGATTAAATATCACTTTTGTACACTGCATAGATAATTAAATCATTAAAGAGGAAACTGGCAATGTTTTATAATGACTGCCATGATGCTGCAGCCAGACCAAAAAACGGACTCCTACTCCCATAATTCCCATCCTGTAGAAATTCTGATTAAATGCCTATTAATAATCCAACAGTTGTCCTTTAACCAAAAATTAAACTTAAACAGTGAATGCAGACTATATATCCTAAATCAGTGACAGACATTAGTCGTTTCCATATCAAGAAAATACCATTATACTGCACAATAAAAATAAATCGCGCTCAATAATCTACTCCAACGAAAATTAATTGTAACATAATCCTAATAAATAGATCACTCTATACATCTCTTAACCAATTTTAAACAATATGGAGGATTAATCCCTTGATATGGTCTCACAAGGAATATAGCTAGGGATGACTTAATAATAAGATCATATTGCCTTAATCCAATTAAAGGTCAAAATTTCATGAAGTCTATCCCACTGGACTGTAACCAAACTAGACCCATATTTACAGTTCTGTAGAATGGGAGCCTAACATAAAAAATAATAAATATACATAACAAACATTCCTAATTCCAAACAATAATGATTAAATACCATTGATACCAAGTCACTAAAGGTAAGTGATCGGCCTCTCCCCCAGGGTGGGCTCACAATCACCCCTTACTCGTGACCATCAATCACTATGTATAATACAAAATGGTACAGTGGAAACATCTAAACATGGATGCCTATCCCCCAGGGTGGGCATCACATGTTATCCACATATTATAGAAATGCCGATAAGCTATATTTCTCATTAAGGCCGTTTGGATATACGGTTTTCAGAGTCCTTATCCAAAAAAGTTCACGTTGGAGCAACATTTTTTTCCTGTCCCCTCCTCTCCGTGGAACTGGAACATGATCAATGGCCATCAATTTTAAAGTTGGTAACGTATGTCCCTGTTCCAAAAAATGTTTTGCCACAGGAAGGTCTGACTTCTGGTCCCTATATGCCACTCTTATACTTGACCTATGGTTCCGAATACGTTCAAGTAAGGGTAGGTCGGTTTTCCCAATGTACGTTAACCCACACGGGCAGCTTAATTTGTACACTACAAAATCAGTGGTGCAAGTCAATCGATGTTTGATATTATACTTTTTTCCAGTGTGTGGGTGGGTGAAAAATTTCCCCGGTAGCATGTGTCCACAAGTGACACATCCTAAACATCTGTAACAACCTGGATTCATCGCTTTTTCTTCTTGTAGATAACAATGCGTAGGATCCGTTCTGACCAATAGGTCTTTAAGGCTTTTATTTCGCTTATAACACATCATTGGCGGATGCCGAAATTGCTCCGGCAATGTGACGTCATTTGTCAAAATTCTCCAATTCTTATTAATAATTTCTTTAAATTGTAAGGAAGCCGTTGAATAAGTTGTTGGGAACACCAATCTCTCCATGGTTGATTTATCCGATGAAGGACAAATTTGTTGGCATTTATCCAATGCCTTCTGTAGTGTGTAATTGCTGTAACCACGTTGTCTGAACTTGTTCCACATATCACTCAATTGAGCTTCAGCCTTCACTTTGTTGGAGTTATTCCTCAAAACTCTAAGGAATTGTGAATACGGTAAAGATTCTCTCAATGCCTTGGGATGGAAACTACTAGCTTGTAAGAGCGTGTTCCTATCAGTAGGTTTTGAGTATAATGTGTAAGCCAGCTTATTACCTTCTTTGTAAACTCGTACATCCAAAAAGTCTACAGTCAACGGATCCACGGTCATTGTCAATTCCACATTAGGCGTACATGAGTTGATATTTCGCACCATAATCTCTGCAGTGCTGATGTCTCCCCTGATAATCATGAAAATCTCATCGATATATCGTCCCGAAAGGGCTCCAGAATATACTGTGATTCAAAACAAAACATGTAGCCATTGGCGTACATTGGAGCCATAGATATATATATATATATCTACATAAAATCAGTTCATTAATTCTTTAAAATACTTCAGTTTAAATGTATGTTAGATTTTATTTTGCACCTTTACATACACTTATACAAACACATACACACATATAGAAAACTAATATATTACATATTTGCTATCACTTAGAGAACCAAATTAACCTTGACTTACTTACGTTAAAAAAATGTAATTAACTGCATTCTGTCAAGAAAATTAAAAACATAACTTAATTTTGACAGTTTTTCCACATATGAAGAGTCTTTAAATGGTTTTCTTATATCAGAACTACCACCAGTGTAGACGGGAGAGCAGCTCCTCGGCCTGCAAGCTGCACTTTGGGCCACCAGATGAGCATGTCCAATAAGGGGCTTGTTTGGGTGCCACAGCCCTTTTCGAGAATGAGTGGGCCTCTGTCACAGTTAGATCACTTTCTCACAGCTTACTGAGACAGCTGGGTGACTAGGACAAGAGACAGGAGGGACTAGAGAAATGAGAAAGCTTGTTCCAGGCTCCCGCCCCAGATTCCCATCTGCCTCCAACAGCAGGACGATGCCCCTGGAGCCCAGGGATATCTGCCCTTATGCACCTAAATGGCATGGATACAGGAGGGTGGATAAAATCACTACACACAAATACACCCCCTACCTTCAGACACACATGCTTCATTACAAAACATGCTTAGATTCTAAAACACAAACACTGCTCATAAATACAACTATGCAAGGATGGGCAAATTATGGATCTCCATTGACAGAGCACCATGGTAGCTGTACGTGATCTGGGGTGCCCAAAAAATATTCTTGTGCTAGGGGGTCCCAAAAAGATTCTAGTATTAGGGAACTCACTACATTAGTTTTTACAGTGGCCTGAAGCTTTCTGTCTGAACTAAGGACTGCAGAGCAATGATTAGTTCATTGGTTGAGAGTAATCAGCTGATGGTCTTTGTCAATGAGCTAGCCCTGCACTGCAGTACTTAGCTTAGAAAAACGAAATAAAGCTCCTACGTTGGAACTGCCTGCTCCCTTGGCTGATTAGAGAAATCAGGGAGCTTTGCCAAGTATAGAACAATATAAAAAATGCACAACCTAAAAATATAAAACAAAGGGAGACCGCAATAGTGTGGATAAAAAACTAATAATAAAATATAAAAAAGACTAAAATGTACTCACAAACGTAAGGATAAATAGGCGGGGTATACAAAATCTCTTCAAGTGCTTCCTTTCTTCTCCTATTCCAGAATGGAGGCTTAGGACAAAGCACAGAAACGGAACATAGTGTATAGCTGTATGAATAAAAAGATAACTTTATTGTATGCACTTCCAAAATAAAAGTAGGAAAAAAAGGCTCATCAAATCACTCGACGTCTTCCCAGTCAAGAAAAAGAATAACCATCAGGGTTTGGAGATGAGGTAGATAATAGAGTCCACAATAAAATAGCTATCAACTGTAGAAATCCTGCCACCCTACGCGTTTCGTCTTAATGACTTCGTCAGGGGCGTGTGGCAACAATACATACACAACACACAAAACACAGATTTTAAATACCCTGCTAAAAATCCATAACCGGACGTGTAGCCAATCCAAATCAAGTCTCGAAATTAATCCAACTGTAGAAAATCACATCCGTTGTCTTCATTCCTCTTTCGCGCTTCATTTCCGATGATTCCGTCCGAAGTCTCGTTTTCAAACGCTAGCCGGAAGAGGCTGCGTATCGATGTTGGAACGCAGTTTTATAAATAAAGAAATTATGTGGTCTTAATAAGGAAAAACAAGTTCCGTCGGTTAATAATAAATTTGCGCTTTTTTTGTTTGAACAGGTTTTTTTTGCACTTGGTGCAAATTTCTAGCTTTGCCAAGTAGACTCCAGGTAACAAGTCAAACCATTCTAAAATGATTTGACTACTTACAACGGTGGCCCCAGGGCACTTCTAGCACAATAAACACTATGGCGTGTTTATGTACCATGCTATGTTCCATAATAAGAAATTGTGTAAAAAAACCTGTTATTTACTTATCTGTAAAAAAAATTTTCATTATGTTTCTTCTACCCTTTATTTCTTCTTGCTTTCTCTCTTCGGTCATAAAAAGTAGCTTATTTGATATATTATTCTGAAAAAAAAATCAGCTTTACTGTTCACATTTATCTTTGGTTTTATTTCCTTTTTTCCTTCTTTCTTTTTTTGTGTGCTTAGTTTATATAGCCATCTGATTATGCCATGGAGAGATAGTATATGTTAGTTTGATATGCCAATGAAATCTTCCTTTCCACCATTTGTTCATGATCTTATTGTCACTGCTATTGTTCATTCTTCTTCAACTCTGAGGTTGAAAAGGTCTCATCTAAGTAGAGAAGAAAGAGAACTTAAAATAGCATAACAAGTGACAAGCAAGCTGATAAATGTTGACATTTCAGTTTGGTGTTGTGAAGCAGGTAGAGACACATTCGCTGCGTCCTATCTTTTTTACAAACACAATTGAAAGAAGCTTATGTTAGTGCTTCTGAATATTCCATGCAGACCTTGATGTAAGGCTGTTTAATTTAGCTTTGTTTCAAGCAAACCCTTAGAGTCTTTTCATTCTACTCCTTTGGATTTACAATATACTTTGTAGAACACTAATTATTTGACTTGGCATTTCACTAAACTTTTAATGTTACATTGCATGAGCTTTTCTTAAATTAAATGCATTCTTTGTTTTCTAGCGAAGAATTCTTTCATGTGTAACATCACGTTTTCAAAATGGATTTCAGGTTATTACTAAAACGCCACTCGGTTCTGTGTTTAACATTTGGCATTGTGGAAGCTTCAACGCTTTAACCGTTTTTTACGTTTAGTGGTTTGCTATGCTCTGTACTAGTCTGAATTATTACCTTGTTTACATTCTAAACATGCCATCTAATATGTGGTGCTGTATGTGTTATTTGCCACGAAGGAGAAGGTCTATACACCTTATTATGTTAAACTGTTTATACACAAGAATTTTGTTTTATATGAATTTTTGTCATATTGTCTTAAATAATGTAATGAGTGCAAAAATGCAAGTATTTATTTTAACCCTTTGCTTTTGTGAATTAGAATTAGCTGAAGCAGAGCTCATATATTGAATTTATTGGAAATACATATGCAAAACTAGGAGCGGCACACAATTCAACTAATCTAATTTTACAAAGTCAATGAAAAAATTATAAAGCACCCACAGTCATCGTTTTATGACTTCTAGTCATGAAATTATACAAAAACAAACAGTAAATTGTGTATTAGTGCTAACAAATATGTGTAACAAATATAAATTAAATAGTGCAACACTTTGTTGGTTATCGTCCAAATACCACTAAGTGAAGTAACGCACTTCAAAAATTGGCATACTTCCAAACACTACATGCATATTTCAATCTGCACTTTACTTGCACTATCGACTAAATTATATTTGCTTTACAAGCTCAAATCACTAGGACACTTATCACATGCATATCTAAATTGCATATGTCTAGAACACATGCACCATGTTTGTTATATTGAACAAACTTCTTTTAATATATACTAAAACAAGGGAAATAGCAGAAATTATTTTGCCTCTCTCTAGGCTTCCTCAGTATGGTCTAAAATGTTTTTAGCAAAGTGCATTTCTGCTATTTTATTTATTTACATATTATATATGAAATAAAGTCTATTGGATGTAACAAGACTGGTGCATATGTTATTGGAGTCCCTAAAAGTGGTGTACAGTTGGTGTGGGAGCACAAATACATTCAACCTATTAGAGCCAAATAGGAAGGCTTCACCCAGCATCCGTTTATTGGTTTATTATCTTATTTTCATCAATTGAATGATATTAAGCCATAAATACTCTACTGCTCTCCTGAGATATCTATAGTGATGATCGAAGGTAACATTATGATGGAAACATGAGGGGTGTTTCTATCATAATGGCCCTTGGGCCTGTAAATTGTGAACTAAGCCCATAAGCTCTAATTGGAGCATGTGTTAAACCTCTTTTTATATTGTAATCTTTTTTTTTTTTTTTTTTTTTAATTCTTTGTTTTTGCATGTGCATATGAGTTACAGACAATCTTGCAGGGCCACAACAGCAGCTGCAGGCATATTCTTGGCATTACAATGAGTGGCATTCAGAAACAGCACATTTTTATATATGAAAAAGCATGTTTTGTTACATTCTAAGCAGACGTATGTAAGTGGCAAACTGATAGGTGTCGCTTAATGGCCCTTCATCTGAGACAATTATTACAGTAGTAACGTAGTTAAGTTGCATTATAGATGATTACAAGCTTTAGATGTATACATAATATGACTGAATGCAACGATCTGACATTGTTAAAATAAAGCTCGGGTAAAGACACGCTTAATAAGGCTTAATAAGGATGTGTCCTAACTTATCTACATCTTCGCAAAAAAAAAAAATATCACCCTGGCTGGTCTAAAAGGCATGTATTGATACCGGCTCCAGGGGCTGACTGCAGGGCGGGCATGACATCTCGCTGGTAGGGGCAGACCGTTCTGCAGACCGCTCTGCTGTGTCCGTGTGACAGTGCATGAGCGTCTGCCAGTGCAGGGATCCGAGCAAGGTCCAGCCATGTGTGCCGTCGGACTCGGCTTCGCTGTGGGAGTGCCTTGCTTGACCGCTGTGTTGGAAGTCGCCGTCGGGGGCAGTCGTCGTGCGGTGTGCCATGGGCACATTCTCTGGGATTCCTTGGGTGAGCGCCTGTCAGGACGGCTGTTTGGGCCCTGTGTGATACAGTTGGCTGCTGGAGGAGACTGATGTTATGGCCGCCGGTGATCAGAAGGTGTGTGTGGGTTGCAGTTGTGGTCGGCCTTACTGTGGGTGTTCCCCGATCTGCTGCGAGGTCGGCATTCTCTGGTGGTGGATGGCCGGGTGAAGTGTGGGCCGGTTCCGCTGCCCTTGTGGCTCGCGCTAGGCCTCCTCCGCTGCTCGCCTGTGGCGAGGTCAGAGTGGTGGGCTGGCAAGTAGTCGCTTGTGGGATTGCAGTGGTCAGTATGAGGAGCTGGAGTTCTTCCGGCCGCCTGTGCCCTTCTCCAGAGACCCATTTTGTTGCCCTACTCCTTGCAAGGGCGCGCTCCCTTTCCCCCGGCCCCTGCGCACATGGTAGTCGCCATCTTGGATGCCGTGTTCAGGCCTGTAGGCAAGATGGTGGCGCCGTCGGGCCCTGGATGTGTAGCCTCTGGGTGAGGACCGGGATCTCCCCCACCGGTCCATAGGGGGGGGAACGGGGCCAGGACCGCCCGGGTCTCGATCCCCGGCTTAGTACCTTTGGGCAGGATAGTGGGGCAGCGGCCGCCTGCCCCTCTCACCGCCGGCGTAGGCCCCAACTTGGTAGTCATGGGCTTCACCTCCTGGGGACTGTAGCTGCGGGAGCCAGCCTCTCCCAGGACCCGGTAACCTCGTGGTTCTGAAGACCCTTGCTGCCGGTTAATAGTTAGGTCGTTCGCCATAAATTTTAAGCATATTTGTGGGTGTATTGCGGGAGCTGAACTTGTGTGCGACCGTCCAGCTCGGCGGTCCGGCCCCGCCCCCCATATTGTAATCTTTTACTATGCAATTTGTTTATATTTTTTTGTATTGTTTTATGTGTTTCAGAAAATATCAACTTGGAATTATATGAATTATACTGTAAGATACGTGAGATTGGAGTGTTGTATGCACATAGTGTTTGAACGCTCACTAATATGTGGGATTATGACATGAATTGACCTTACATAGAGATGGTACACATGCCACTAGATGCTAACACTGTAATTTATTAGAGGCTAAAGGCTCTATTTCAAGATGCTGCATACATATCAGAGGCTGTATACAAATCTCAGGAGAAAAAAAACAACCTGAGACACTTATTGGCATGAACTTGGAAGTGCTTCAAACTGTTTTTTTGCCTTCTTTTGGATCAACAGCAAAAAACATACGTGAGGAAGGCTGAACTTGATGGACGCAGGTCTCTTTTCAGCTATGTAACTATGTAACTATGTAACTCCACTTTTCATTTAAGATGGTTTTATATATTTCTTATTTCTTTTAAACACAGTGTTGTTTGGGCGACATTAGCAGTGTTTGTTACTAAAGTGATAATTCAAAATTAATTCAAATTGACTTTCATATTTAAGGTAAAAAATCAGTTGTGCTTTCTATTTTAGCTCCTGTAACCTCAAATTTGAAATTCACTTTTAATTCACTTTGAGTTCTCACTTTAGTAAATCACTATTTAACTATAAACTATTTAACTGCATAGTATTTAGAGAAAACTAAATACCTTGTTTTTCTAATACAAATTCAGTTTAACATGCCATATTCTCAAAATGTATCAAATGCTTGCATTTCATTATTCATAATCTGATAACTTTGTGATATATTTCCTTTTTTTTTTTTTTTGCAAAATTGTATATGTATTTATTTAAATACATGCTCTATTAAATAACATGTGTGACATTTTACTGTGCACTTCTCCATGTTTTTTACACAATGAATACAAAAATAAAATTAATGTTTTAAATTTGCCTGGATATTTTTTTTACTGTTTTTTTAGAGATTAAATTGGGACTACCTTGTCTCTGTATATTTTCTCTGCTTGACTTTCTCAAACTCTGGGCAGAGGTAGAAAGTCAATCCTGACAGCCAGCACCATGGTCTCACAGGATCCTCCATAGATCTTAACTCTGCGCATGTGCAAGAGTGCAGCACTGACGTGGGCTCCTGGCAGTAAAGGACCAGGAGCTGAAGAAGATCGACCAGATCACAATGGGAGCACCTAAAAGGGCCAGGTTTAAGTAAGTAAGTCTCACCTCTACCATCCCCCCTGGTCACCGTACACAGAGGCAAATTCAACAAAGTTCTCAGATGGTGACAGTGCACTTGAAACATTTTGCAGAGTGTATTAAAAACAAACCAAAAAAATAGTATGTGCAATACATACACAAAAGCTTATCTTTTTTTTATTTATACTTTAAATACACATTACAAAATATAGAAAATACACACAGGTCCAGGTGTGGAAGTGGATAACCCCTGAACCACCTGGTGATATTAGTGCAGCTCTGTATATTTACAATTGAAACTCACCCTTCAAAAAAGCTTTTTTTGGGTAGTTAGACACAGACATATAAAGATAAGGAGAGAAATAGAGATATATAGTGCAACATTGTTGCTACAGTGAGTGGTGAAAGAAAAGTGAGTGATAGCAAACTCACATGGTAAGCCTTTAGACATAGGCTCCAAACTTTTCAGCTGGTATGCTTTTAGGTAGCATACAACCCTTTCGAATCTTCTGAATAAATTGTGTTTTTCTCCGTATGTTGTATGTATCAAAAGAGAAGAAGGGTGGGGATAGATATGCTAGGTGCAGACAGTTTACACACTAAGTATTGTGGAGGTAATTCTAGGTGTGCTCACCTGACATAGAGCCTTCCAGACTGGCTCTAAGTGCAAAAGTTTGTATGTCAATTGAGGGTGACAGCTTCCCTTAGATACCCAGCAACACTGGTACTGGATCAGTTTCTGTCACAACACACTCCTTAGTTGATATTCTCTTGTGCAGTACCCATTCACACCACTATCTCTGTTTGCCACTGTTTCTAATTTATTTTCATTAGCACTTCACCTGGTCCTTGTTTAGCACCTATATAGTTTGTTTTCTCCCCTCACTCCTTGCCAGATCATTGTCTTTTGTCTCCCGTTTCCCTGTTTCCCTTGTTCCCTGTGATTCTGTCTCCTGGCTCCTTGATCCTGCATACTGTTCCTTGGTCCTGTGTCCTGCGCCACCTGGTCTTCATTCCTGTGTTCTCCTGGTCTTCGTCCTGTGTCCTCTTGATCCTGCGTTACTGTGTCCTCCTGGTCCTTCGTTCCTGTGCCCTCTGATCCTGTGTTCTGGTTATGTGTTCTCGGCTTTATTACCAGTGATCCTGACCCTGCAGCCTTGTTCATTTATTCTGCTTTTAACCTTGTTTCCTGGTGTCAGTATATTAGTCTTGTGACTCTGGATTTGTGCCCTACCTACTACTCGTGGTAACTGCACAATCCTGCCCTTATACCAAAGGACTGTTTCAGTATACATTGCCTGCACTATTCGTGCTTATCCTGATTTATTGTATATATTTTGTGGCATTGTGTATATATATTGTTTGTTTTGTCTTTTGGTTCTCTGTAATATATAAATCATTTGATTTAACCTGTTCATTTGTGTCTTGGCATTTATTTATTTTCTGTATTGGTTCCCACATTTAAAGGGACAGTGCTGTTCCAGGGCAGCACCCCTTCATGTAATTACAGTTTCTTTTAAGTGCACTGACATGCTGTTTATTCGTAAAAAGCAATAAAATACAAATACAAAGATAAAAATTCTAAAGATAGTAATCAGGTGACTGGATCCTCCGAGATGCCTTTCTCCTATGTTGATAGGCTTTTTCAATCGATCATCATGTTCGTTACGGGTTCTGCTGTTTGAAGGGTGTTCTGGGTCCTCCCCTTTCATCATGATTCTTAGCGGCTGTATGTTCCATGTTCGGCATATTAATGCGGTATTAAAGTTCGTTACGGGTTCTGTTCATTACGGGTTCTGCTGTTTGAAGGGTGTTCTGGGTCCTCCCCTTTCATCATGATTCTTAGCGGCTGTATGTTCCATGTTCGGCATATTAATGCGGTATTAAAGTCCATTTGTACAGTATAAGTGTACAAATGGACTTTCATACCGCATTAATATGCCGAACACGGAACATACCGCAGCTAAGAATCATGGGGGCTATAGTTCCGTTCGAAGAACCAGAAGTGGCGTATCTGCAAAGTCACATCATTAGAATCACACGTATGGAAACAGATGATAAAGCTTTTTTGAAGGGTGAGTTTCAATTGTAAATATACAGCGCTGCACTAATATCACCAGGTGGTTCAGGGGTTATCCACTTCCACACCTGGACCTGTGTGTATTTTCTATAGTTTGACTAGTGGGTGATTTTGGAGCACCCACACAGTGCTCGAGCTGCTATAACACATATCATTATAATATAAGCACCTATAGCTCACACATTTGTAATATTGCAAAATAGATTAATTAAGTATATATTTTTTAAATTTTAAAGTTGTTATTTTAAGGATCACCAATGTAAGGGTCTATTGCCTTCTTCATTTGATTCATTTGATTCAGCTTGAATTGTTTGACTGTACCATGTGACATTACATGCAATTGTCAATACAAGTTCTGTGAGTCCTGCATCTTATTTATATCTTACTAAATATTATTTTGGACCAAAACATTGAATTCCGTAGTAAAGGCAAGAAACACAGATTTTACACTTGGGCAAGACACTTAATAATATACATCTGTCTACTTTAAATCCCCATAGACTATAAGCTAGTTTGAGCAGTGGCTTTAATTATCCACTTCTATAATTGTAAAGCACTGCAAAATATGTTAGTGCTATATAAATTAAATTTGAATGTAGTGATGCCACTAATGCAGAAGTAGAAATTTCTAATTAGCTATAAGTGAAAAGGGTCTACCAAATAAATTGGTTCAAAAATGGTTTGACTCTTATCTGGGGGACTACATCAATGGATTACTGGCACCATAACTACTACAGAACATTGTAATGATTAGACTGCCCAACCATCATGCGTCACTATGATAAGGAAATCGGTCATACATTTTTTGGAACCAACTACCATAGAGCACTACATTAGATAGAGAATATTTTGTACATGCCTTGATTATATGGTGAGCATAGCCTAAACGGGGGTACTGTCCTCCTTTAAATCCACAGTTTAAGGTTAATAGATCTCACATAGATGCACCCCTACTACAGCCCGCATGGTTGATAAGTATTCTTACACCTTAACTGAATATTCTCAATGTTTTCATGTTTGGCTGTATATAACCTGTGTCTATTATTATACTGCGGTTTTACTTTTCGGAGCATGCGTGCTCCTTCTGATCTTTACTATCTTTTGAATAAAATCCCCATAAACTACGATTTGCAAAGAAACCAAATTATTAGACTGCCGAAGTAAAAAGGATCCTGAGTATAAGACAGTAAAGACATTTCAGTTCTGATACAGCTATTTTAAAATCAGGGCTTTAATCGGTAGTGAAAAATTCCATTAAATTATTGAACTATAATTAGTGCACCTACGTTTAATTGCACTTCATATTTTATTAATAATCATTAGATGGAAAGAAAGCATATTTATTTACAGTTATATTCCACAAACAAAACTTGCAATTTGTAGCATTTCCCAGCAAGCCGTGTGTCTTCTGCTAATGCAAATCATTATTTGATAGTCCATGAGATGAAATTACAGGTAGAGAACTTTGTTTCATGGTTATTGACAGATGTTCAATTTGTGCGTCTCGGGAACTAATCTACAGACATTTTGCAGTTGTGCTATCTTGTAAAATAATTAAGTGGTTAATATGTTTTCCACAGTTTGTTTTGATACATTCATTAGTCATCAATTAATTATTTTAAAAAAAATCAAGCATGACTAATGATTTCTTTGAAACGTCAACAATTTATGACTGCGTGTTACCTCTTGGAGTAGATCAATTATCAAAATGTTAATTTTAACATTTCTTCATTAACTTTCTTTTTCCACTTTCTTCTTTCTTTTAAATGTAGCAGTACATTTTGAGGACATCCTTAAATCAATTGAAGATTAAGGTTATTTGATGAATAAAATTTGTGCTGCAACACATAAATAGGTTAATAGACCAGGACATCCAATCTGACAGTCTTAATTAATTTTTTACTTGATTGAAAACCTTAACCCTCTACCCATCCCTCCTGCAAAAAATTTACTCAATATATGATTAATGTGCAAAATAGTTCATTGCGTTTTTTAGCATAACCAAATTTACAAGCTGTTGTTATCTGGTACACAAAATGCTTACAAGAAATCTATCTGTATTACCAAGAAAAATGACTGTTAAAGAAGAATTATAAACAGATTCTTGGGTCAACTATATTGAAGTATCAACTAATTTTAAAGATAAATATGTGTTTTTAGTGTGTTTTACTGATTTATTGTATTTTCATTCGGGCCAGTTATGTATGAACATTATTGATTTTTTAATAAGTTTAACACGCATATACTAACATATACATATAATTATTCTGCATTTTCACATGTGTGGTTTCATAAAAAAAAAAGAGGACACCAGCTTCTTAATATGTGATATGTTACAAACTTTTAAGGTTATTCAATAAAATTTGAATAATTTGTCTGTCTATCTATGGTATGGACATTCTCTCCACTAGCCAATGGCGGCTGCCAATTCAAATATAAATCCTGTCAATCTGAGTGGATGGAATAATAATGGATGCATTTTAATGACAAGTACTAAAAATCACAATAAATATAATAAGAAACCCTAATTAGAATTGGTAAACAACATATTGCCAAATATTTATATTGTTACATACATCCGCTAACACTAGAAGATTTCCTTGGGCAAGACACCTAATGATATACACCCACCTACATAAAATCCTTATAGATTGTAAATTTGTTTGATTAGAGTCTTTAAATATCCCCTTTCTATCATTTTAAAGCTCTGCGGATTATGTTGGGCTTTTTTTAAATGATAATAATAGCTTTCTTAAAACACATACCACATCAGAATATATTAATTTGACTTTGAAACATCTTTAATCATATAAGGATTCTCAAAGAAAATGACACTAACTTTTAAGTATTTCTGCGTTACTCTGGGCTTGGTGAAGGTACAGAAGGACTATTATTAACATATTTTTTCTTGACTGCTTATAATTTGCCTTCAACAAACCATTTATTTACCATGCCGAAGAAGAAAGGGAACATATCATTTATGTGCAAGGCAGATGAAAGGCTTTGCCCTGCTTGTTGTTCTCATTCATGTAATCCTCCTGGCTCAATGCAACAGCTGAAAGCCATGGATAAGTAGCATTGTCTCCTTTGCAGAGGGTTTTAGGTGCGTAAAGAAAAACTATCTACTAATTATGGTATATGTATTCCATCAATTACCTTACAATGGAAATACACAAAGTATAGGGTGGCTCATACAAAGCAAACTTTGTATGTATATAAATAGCTTTAGAAATATGTAAATAGGGATTTATTCTTGTAGGTGTCTTTCAATAGACTTTACCTTATTTGTTGTTGTTTTTTTAAACGCCAATGTTGAAAGGTGATTTTTATATAGACATAATCTACCTAATGCTAAACATATGATCTAACATTAAGGACAGGCATCGTAAGTTCTACACTCAAATGACACCAATATCAAACTGACTCCCAGACACCATGGCTTAATCTTCAAAATCCTTAAACCGACAATGAAACCACAAACGAATTAATGCAGATGACCTAAATAGCGTACTAGAAAATAGTTGTGCCTGACCATCAGTTTTAGTTCAGAATTATAAACTGAGTGCAGATTGTAAAACAAAAATCTAGTTAACATAGTAATCCAAATCTTGATGCATTTTGTGCTATTTTAATTTAGTTATAAGTGAACAATATAGTAAACTTTCTTCTTCCCCTTACAATACTTCCCCTAACTTTACTCCATCTGCTGTTCTATGTTCATTTGCACCCGCTACATTGGAAGAGGTTTCTGCTCTGCTCCAGTCCTCCCGCCCCACCACCTGCTCCCTAGATCCAATTCCCTCACATCTCATCCATACTCTGTCTTTTTCTCTTTCTCCACCTCTCACTAAAATTCTCCATCTCTCTCTCTCCTCTGGTATATTTCCATCGCCCTTCAAACATGCAACTGTAACCCCAATTCTAAAGAAGCCCAATCTTGACCCTAACTCCCCATCCAACTATCGTCCTATCTCGCTACTGCCTTTTGCATCCAAGATCCTTGAAAGAATTGTGTATGCGATGTAGCAGAGAGATGGTCTCCCACAGCCTATTTCCGCTGGTATCCTAGAATATCTCCGGAACAAGTAGTAAATCCAATAGAGTAGCAGGCACAATCAGCAATATAATCCAAGAATATCCCATCCCCTTTCCCAATAACTGGACGACACACAGTATCAGTAGCAGAACTCATCTTTAATCACACAACCCCTGCTTTTATGCAATCCTCCCATGCAAGGGAGACACCCACCATAATTATTACAATAACCAATCGGGTACAAGTTCTAGATGTACCCCAAATACATAAGGTACACCCCTAAATATGGTATCCCCTGATAGCCCTGATCTGGGTGAGCAATACTCAAAAATCACCCAGTTCGTACCAGGGGTTCGGGAGTTATGGAGGTGTAAAGTTTTGACCGACAGTAGCCAAAAACAGTTCCATGAGTTTTAGCATTGCGGTTGGTCTCTTTTCTGTGGCTAAAAAGTCCCGAACTCAATGCCATCCAGAGCTATGTTTGCATTTGGATGAATCCCCTTGTTCGTGGGATTCAAACTACCGAGCAGCAGGCCGTTCAGGAATTTCTATCAGTCTCTTCCATAATGCTGGAGGTCTCAGCTGTGTTCGCTTAGTCGAGTGTCCGATTTTAGTTCCAGACACTCGACGGCAAAACACCACTGTTCGGGAGTTTAAGATGGCCGCCGCCACGTGTTCGGCTCCCGAAATGGCAGCCACCCAGGGACTTTAACAACGAGTTCGTGCTTTTCAATGGGGAATTCAATGAAGCGAACAGGGAGGTTAATTGAAGTCACACTTATGCATCAAGGTGTTCGGTAGTTTGTGTTTGTATGGATAATAACGTATTTCAGTACAGTTTAGGGGAACAATTAGACGAACGTTTTAATTCACATGAAAGTCTATGGGGAAAACAATGGAAATGAAATATGCTGGACAGCCAGGTGGATTTTGCTACATGCAATATTGACAGACTTCCTCGAGTCCAACTCTCTGCTAGACCCGCTTCAGTCTGGTTTCTCCGCTAAGCACTCTGATGAAACTGCACTGACCAAAGTATCCAATGATCTACTCGCTGCAAAATCTCGTGGTCACTACTCTATCCTAATTCTCCTTGACCTGTCTGCGGCTTTTGACACTGTAGATCATCAACAGCCTCTTCTCATCCTCTGCAATATCGGTCTACGAGATATTGCTCTCTCCTGGTGCTCCTCCTACCTCTCCCAGCGCTCTTTCAGTGTTTCTTTCTCTGGCTCTGCTTCTTCTCCCCAACTCCTCACTGTTGGTGTCCCCCAAGGTTCAGTCCTTGGTCCCCTACTGTGCTCCATCTATATTGCCTCCCTTAGCTCCTTTGGCTTCCAATATCATTTCTATGCAGATGACACGCTAATCTACCTGTCCTCTCCTGATCTCTCCCCGTCCCTCTTGACTAGTGTCTCTGACTGCCTCTCTGCTGTTTCTAACTGGATGGCTGCCTACTTCCTTAAACTTAACTTGACCAAAACTGAAATTCTGGTCTTTCCTCCCTCAAGTGTTGTTACTCCTGTGTCTGTCTCCCTCCAAGTCAACAGTGCTACCATGAGCTCCACCATGCAGGCTCACTGCCTAGGTGTTCTCTTTGACTCCGACCTCTCCTTCAAGCCTCATGTTCAATTTATCGCCACGTCCTGTCATTTCCATCACAAAAACATTGCACACATCCACACCTACTTAACGCCAGATGCGACTAAGGTGTTGGTCCATTCCACTGTCCTTTCTCGCCTTGACTACTGTAATCCGCTTCTCAGTGGTCTTACATGCTCCCAACTTGCGCCGTTACTGTCCATAATAAATGCGGCGGCGAGGCTCATCTTCCTGTCCGCCCGCACCTCCCATGCCTCACCCTTCTGTCAGTCCTTACATTGGCTTCCTATAAAATATAGAGCTCAATTTAAAATTCTGGTTCTTGCTTTCAAATCTCTACATAATGCTGCTCCCACCTATCTATCCTCCCTTATACACAAGTATGTCCCTTCTAGGCCCTTACGATCTGCTGAAGACTTACGTCTATCTTCTGTCCGTACTCCCACCTCTGATGCTCGCCTTCAAGATTTCTTGAGGGCTGCACCGTTCCTGTGGAACTCGCTTCCCTCCTCCGTTAGATGCTCACCCAGTCTTCACTCCTTCAAAATATTGCAAAAAACCCACTTCTTCATAAAAGCGTATCAATTAAACTGTTAATAGCTCCTGACTAGTGTTGTCGCGAACCGGGAATTTTCGGTTCGCGAACGGCGAACGCGAACTTCCGCAAATGTTCGCGAACCGGCGAACCGCGCGAACCGCGCGAACCGCCATTGACTTCAATGGGCAGGCGAATTTTCAAAACAACAGGGACTCTTTCTGGCCACAATAGTGATGGAAAAGTTGTTTCAAGGGGACTAACACCTGGACTGTGGCATGCCAGAGGGGGATCCATGGCAAAACTCCCATGGAAAATTGCACAGTTGATGCAGAGTCTGCTTTTAATCCATAAAGGGCAGAAATCACATAACATTGACACCTGTCCTCAAAGCCCAGCCCTGATACACACTGACACAGAGCAGAATAGAGGCTGTTCCCCCTACATAGGGTCACTTGGCAGATATGGATTGACACCTGTCCTCAAAACCCCTGATACACACTGACACAGAGCAGAATAGGGACTGTTCCCCCTACATAGGGTCACTTGGCAGATATGGATTGACACCTATCCTAATAATCCCTGATACACACTGACACAGAGCAGAATAGAGACTGTTCCCCCTACATAGGGTCACTTGGCAGATATGGATTGCACCTGTCCTCAAAACCCCTGATACACACTGACACAGAGGAGAATAGGGACTGTTCCCCCTACATAGGGTCACTTGGCAGATATGGATTGACACCTATCCTAATGATCCCTGATACACAGTGACACAGAGCAGAATAGGGACTGTTCCTCCTACATAGGGTCACTTGGCAGATATGGATTGACACCTATCCTAATGATCCCTGATACACAGTGACACAGAGCAGAATAGGGACTGTTCCTCCTACATAGGGTCACTTGGCAGATATGGATTGACACCTATCCTAATGATCCCTGATACACACTGACACAGAGCAGAATAGAGACTGTTCCCCCTACATAGGGTCACTTGGCAGATATGGATTGACACCTATCCTAATGATCCCTGAAACACAGTGACACAGAGCAGAATAGGGACTGTTCCTCCTACATAGGGTCACTTGGCAGATATGGATTGACACCTATCCTAATGATCCCTGATACACACTGACACAGAGCAGAATAGAGACTGTTCCCCCTACATAGGGTCACTTGGCAGATATGGATTGACACCTATCCTAATGATCCCTGATACACACTGACACAGAGCAGAATAGAGACAGTTCCCCCTACATAGGGTCACTTGGCAGATATGGATTGACAAATCCCTGACAAACAGCTACCACATGCAAGGAAGGCAGCAGGGGCGCAAATGACCCACTCCCAACGCGGGAAGGTAGTGACGACAAATAACAATACAGGACTCTTTAGAGGCCCTGTAATTGTAATCAGTCCACTTGAAATCCTTTAACTTTGATCAATTGGAGGGAAGTTCTGTGCAGAGCCACTGACCCATGCGCAGGGCCAGCCTTAGGCCTTTGGGCGCCCTGTGCAAGAAATCTTCCCGACGCGGGAAGGTAGTGATGACAAATAACAATACAGGACTCTTTAGAGGCCCTGTAATTGTAATCAGTCCACTTGAAATCCTTTAACTTTGATCAATTGGAGGGAAGTCTGGTGCAGAGCCACTGACCCATGCGCAGGGCCAGCCTTAGGCCTTTGGGCGCCCTGTGCAAGAAATCTTCCCGACGCGGGAAGGTAGTGACGACAAATAACAATACAGGACTCTTTAGAGGCCCTGTAATTGTAATCAGTCCACTTGAAATCCTTTAACTTTGATCAATTGGAGGGAAGTCTGGTGCAGAGCCACTGACCCATGCGCAGGGCCAGCCTTAGGCCTTTGGGCGCCCTGTGCAAGAAATCTTCACCCTGTCACACCCATGTGCAAGAAATCTTCACCCTGTCACACACACACACACAGGCAGACAGCCATACACACGCACACACACAACTGCGACTGACTAGGTTTGTCACCTCCTCAAAAGGACGCATGAGCCTACAGGCATTGCGCATGAGCGTCCAGTAACGTGGCAAAAAAATTCCCAGCTCCCCAGAGGCTGTCCTAGCACCCCGGTCATACAAATATTCATTATCATTAACAGCTTTTTCTTGTTGGAGCAGGCGGTCGAACATTAGGAGTGTTGAATTCCAACGTGTAGGGCTGTCGCAAATCAAGCGCCTCACTGGCATGTTGTTTCGCCGCTGGATATCGGCAATCGCTGGATATCGGCAAAGTGAGCCATGGCCGTGTAGGAACGCCTGAAATGGCCACACACCTTCCTGGCCTGCTTCAGGACGTCCTGTAAGCCTGTGTACTTATGCACAAAGCGTTGTACGATCAGATTACACACATGTGCCATGCACGGCACATGTGTCAACTTGCCCAACTTCAATGCCGCTATAAAATTTTTTCCGTTGTCACACATCACTTTGCCGATATCCAGTGACTCTCTGCTTTCAAGCAAGTCAAACCCAAGACGGCGTGACACTGCCGTATCCGGGATGTGGAATAGTACCTGGGGAGCTGGGGGGGGTGCCGTTGATGTGGAGCAAGAAGCAGCGGCACAAGAGGACTCAGCCAAGGAGGTTATGGAAGAGGATGGAGTAGGAGGAGTAGAGGAGGTGGCAGCAGGACTGCCTGCAATTCGTGGCGGTGTCACCAACTCCTCTGCAATGCCACGCATTCCTTGCTTGTCAGCCGTCAGCAGGTTTACCCAATGCGCAGTGTAGGTGATATACCTGCCCTGACCATGCTTTGCAGACCAGGTATCAGTGGTCAGATGGACCCTTGCCCCAACACTGTGTGCCAGACATGCCATGACTTCCTTTTGCACAATCGAGTACAAGTTGGGGATTGCCTTTTGTGAAAAGAAATTCCGGCCGGGTACCTTCCACTGCGGTGTCCCAATAGCTACAAATTTTTTGAACGCCTCAGACTCAACCAGATTGTATGGTAAAAGCTGGTGGGCTAATAGTTCGGACAAGCCAGCTGTCAGACGCTGGGCAAGGGGGTGACTTGGTGACATTGGCTTCTTACGCTCAAACATGTCCTTGACAGAAACACATGACTGTGGGCAGATGAGCGGGAACTGCTCAAGGCGGGAGACGGAGTGGCGGATGGTTGAGAGGGGGCAAGAAGGACAGCAGTGGTTGACGTGGCTGAAGATGCTGGACCAGGAGGAGGATGGCGGCTTAGAGTAGGCGTGCTGCTTGTACTCATGTGTTGATCCCATAGGCGTTTGTGATGTGAGATCATGTGCCTACGCAAAGCAGTTGTACCTAGGTGGGTGTTGGACCTCCCACGACTCAGTTTCCTTTGGCACAGGTTGCAAATGGCATCGCTGTTGTCAGAGGCAGACACACAAAAAAATGCCACACTGCTGAGCTCTGCAATGACGGCATTCTGGTGGTGGACACAGCATGCGTTGATTGGCGTGCTGTCAGGCTGACCCCGGGTGCCGATACATGCTGTCTGACTGTGCCACTAGCTCCTTGCGACGACCCCCCCCTGCTTCCAACTGGTCTCCTCCTCCTCCTCTCTGTCTCCCCATCTGAACTTTCGCCCTGTTCTTCTTCTCTTCTAGCGGGCACCCACGTGACATCCATGGACGCATCGTCATCATCAACCGCTTCGCTTGTATCAGAAAAGGAAGCAGCAGCGGGTACAACATCATCATCATCACACCGTACCTCCATGTGTTTAATGCTGCCTGCCTGAGACATATCCCTGTTATCTACATCCTCTAGCAATAATGGTTGCGCATCACTCATTTCATCAAACGGGTGTGTGAATAACTCCTCTGACATACCAAGTAAAGCGGCTGTGGTGCTAGTTTTGGTGGTGGCGGCAGGCGGATGAGTGCTATCTTGAGAGGTGCCTGAAGCTAAGCTGGAGGAGGATGGTGCGTCAAGGTTCCGAGCGGAGGCTGTACAAGATTGGGTGTCCTGTGTTAGCCAGTCAACTAAGTCCTCAGAACTTTTCAAGTTCAGGGTACGTGGCTTCTGAAAACTGGGCATTATTCTAGGGCAAAAGGGAATCACAGCACCACGACCACGACGGCCCCTGCGGGGTGGCCTGCCTCTGCCTGTCATTTTTTTTGGGATTAGTGGTACTATGCGTGCAAGCTACTGTGAGACCAGATATGATTGGCAATGTGCACTGGAACAGTTCTGCAGAGTCACGTTGAAGGAAGGACTGACAGAGCCGCTTGAAGACAAGTAACTGCTATTCAATCTATAACAGTGAAAAACAAATTTTGGTTGTAAAAGCACGCTATAGAGACACAAGATATAAGTGGCAACTGTCAAAGCACGCTGGCACAGGTCTGCAGAGCACACGCTGAAGTAGGCCTGAAACACAGACGCTTGCAGACAACTAACTGCTCTTCTATTACAGTGAAAAAAAAATATTTCTTTTAAATCTAAAGCTTAACCAATTGTTAAAACAGATATGAGTGGTGGCACTGGGCAAATAGGCACAGTATCCAATGTGAACCTCACACAGAAGCTGGCAGGCAGGCAACTGCTCTTCTATTACAGTGGAAACAAAATTTTGGTTGTAAAAGCACGCTAAAGAGACACCAGATATGATTGGCAACTGTCAAAGCACGCTGGCACAGGTCTGCAGAGCACACGCTGAAGTAGGCCTGAAACACAGACGCTTGCAGACAACTGACTGCTCTTCTATTACAGTGAAAAAAAATTATTTCTTTTAAATCGAAAGCTTAACCAATTGTTAAAACAGATATGAGTGGTGGCACTGGGCAAATAGGCACAGTATCCAATGTGAACCTCACACAGAAGCTGGCAGGCAGGAAACTGCTCTTCTATTACAGTGGAAACAAAATTTTGGTTGTAAAAGCACGCTAAAGAGACACCAGATATTATTGGCAACTGTCAAAGCACGCTGGCACAGGTCTGCAGAGCACACGCTGAAGTAGGCCTGAAACACAGACGCTTGCAGACAACTAACTGCTCTTCTATTACAGTGAAAAAAAATTATTTCTTTTAAATCGAAAGCTTAACCAATTGTTAAAACAGATATGAGTGGTGGCACTGGGCAAATAGGCACAGTATCCAATGTGAACCTCACACAGAAGCTGGCAGGCAGGCAACTGCTCTTCTATTACAGTGGAAACAAAATTTTGGTTGTAAAAGCACGCTATAGAGACACCAGATATGATTGGCAACTGTCAAAGCACGCTGGCACAGGTATGCAGAGCACACGCTGAAGTAGGCCTGAAACACAGACGCTTGCAGACAACTAACTGCTCTTCTATTACAGTGAAAAAAAAATATTTATTTTAAATGTAAAGCTTAACCTATTGTTAAAACAGATATGAGTGGTGGCACTGGGCAAATAGGCACAGTATCCAATGTGAACCTCACACAGAAGCTGGCAGGCAGGCAACTGCTCTTCTATTACAGTGAAAAAAAAATATTTATTTTAAATGTAAAGCTTAACCTATTGTTAAAACAGATATGAGTGGTGGCACTGGGCAAATAGGCACAGTATCCAATGTGAACCTCACACAGAAGCTGGCAGGCAGGCAACTGCTCTTCTATTACAGTGAAAAAAAAATATTTATTTTAAATGCAAAGCTTAACCAATTGTTAAAACAGATATGAGTGGTGGCACTGACTGTGCAAATGGGCAAGGCATCCAACCTGACACAGAAGCTGGCAGGCAGGCAACTGCTCTTCTATTACAGTGAAAAAAAAAAAAAAAGAAGCCTGATGTTATAGCCCTAAAAAGGGCTTTTTGGGGTGCTGTCCTTACAGCAGAGATCAGATGAGTCCTATAGGATTGTAGTGGACACTGAATACCCTAGCCTAGCTATCAATTTCCCTATGTAATCAGCAGCAGCTAAACTTTCCCTCCTCTCACTAAGCATGCATCTTCCGAATGAATCGAAAATGGATGCTGGGAGGGAGGTTGGAGGGTGTGGAAGGGAGGGAGTGCTGCTGATTGGCTGTAATGTGTCTGCTGACCGAGAGGCACAGGGTCAAAGTTTGCCCAATGATGACGAATAGGGGGCGGATCGAACTGCGCATGTGTCCGCCCGCCGCGGCGAACGCGAACACGCTAATTTCGCCGTGAACTGTTCGCCGGCGGACAGTTCGGTACATCACTACTCCTGACTGATTCATCTTCTGCAACTGTCACTAGTCTAATACTATCCTTACCTTTTTGTGTCATTTTACCCCACTCCCTCTAGCATGTAAGCTCATTGAGCAGGGCCCTCAACCCCTCTGTTCCTGTGTGTCCAACTTGTCTGGTTACAAGTACATGTCAGTTCGTCCACCCATTGTAAAGCGCTGCGGAATCTGACGGCGCTATATAAATATGATAATAATAATAATAATAATAATAATAAACAAACTAATGAAAAAGTATTTAGAGCCAAGTGTGCTAGACATGGAGTGCATTCGGTCATCAATTTACCTGAAAATTAATTTCTACTTTCAGCACAACATGGATTGAGAATTTTTCATTTGTCTAATTTCTAGATGGAGAAATGGACTCCTCTTGACATTTCTGAATACATAAATGCTCCTTCCATGAGATTTTCTTTTGCATGTAACAGTGAAGACAGACTAGCTCTTAAAGTTTTATAAACAAAGCACATGGTGAATATCCCTTAAAGTTTGAATCACAACAATTCCACTAATCCGATGGATGAATTGCAATAAATACCAATAAAGTCATTTGAATGGTTTTTTTTCAGTTATACTGGGGGTAATAGGCATATGCATCCCTTATTTGTTGTATTTATATAGATAGAGACGAAGTACTGTTTAAGTCATCATTTAATAAATAAGGACAGACTCTGCAACACAAACCATGAAACTATTTATAACTACCTATTGCATATCAACAGGGTTATTCACTATAATGATAATTCCAAGTGAACTTAACGTGAAGGTCATACAAGACCAAATAGCCAAAATGGAGAATTTTTCAAAATCAGATAAATTTTCAGTTGAGGTACTTTGGCTTTACACTCGAAATTAACTTTTAATTCTCTTTAAATTCCTGACAATTTTCACCTTTATTAAATAACCAATGATATCTCCCATCTGTCTCTCTTCTGGAGGGTTAGTTCCTATTTTCGACCCACGTCTTTCAGTTCCTCTTCTTTTACTCTGGCATCATAATTTTTCAGGGGCATGAAAAAACTCACAAATGTTGATGGCAATAACACTCACAGCGATGTGTGTTTAATCTGCAGAGAATCTCTAAAATACAATGATTTTGTTTTTGTTCATTTTTTATTATGACTGTCATCTCTATATAAAAGGTATCTGTAGGGCATGAAGTCTGCTAAATGTAATGCTCAGATTAAACTGACAAAGTCAAATCCCCAAAGGCACATCTTCAAGAGATGGAAAACTACATTACCAGCCGTAGAGGTGTTAGGCTAAATAGAAGCATAGACTCATCAAACAGGTACTAGCTAAATAACATTAATGGGTACAAGCTCAAATCAGGGGTGTAAACATTTGGCAGGTTTGCTAAACATACCAGGGATTAGTAGGGGCAACAGTCAGAGAATGTTCAAAGGGGCAATCCACTGCCCAAATACATGTACAGCCTATGAAGAAAAGCATGCATTTAATTGGGATATTTCTAAAAACAGCTTTTGGAGATTGCAGGTTTCGTGTTTGAAGTATTTGCAAGCACTCCACTTCTTCCCCACCCCAGACTTTCTGTGGCTATCCATTCACAGATTCCTCAATCATATCCGGAATTCTATTTTTTTTTTGGGGGGGGGGGGGAGGTGGGAAATCAGTTAGGTTCTTCAACTGTCCTGTCTGACTGCTTTTCTCCACACCTGTAAGGCAGCCCGATATAGCTACCTTAGCCTTGCAACAAAGCAACCCCTTGGTGTAACCAGTTTTAGGAAGTAGGACTTCTTTCCCTTACCTTTTGTTCTAGATGTTTATGAGTTAATAGGAAAAGGAAAAGAGGTAGATGGATATTTGTGGATAGAATGTTTTGTCTCTTAAATAGAACGTGAATAGAAATGGAAATTGTCTTTGAATTAGTAAACCGGGTTAAGAGTTAACCTTGAATTTGAACAGAAGTTGAATGTAAACAGAAAGTTGAACAAAAACACATATATTGATAATATAACTGCCTTTAATTCAGTATGTCTGACTTAGCTAGATATTCAGACATTTTTGTGGTTTGTCAGTTTGGAACAATGAGCGCTTCTAAAAAAAAAATGTCTTCTGAGTTTTGCCGTTTCTTGAAAGGAAGGAAATTTTTTTTGTCCATTTAAGCATATCTACAGTCAAACCAGGTCTGTTTCCTACAGTACCAAAACAACGTGTTTCATTTACGATCTTTAATTATTTTTCCACTAGGATACAGAGAGGTCAGTTCTGCAATAAGGAGAAAGAACAAAGAGTTTTAACCATCATTTTTATTAAATATGTTAAATCAATTTGTGTTTTTTTCTCTTTTTATTTCATAGACACAACAAAACTAATTACTTAATAAGTTCACATCAATTTCTATGGGAATATCATATTTATTTTTAATGATATGAACATGCCAAAGCCAAACAAATGCATTAGCAAAAAAAAATGTTTATTTAATGGGGATGCGGTTTTATTTTATTAACAATTTGTAATTGAGTTATATTTACTTACTGGAGTACTAACAAAGGCAAAGGCATTCATAACAACAATAAAATTCATCCCTCCTGCTAATATTTGGACACTGACAACATTTTTATCATTTTTGTTCTGTATGCCACCACAATGGATTTGACATGAAACAGCTAAAATGCAGTTAAAGTGCAGACTTTCAGCTTTAATCAAAGGGTTGAATAAAAAATATTGTACGAAAAGTATAGGAATGGAAACCATTTCATACACAGTCCCCTTATTCAGGGGTTTAAATGTAATTGGACAAATTAACACAATCATAAACAAAATGTTATTTTTTAATACTTTTTCGAGAATCTTTTGTAGGCAATGACTTCTTGAAGTATGGAATACATGAACATCACCAAACACTGGGTTTCATCTTTTGCCAGGTCTTTACTGCAGATGTCTTTAGTTGTCGTTTGTTCATGGGTGTTTATGCCTTAAGTGTTTTCTTTAGCAAGTGAAATGAATACTCAATTGGGTTGCGATCAGGTGATTGACTCGGCCATTGCAAAATATTTAACTTCTTGGCCTTAAAAAAAACCTGGGTTGCTCTTTCAGTATGTTGTGGGTTATTGTCAATCTGTAAAGTGAAACACTATCCAATAAACTTCACTGAACTAACACTATATCCCTATACACTTCAGAATGTATCTGGATGCTTCTGACTTCTGTTATATCATCATGAACCATGTGGTGAACTCGCTGTACTTGCTCTTGTGAAGTCTTCTCTTTAACGTAGACTTGGATAATGATATGCCTACCTCCTAAAGAGTGTTCTTCACTTTGCTGGATGTTGTGAACTGGTTTCCTTTAACATGGATCCTACAATCATCCACAACTGTTGTCTTCTGTTTTTTTGTGTTGCAGAACTCACCAGTGCATTCTTTTTTACTCAACTGTTTATTTGGCAACTCCTTATGGGCTTGCTTTCTCTCTGAAGCATTGTTTTTTTTTTTTTTTGCAGCCCAAGGATAGCCTGTTTCATGTGCATTGAGAGCTCATTTGACTTCATGTTGTGGGTTTACAGCAACAGCTTCCAAATGCGAATGTCACATCTGGAATCAACTCAAGACCTTTTACCTGCTTAATTTATTAAGAAATAATAAAGGGATAGCCCACAGCTGTCAATGAAACAGCTTTTGTCATAACGTTATAAAGTAATTCTTTATACAAATGGACATACACAATAATCAAACCCTGGTCCATTCTTCCCTACCATCACATATAGGTAAGAGCAGAGATTAGATGGTAATTTATTCTCAACATCTTTAGCATCATGGTTTAAAGATAGAACTAGACATCTTATAGCATCATGGTTTAAAGATAGATTTTGAGTTGTGCCATATTGTATAATTTGTTACCTGGATATATTTATATAACATTTTTATGTTTTATATATATATATATATATATATATATATATATATATATATATATATATATATATATATATATATATATATATATATATATATAAATGATATTTGGCATTTAACTCACGGCTATGTTTAACCATGATGTTTTTTTTATTGCCATCCTCATAAGCATAACCATGATATGTGTTTTATAAGTATTGCTATTATTATGACATTTTTTAAATCTTTTTAGCATAGAAATTAAAAATTGAAATAATCTTGTGGGCACCCTTTTACCCTTTTATATTGTTGGTTCAATGATTGCTATCGTATATTTTTTTATAATCTTTTTAGCAAAAAATATGAATTAAAAGCATCTCATGAGTACTCTTTTATTCTTTTATAATATTAGTTAACTTATGCTTTTACAACACAACTCTGATCCCATACTCATGGTATTAAAATTAGTTGTATAATCATTTATACATTTTTATTTTCTTCCATTTCTTTTTCCTTGTTCTTCTTTGTGTATTTTTTTTTTTTTAATTCTTTATTTTGGTGCATTTGCCATAGTACATACCGTATTTATCGGCGTATAACACGCACCGGCGTATAACACGCACCTCATTTTTAGAAAGAAATTCCAGGAAATTTCCCCCCCTCCCATAGTATTTCCCCCCCCCTCATCCCATAGTATCCCCCCCTCATCCCATAGTGTTCCCCCCTCATCCCATAGTGTTCCCCCCTCATCCCATAGTGTTCCCCCCCTCCCCTCCCATAGTATTCTCCCCCCCTCCCCTCCCATAGTATTCTCCCCCCCTCCCCTCCCATAGTATTCTCCCCCCCTCCCCTCCCATAGTATTCTCCCCCCTCCCCGCCCATAGTATTCTCCCCCCTCCCCTGCCATAGTATTCTCCCCCCTCCCCTCCCATAGTATTCTCCCCCCTCCCCTCCCATAGTATTCTCCCCCCTCCCCTCCCATAGTATTCTCCCCCCTCCCCTCCCATAGTATTCTCCCCCCCTCCCCTCCCATAGTATTCTCCCCCTCCCCTCCCATAGTATTCTCCCCCCTCCCCTCCCATAGTATTCTCCCCCCCTCCCCTCCCATAGTATTCTCCCCCCCTCCCATAGTATTCTCCCCCCTCCCCTCCCATAGTATTCTCCCCCCCTCCCCTCCCATAGTATTCTCCCCCTCCCCTCCCATAGTATTCTCCCCCTCCCCTCCCATAGTATTCTCCCCCCTCCCCTCCCATAGTATTCTCCCCCTCCCCTCCCATAGTATTCTCCCCCTCCCCTCCCATAGTATTCCCCCCCTCCCCTCCCATAGTATTGCCCCCCTCCCCTCCCATAGTATTCTCCCCCCCTCCCCTCCCATAGTATTCTCCCCCCCTCCCCTCCCATAGTATTCTCCCCCCCCTCCCCTCCCATAGTATTCTCCAACCCCCCCCCTTCCCATAGTATTCTCCCGCCTCCCCTCCCATAATATTCTCCCCCCCTCCCCTCCCATAGTATTCTCCCCCCCTCCCCTCCCATAGTATTCTCCCCCCCTCCCATAGTATTCTCCCATAGTATTTTCCCCCTCCCTCCCATAGTATTCTCCCCCTCCCCTCCCATAGTATTCCCCCCCCTCCCATAGTTTACTTCCCCCTCCCATAGTGTACTTCCCCCCCTCCCCTCCCATAGTGTACTTCCCCCCTCCCATAGTGTACTTCCCCCCCCCTTCCATAGTGTACTTCCCCCCCTCCCCTCCCATAGTGTACTTCCCCCCCCTCCCATAGTGTACTTCCCCCCCTCCCCTCCCATAGTGTACTTCCCCCCCCTCCCCTCCCATAGTGTACTTCCCCCCCCTCCCCTCCCATAGTGTACTTCCCCCCCTCCCCTCCCATAGTGTACTTCCCCCCTCCCCTCCCATAGTGTACTTCCCCCCTCCCCTCCCATAGTGTACTTCCCCCCCCCTCCCCTCCCATAGTGTACTTCCCCCCCCTCCCCTCCCATAGTGTACTTCCCCCCCTCCCCTCCCCTCCCATAGTGTACTTCCCCCCCCCTCCCCTCCCATAGTGTACTTCCCCCCCCCTCCCCTCCCATAGTGTACTTCCCCCCCCCTCCCCTCCCCTCCCCTCCCCTCCCATAGTGTACTTCCCCCCCCCTCCCATAATTACTTACCTGTCCTGAAGCGTGGGCCGGCTTCACAGCTTGCACCGCGGTACAGGAACTTTAATTTCATGTTCCGGTTTCCAGGGGGACTGAAAGGAAGTGTGCACACTATTGTGCACACTTCCTTTCAGTCCCGCCGGAAACCGGAACATGAAATTAAAGTTCCTGTACCGCGGTGCAAGCTGTGAAGCCGGCCCACGCTTCAGGACAGGTAAGTAATTATGGGATATCGGCGTATAACACGCACTCACGATTTTCCCCCTATTTTCAGGGGAAAAAGGTGCGTGTTATACGCCGATAAATACGGTACATAGTCAAGGATGCCCCAACAGCATAAGCATATAGTACAATCACAATTTAGTTGTTATATGTGTTGGGCCGTGTTTAGCTTTGCACAAGATTTATTTTTTTAAACATGGGCTGTGTAGTTATAGCGAGGTGTCCTGCTGTACCTGTGGTGACTGTGGCGGGTATGTTTAGCATTATCCCAATGGGTCATTTAAGCGGTGCTGGGACACTGGTACAGGGTATGAGCTTGTATACTGCCTGGCCCCTTACGTGGCTTGATATATGTTGGGTTTGATAGTGGAGGGCTAGGCGTCTGTGTGTCGTCTATGTGAGGGTATATTGTCTGTGTCCATGTTCCAGGTATACAGCAACAGTTGTGTCACCATACAATGTGACACCAAGTGTGCCAAGGATTTGGAAGGCTCTGAATAAGAATGTTGAATACCCTGCTTGAAGAAAGGTGGGGTGCTATCTTGAAAGGCACAACCGCATATAAAGTGAACATATACCTTTGGGATCTACTGAGATGTGAATGTACCATATTTTACATCACTTGACATTGTTACCATCTGCACTACTTTAGTTTTTTTATCTTTATATATTGCAGCTTTGACTTCCCATATATCACAAGCGCAAGAGGGTAAGACATCCCTTCCTGTACAGCGCTTCACTATTTGTTATGTCTTGCACTTATAATATATGTTTTTACCTAGAACTTGGTAAGGGAAGTAATGTTATCCTACGTGAGTGTTTTGAGCTGCTATTGTTTGTGTATGTTATTTTAAGCACTTTTTGCACACATATAGTACTGTTACGTTTTAGCTTGTATTTCTCCAATAAAACTATTAATTCTGTGTTATTGTACTAAAAATGAAGGCCATCATTTAGGTTGGCTACTTTGGTCTTAAAGGGAAACTCTATGCCAAATATAACATGAGCTTAGAAGCAGTTTTAGTGTATAGATCAGGGATAGGCAACCAATCCAGATGTTGTGGACTACATCCCCCATAATGCTCTTACACCCATAACGCAGGTAGAGCACCATGGGAGGTGTAGTCCAAAACATCTGGAGTGCCGAAGGTTGCCAATGCCTGATATAGATCATGCCTCTGCAGTCTGACTGCTCAATTCTCTGCCATTTAGGAGTCAAATCACTTTTGTTTCTGTTTATGCAGCCCCAGTTACACGTCCCCTGGCTACACCCAACATGAAAAAATGGTTTTATGTGATCTCTCATTATTTCTCCACTAGGATGCAAAGAGATGAGTTCTGCAATAAGAAGACAGAACAATGTGTTTCCACCATAATTTGTATTAAATATGTTAAATTGATTTATGTATTTTCTTTTTTTACCTCATAGACGCAACAAAACTAATGACCATAATAAGTTCACATCAATTTATACAGGAGTATCATATTTCTATTTAATGATATAAACATGCTAAAGCCAAACAAATGTATCATTAAACACACATTTATGCAGCTTTATTTTATTAACAATTTGTAATTGAATTACATTTACTTAATATTGGAGTATTAACAGCAGCAAAGGCATTCATAACACCAATATAATTCACCCATCCTGTAGACTAATATATATACACAAGGTCTATTTGGAAAGTATCCAGCCATGTAATATGAAAATAGAGACATTTATTGAAGAAGAAACATTGTACATAGGATAATGATGCCTCAATTCCCTTCAAAGTAGCCACCTTGGGACTTCACACAATTTTACCAGCATCTCTTCTACTGTTCAAAACACTCTGCAAAACATATCAGCTGCTGCATCATGTTTACCCGAATCTCACCAATGGTCTGAAATCTCTTCCTTTCAAAGGTGATTTTAGTTTTGGGAAAAGCCAGAAGTCACGGGGCACCAAATCTTTCAGCAGTTTCTTGACCATCTTTGAAGAGTTTGTGCCACACTTTTATTAGTACTTCACTCATTTAATCATCCCCGAAAGCCTTCTAAATCATCCGAATACTTTCCACTGAGGAATGTTCAAGCTTAACGCAAAATTTGATGCAGATTCGCTGATCTACTTACTCAGCAATTTTGGATGCGACGGCCACACAGTACACATGCTCACTCAATGGCGCCTAGTGCCTCACTGTCTAGTACAGTGAAGTCATCATTGTTCATGCATGTGCATTCCAGTCCACTCTCCTTGGCTGCCAGGTTACATTGATGTTGCAGAAACCATTCTTGTTTTATTAACAATGGCTGGATTTTTTCTGGACAGGCATCGTATATACACAGTATCTCACAAAAGTGAGTACACCCCTCACATTTTTGTATATATTTTATTATATCTTTTCATGTGACAACACTGAAGAGATGACACTCTGCTACAATGTAAAGTAGTAAGTGTGCAGCCTGTATAACAGAGTAAATTTGCTGTCCCCTCAAAATAACTCAACACACAGCCATTAATAACTAAACCATTGGCAACAAAAGTGAGTACACCCCTAATTGGAAATGTCCAAATTGGGCCCAAAGTGTCAACATTTTGTGTGGCCATCATTATTTTCCAGCACTGCCTTAACCCTCATGGGCATGGAGTTCACCAGAGCTTCACAGGTTGCCACTGGAGTCATCTTCCACTCTTCCATGACAACATCACGGAGCTGGTGGATGTTAGAGACCTTGCGCTCCCCACCTTCCATTTGAGGAAGCCCCACAGATGCTCAATAGGGTTTAGGTCTAGAGACATGCTTTGCCAATCCATCACCTTTACCTTCAGATTCTTTAGCAAGGCAGTGGTTGTCTTGGAGGTGTGTTTGGGGTTGTTATTATGTTGGAATACTGCCGTGCGGCACAGTCTCCGAAGGGAGGGGATCATGCTCTGCTTCAGTATGTCACAGTACATGTTGGCATTCATGGTTCCCTCAATGAACTGTAGCTCCCCAAAGCTGGCAGCACTCATGCAGGCCCAGACCATGACACTCCACCCACCATGCTTGGCAAGACACACTTGTCTTTGTCACGGGGCACCAAATCTTTCAGCAGTTTCTTGACCATCTTTGAAGAGTTTGTGCCACACTTTTATTTGTACTTCACTCATTTAATCATCCCCGAAAGCCTTCTAAATCATCCGAATACTTTCCACTGAGGAATGTTCAAGCTTAACGCAAAATTTGATGCAGATTCGCTGATCTACTTACTCAGCAATTTTGGATGCGACGGCCACACAGTACACATGCTCACTCAATGGCGCCTAGCGCCTCACTGTCTAGTACAGTGAAGTCGTCATTGTTCACGCATGTGCATTCCAGTCCACTCTCCTTGGCTGCCAGGTTACATTGATGTTGCAGAAACCATTCTTGTTTTATTAACAATGGCTGGATTTTTTCTGGACAGGCATCGTATATACACAGTATCTCACAAAAGTGAGTACACCCCTCACATTTTTGTATATATTTTATTATATCTTTTCATGTGACAACACTGAAGAGATGACACTCTGCTACAATGTAAAGTAGTAAGTGTGCAGCCTGTATAACAGAGTAAATTTGCTGTCCCCTCAAAATAACTCAACACACAGCCATTAATAACTAAACCATTGGCAACAAAAATGAGTACACCCCTAATTGGAAATGTCCAAATTGGGCCCAAAGTGTCAACATTTTGTGTGGCCATCATTATTTTCCAGCACTGCCTTAACCCTCATGGGCATGGAGTTCACCAGAGCTTCACAGGTTGCCACTGGAGTCATCTTCCACTCTTCCATAACAACATCACGGAGCTGGTGGATGTTAGAGACCTTGCGCTCTCCACCTTCCATTTGAGGAAGCCCCACAGATGCTCAATAGGGTTTAGGTCTAGAGACATTGGCTCTGCCAATCCATCACCTTTACCTTCAGATTCTTTAGCAAGGCAGTGGTTGTCTTGGAGGTGTGTTTGGGGTTGTTATTATGTTGGAATACTGCCTGCGGCACAGTCTCCGAAGGGAGGGGATCATGCTCTGCTTCAGTATGTCACAGTACATGTTGGCATTCATGGTTCCCTCAATGAACTGTAGCTCCCCAAAGCTGGCAGCACTCATGCAGGCCCAGACCATGACACTCCACCCACCATGCTTGGCAAGACACACTTGTCTTTGTACTCCTCACCTGGTTGCCGCCACACAAGCTAGACACCATCTGAACCAAATAAGTTTATCTTTGTCTCATCGGACCACAGGATATGGTTCCAGTAATCCATGTCCTTAGTCTGCATCTATTCAGCAAACTGTGGGCTTTCTTGTGCTTCATATTTAGAAGAGGCTTCCTTCTGGGTCTACAGCCATGCAGACCAGTTTGATGCAGTGTGCTGTGTATGGTGTGAGCACTGACAGGCTGACCCCCCACCCTTCAACCTCTGCAGCAATGCAGGCAGCATCTATTTCCCAAAGATAACCTCTGGATATGACGCTGAGCATGTGCACTCAACATTTCTGGTCAACCATGGCATGGACTGTTCTGAGTGGAACCTGACCTGTGAAACCGCTGTATGGTCTTGCCTACTGTGCTGCATTTTAGTTTCAGGGTCTTGGCAATCTTCTTATAGCCTAGGCTATCTTTATGTAGAGCTACAATTCTTTTTTTTAAGATCCTCAGAGAGTTTTTTGCCATGAGGTGCCATGTTGAACTTCCAGTGACCAGTATGAGAGAGTGTGAGAGCAATAACACCAAATTTAACACACCTGCTCCACATTCACGCCTGAGACCTTGTAACACTAACAATTCACATGACAAAGGGGAGGGGAAATGGCTAATTGGGCCCAATTTGGACATTTCCACTTAGGGGTGTACTCACTTTTGTTGCCAACAGTTTAGACATTAATGGCTTCGTGTTGAGTTATTTTGAGGGGACAGCAAATTTATACTGTTATACAGGCTGTATTCTTAGTACTTTCCATTGTAGCAGGGTGTCATTTCTTCAGTGTTGTCACATAAAAAGATATAATAAAATATTTACAAAAATGTGAGGGGTGGACACACTTTTGTGAGATACTGTATATGTAAATATGTTTGTATGTCCTTGGGAAAATCCTGGTCTGGTACTGAAACGATGAGCATTTAACTTGGATTTATGCTACAATGAAGAAGATTACGTTTTCCAATGACTCAGAGTGCTGGTACTATTGTGGATTGTTATATATATATATATATATCTATGTATGTGTGTATTCATTCTTTATCCCAAAGGACACAAACAATAATCAAACCCTTGCCAGTTGTTTCCTACCAGCACATATATTTGATCCACATATTTGGAATAGATTTGGTAATTATTTTGTTAACAAAAATGTATTTCTCCAACAAAACCTATTTATTCAGTGTTATTTACTAAGAATTAACGCAATTTTTTTGTCAGTTTGGCTAATTTGGTCTTAAAGGCATACACCAAGCCAAATACATATGAGTGTCCTGCAGGCTTCTGTAGTTTATTAAGAGAGCAAGAGATAAGAAATTCTAAATGAAACACACTGTGAAATACAGGAAGTTTAAAATGAGATCACCCTTTACAGGAAGTTTGTGGGAAAGCCGTGTAAGTAACAGGGGAGGTGTGGTCAGGACTGCATAAACAAATTGATTTAACTACTAAATGAAGAATTGAGCATTGAAACTGCAGGGGCTTAATCTATACACCAAAAACACTTTGTGTAGCTAAAGCTGTTTTAGTATTTAGTGTTCCTTTAATTTTGAAATTCACTTTGAATTCCCTTTGTTGGCACTAATTGTTTTACTATGCATGGCAATTTGGAGGCTGTGAATTGAGATATGTTGCTATTCTACTATTTTAATGTATCTGTGTTAGCTGGCAGGAATAGTTAATTTTATATCATTAGTTCCAGGAACATATAGTGATGCTTTTATTTCTAAACTTGTAAAATGTCTTTGACATTCTCAAGACAGATACAGCAGCAATTGTTATTTTTTTACCTCTAGATTCCCATAGATATGTATTGTTATAACATCTTGTCCACCTACCCTGCTCAACTCACTGAACCTGAAGGACGTCATTGACCATGCTTGTTGATTTCCCGCTAGCAAAGAGATTTCACATTGGTAACATGCTATTTCCTTGTCTACTCACAGGAAGGTCTAGACAGAAATTCTTGGCCTGCACACAAATGGCAATTATTATTTGAGGACATAATTTCAGCTCTGCCAGTAGAAGTATATCAGAACATTTTGCTTCTGAATCCATTTTTTGCCATACATCACTGAGAATCACCATACATGCCCTTTGATCTGTTCTCTTGAAACTAAACTTTAGTATAAGAGTATTAATGTAGGTCTATTTACAAATATTTACCATTGCAAGGATTACTTTGAAAAACTCTGGGCCTTTCCCAACATTAATTGTATGATTTACACATGGATTAGACATTAAACACAAGAAAACAAAACTGTAATTTAAATATAATAATAATAATAATAATAATAATAATAATAATAATAATAATAATAATAATAATTATTATTATTACTATTATTATTATTATTATTATTATTATTATTATTATTATTATTATTATTTAAATCCTTTGTTTATTCACCTTGCTTTTGCCATTCTTCTCATAACCAACAATGTTTCTAAAACGTATCTGTGAATGTGGATCTATTGGCACAGACTTAAAATCGACTAAATATAAACTTTTTATGTACAGAGACCATTTTCTGTCTTAGTAGAGATTTGGAGGGGTTAATTAGATAAGAGGACTGGGATATTAACGGTTCTAAGCATAGGTCACTAGATATAAACAGCAGTGGCATAGCAAGGGAAGGGTGGGGGGGGTGGTCCACCCTGGGAGGCAATTTTTGTGGGGGCAGCAATGTTCCTGCTCTCACCTTCTCAGCGAGACCTGGCAGCGATCCTGCTCAGCGGGGCAGGAGGATGGGAATTGAGGTCACTTCCTGTGCTCTCCTGTCCTGCGGAGTAACGTGGAAGAGCAGCCTGGCAGAGATACCAGGTAAGTTCTTCCCTGCACAGACCCCCTCTCTTCCCTCCCTCTTCTACACAGATCCCCTTCCCCCACCCTACTCTACACACATCCTCTCTCCCCCCCACCATCCCCTACACACATCCTCTCTCCCCCCACCTCCCCCTGCACAGATCCCCCTGCCTCCCTGACAGCCCCCTCCCTGCACAGATCCCGTCTCCCCCTGCTTCCCCTGAGATCCCCTCCATCTCCTGCACACATCTTCTCTCCCCCACCCACCCCGGCATAGGTCCCCTCTCCCTCCCCTGCACAGATCCCCCTGCATCCCTGACAGCTCCCCTCCCTGTACAGATCCTCTCTCCCCCTGCCACACTGACAGCCCCCCTCCCTGCACTGATCCCCTCTCTCCCTCCCTCCCTTGCACACATCCCCTCTCCCCCCCATCCCTGCACATATTCCCCCTCCCTCCACTGCACAGACCCCCCTGCCTCCCTGACAGCTCCACCCCTTGCACAGATCCCCTTTCCCCTGCCTCCTCTGCACAGAACCCCTCTCCACCTCCCTCTCCTGCACAGATCCACCTGCTTCCCTGACAGCCCCCTCCCTGCACTTTCACAGATCCCCTCACTCCTGCCACCCCAGCACCCTGCCTCCCCAGCACCCTAACCCTCCCCAGCACCCTCCCTCCCCTGCACATATCCCTCCTCCTCTGCACCGTCCCACTCCCTCCACAGATCCCACTCCATCCCTGCACCCTCCACACACACCCCCCCTCCCCAAAAATAAAAGTATATATATTTTTAAAATGTGTAAAAAATGTAAGTGGTAGACAAAAGTGGTAAGTGGTGTCCCTCAGGGTTCTGTTTTGGGACCGCTTCTATTTAACATATTTATAAATGATCTTGAAATGGGCATTGAAAGCCATGTATCAGTGTTTGCAGATGACACAAAACTTTGTAAAGTAATAAAATGTGAGCAGGATATTGCCTTGCTGCAGAGAGATTTGGATAGATTGGGGGACTGGGCATTAAAATGGCAGATGAAATTTAACGTAGAAAAATGCACAAGCAATTTACACCCTAAATGGTAGTGAACTAGGGATAACCACACACGAGAAGGATTTGGGAATTGTTATAGACAATAAATTAGGTAGCAATATGCAATGTCAATCTGCCGTTGCTAAGGCCAGTAAGGTTTTGTCATGTATAAATAGGGGCATAAATTCTCGAGATGAAAATATAATTTTGCCTCTTTATAAATCGCTGGTAAGACCACACCTTGAATATGCTGTGCAATTTTGGGCACCTGTTCTAAAGAAAGATATCATGGCACTAGAAAAAGTGCAGAGACGAGTTACAAAATTGATAAAAGGAATGGAGCATTTTAGTTATGAAGAAAGGTTAAAAAAATTAAATCTCTTTAGTTTGGAAAAACGGCGCCTGAGAGGGGATATGATAACATTATACAGATATATTCGGGGCCAGTACAAACCATTATCTGGAAATCTATTCATAAACAGGGCTATACATAGGACACAAGGGCACACATTTAGGCTTGAAGAAAGGAGATTTCATCTAAGGCAAAGAAAAGGTTTTTTTACAGTAAGAGCAATAAGGATATGGAATTCTTTGCCTGAAGAGGTGGTTTTGTCAGAGTCTATACAGATGTTTAAACTGCAATTGGATAAATACTTGCAAAAACATAACATACAGGGATATAATTTCTAATTAGTGGGGTAATAGCTGATTGAACCAAGGAGACATCTGACTGCTATTTTGGGGTCAAGAAGGATTTTTTTCCTAGTTTGTTGCAAAATTGGAAGCACTTCAGACTGGGTTTTTTGCCTTCTTTTGGATCAACAGCAAAAGCATATGTGAGGAAGGCTGAACTTGATGGACGCAAGTCTCTTTTCAGCTATATAACTATGTAATTCAATAAGCTGCGTTTCACTCCTAAATGTTTCTTTTCACACCAATAAAAAGTTAAATATACTGAAGCGCTTCAGTAACAATAATTATTCAAAGGGACACTCTGCCTAAATGGGCAAACTCACCTTCCATAAAATCATTGTTTAGTAGATATACCCCCAATGAATTACATGAATGAATTTTTCATGCATGTATTCATTGGGTGTATATCTTAAAAAAAGCTTGAAAAGGTTGTAAACTGTGTTGGGCTAGATTCATTGGGTACTTAAAAGAGGTATTCTCTGATGCAGCCACGGATGTCCGCGACTGCACCGGACAAGACATGGGTCGAGATTGGGGTGGCAAACTCAGCGACAGCCGCGGGTGGCAAAAGTTCTAGCCAAGCCACTGATAAACAGGGTTACCTAGAAATTTACTTTGAATTTCCCAGAATAACTAACAGTGTCTGTATGTGTAATTTAAACTGTAAAATAATACTGTTTAATAACATGTATACAAGTAAATCATTTAAAAATTGCCATTGGGGTCAATAGTTTAGATAATCCTCAGCATTGCAAAATTAAGAGGTTTATGTATCCACTAACATAATCTAAAAAGTAGATAGTCACTGTTTGTAATGATTTTCAGGGTAATTTGTAAATGTGCCTGAAGATACATTAAAATGATGAGTCATTAATCCCAGGACATATCCACTTTTTTAAAACTCTAAAATAGCTGAATTATTGGGTCATGTATTATTTAAAAGTACTTGAATCAATCTTTGTTCTAAAAGTAATTATATTTCCAAGGTATAATCAATTACTTTTTTCAAGAATTGATATATAATGTAACACTAAGAAGAAACCTTGAGACCTTTGAAACACTAACATAAAATAAGATGCCCGAAAGCCATCTTATTTTATGGTACATTTAATCTTTTATTGTCTAGCCCACAGGAAAGATTATAGTTTATGTTTATGTACATTAAGAATGTATTCGTCACTTAATCGAATGTCTAATGATGTGAATTTAGATACAGAACTAGTTCAGTTTTTGGATAATATGTTGTTGAACTAACCTTGTTGCCATACCATGTGTAGCCCCAATTAAAGATCTCAACTTTCTTAAATCTTTTTTTAGTTAATTATAATTTATATAAGGAATGTGTAAGAGCTAGCGTGGCTGAAATAATTGTAATCTCCCTTTAAAAACCATATGCTTTACTAGGATTCTGTAATACAAACATACAAAATGAAGCCCTGTGCTCAAACACCAACTACTACAGGACATCCGCAGTGGCTATAGTACACAACACCCCCATACATACAATAAAAACCAAAGAAAAAAAGTTACTTGCACACTATCTCAAATCCTTATGCAAATCTAATAACTAGAGTTTTTTTTAAGTATTGCTCCAATGGCATTTAAAGTATAAGCTCATCTGCAGCAGCACTGTTGGCAGCAGCACTGTAACATGGCTGTGTAATGCAAAAGCAAATTCAAACATACACAATTAAGGCCTTAAATAATAATGCCATCACTCCTCTTAGTGCCAACCTATACATGACCATTTTTAAGGGACCTGCAAAATATGAATTTATAGAACCATGACCATTAGGCATCAGCTGACGCTATCTGCCTATCAGCGGCATCCGGTCCAAGGCATCATGATTGAAGCCTCAAACATTGAGGTGAAGTACAGTGGCAGTGCAATCATGCACCAGCTTGAAGACTTTTAAACTGTTCATTAAACTGTCCTTGTGGTAAGCCAGAGCCTCATGAAAAAAATAATAATGTTTTTTATAACCTCTAACTACTATCCTTTAAAGGACCATTAAAGTCGCCAAAACCACTTCACAACAATGAATCGTCTGGGTGTCGTGGCGTGTTATTTTAATCCTTCAGTTTTTTATAGAAACAACAATGTTTACATTGAAGTGTTACATACACCATTAGTGACACCATTAGTGACAGTCATTCTGCCTCCAGAACTGACAGCCATTAGAAGCACTTCCACATCCAGAACTGACAGCCACTAGAGACACTTCTGCCTCCAGAACTGACACCCATTAGAAGCGCTTACGCCTCCAGAACTCACACCCATTAGAAGCGCTTCCACCTCCAGAACTGACAGCCATTAAAAGTGCGACTGCCTCCAGAACTGACAGCCACTAGAAACGCTTCCGCCTCTAGAACTGACAGCCATTAGAAGCGTTACCGTCTCCAGAACTAACAGCCACTAGAAACGCTTCCGCCTCCAGAACTAACAGCCATTAGAAGCGCTACCACCTCCAGAACTGACAGTCACTAGAGATGCTTCCGCCTCCAAAACTCACAGCCATAGGAAGTGCGACTGCCTCCAGAACTGACAGCCATTAGAAGTTGTGGTGGAACCAACCTCGCCACTGTGCACTGGAGGAGCCTGGTTGCCTGCCTGCTGCCTTTTTACTATGGACCAGCATTTAAATACTTTATTTTCCTATGCAGAAAGGTCTATTCATGTATTTCTGCCCTGGCGTTCGGTAGATTCTCGGATTTACTGAATGAACTCATTTAACTCAGATAGCTATGCCATGGAGCCTATTCGTATAATAAAAGACTTTGGCTCCATGGCAATTGAACTGTATGTGTGTGGTCTGATCGCCATTCAGTAATAATGTGCGCTCAGACCTAAGCTATCTGGGGATATGTTGCATGTCTGTATTTTATGTTATAAATGTAACCTTGTGTATTTTATAGTATTTTACTGTCTTTTTACTGCCATGTGCTTAATGGAGTTTTGCCTCTGTCCTTGGAGATAATTGGATTACTTCTCAATTATCTCCAGGATAGAAGACTCTGTGGAACTGGTTTTGGGCAGAAAATACATGCCTGATTTGGTCACAAAGGACTTAAATCTATCTTTTGAACCAATGGACCAATTTGGATGATTTTGACATATGTTTGTATTTGGAGTATGCTGATTCGGAAAAAGTATGTGAATGTGATGCATACTTTTAAAGTTATGAATAATGTGGAAAAACTGTATTTCTCTGCCTGTGCTAATTACATTACCCATTGTGTAAAGTAATTGTATCACAGGCAGAGGGGAGGATTTTGTGTGGGAGTGTCTGAGTGTATTGTACGTGTTTATTGGTTGTTTTCAAAAACCCTGTGGGCAGTACTATGTTTGTAGATTTTGAATAAAAGAGGCTGTATGTGCCAGTACAGTCAGTTCTGCTTGACCTCAAACGAAGTGTCGTCTTGTTATTGGGGGGAATTTGATTGTATGCTGATTGCCAGGAGTGTAAGCTGATTGTATGCTTTTCCTGTTCAGCTGATTCCAGTGTTCATGTGTTTCCTGTTCGGAAGTTGGAAGATTCATGTAGTTTGCAGTTCGGGAGACTGGTGCTTGCAGTAGCTGCCTGTGCATTAGAAGGGGGAATATCGCCTAAACTGTTTTGACCTCTTGTGTGCAAAACGGTCCGTTACAGAAGTGTTACTGTCTCCAGAACTGACAGCCATTAGAAGCGCTTCTGCCTCCAGAACTGACAGCCACTAGAGACAGTACCGCCTCACAAACTGACAGCCACTAGAGACGCTTCCGCCTCCAGAACTGACAGCCATTAGAGACGCATCCGCCTCCAGAACTGACAGCCATTAGAAGCGCTTCCGCTTCTAGAATGGAATCAAACTTTGTCCTGCAATCATATACTGCTAATAGTGGGGGAGCTCTGTGAGAAGCATTGGATTGGATGAAAAAAAAGTGAATAAAGTAGATTAATATTGAATTTCAAATTAGCAAAGGGTTGTTGGCAGATGTCAGATCAACAGAAATACCAACAAATATTGGTATTTTCAGGACTATAGGGTCCCATTAATATTTACATATTAATTTATCTCATAAGCAAAACGCTAATCTATGTATTAATTTAATCTATTTTAAGGTGCAACAGCTTCTCCTTCATAGGTGGATCACTACTCCAATGTATTATGAATATGTTCTTATCTGCCACCATGTTGCTTTTATAATTTAACCCCTTAAGGACCAAACTGCTGGAATAAAAGGGAATCATGACATGTCACACATGTCATGTGTCCTTAAGGGGTTAAAGGGAAAACATGTAAATATATTAAAGGGGATTGGGATGCTTCTAAGATACATTTCACAAGTAAATACATGTACTAAAATATACAATCATGTTTAGTTAATGGAACACTATTGAATTAGGAAGACAAAGTTCTATTTCTACCAATATAGTGCTGTATCCCTCGTAAAATTCAGGTCCTCTCGGTTTCCATTAAAATTAATAAATAAGGAAAATGATTTCATACTTACAGTTGTTTTATTTTTCTGATCAAGATACATGAGAGTATTTACTTATGGGTTAGCACCTCCCTTTACAGCAGAAAGGACAGGAAATAGAACTCTGAAATTGGTATAAATAGATCCAACCTCTTCCCATCTAGGCGGTCTTAGTAACTAGCTTCACAACTCTCATAGTAGATGGATGGGAATGTAATGCTGCCATGTATAATGCTCAGGAAAATAAAATTACGGTATGTATGAAATAATTTTCCCTATTCCTGATTAAACATGGCAGCATTTACTCATGGGAAATACCCAAGCAGTATATATAGTGGGAGGGGCAGAGTTCAAATACAGCTAGTAGTTATTAAGAAAACATTATTGAACTGTACAAACCTAATAAACCTAATAAAAAAAGTCAAACAACTAATAAATAGGATAGCGCCAGGTCCGGACTGGCCATCGGGCACACCGGGCAAATGCCCGGTGGGCCGCGGTGGCCATGGCCCGAGGCCGACAGGGGAAGGTCCCAGGATCTCCCCTGCCGGTCTTTGCAGAGCTGACACTATCCGAGCGCCGGCCTCGCTGTATTCCATGGAGGGCCGGTGGGGAGATCAAAGATCTCTCTCACCGGCCCACTTGGACAGACATGCGGCTGGGGAGGGAGGGAGAGGACCCGGTGGAGCTCTAACTTGCAGCTCCGCCGGGTTCCTCTCGCGAGATCCGGCGCATTGCCATGGCAACGCCCTGATCTCGCGATAGTGAACTTTAGCCTCGCAGGCTAGAGTTCACTCACCACTGGACCACCAGGGATGAAAGAGTGCCTGAACCCCCCTCACAAATACCACAATGCTGCCCCCCCCTCCATGGCTAATGGTAAGGCACATTATAACTGCTTAATTTTATTTTTTACCCCCCAAACACACACACACACACAAAATCCCTTCTAATATTCACACACAGCACTCTCACACCCATCACACACATCACTCTCACACCCCATCACACACAGCACTCTCACACCCCATCACACACATCACTCTCACACATAGCACACTCAGCACTCTCACACCCATCAGACACAGCACTCTCACACACATCACACATAGCACTCTCACACCCATCACACATAGCACTCTCACACCCAGCACTCTCACACCCATCACACACAGCACTCTCACACCCCATCACACACAGCACTCTCACACCCATCACACACAGCACTCTCACACCCGATCACACACAGCACTCTCACACACATCACTCTAACACATAGCACACTCAGCACCCACTCAGCACTCTCACACCCATCACACACAGCACTCTCACACCCATCACACACAGCACTCTCACACCCATCACACACAGCACTCTCACTCACATCACACATAGCACTCTCACACCCAGCACTCTCACACCCATCACACATAGCACTCTCACACACAGCACTCTCACACACAGCACACCCAGCACCCTCACACCCATCACACACAGCACTCTCACACATAGCACACTCAGCACTCTCACACCCATCACACACAGCACTCTCACACCCATCACACACAGCACTCTCACACCCCATCACACACAGCACTCTCACACCCATCACACACAGTACTATCACACACATCACACATAGCACTCTCACACCCAGCACTCTCACACCCATCACACACAGCACTCTCACACACATCACACACAGCACCCTCACACCCATCACACACAGCACTCTCACACCCAGCTCCCTTACACACATCATACACAGCACCCATCACACACAGCACCCTCACACACATCATAAACAGCACCCTCACACACAGCACCCACACACACATCACACACAGCCTCCCCACACATCACACACAGCACCCCTCAAACACAGCATCCATCGCACACACATACTGCACCCTTCACATACACACTACATCCCTCACAGACACCCACTGCACCAAACACACACACACACAATACTTACGAACATATTTATATTACATATATATATATATATATATATATATATATATATATATATATATATATATATATATATATATATATATATACACTACAGCACCCCTCACACACATACTGCACTCCTAAACACATACCCCCCAAACACACACACACACACACACACAAAATCCCTTCTAATATTCACACACAGCACTCTCACACCCCATCACACACATCACTCTCACACCCCATCACACACAGCACTCTCACACCCCATCACACACATCACTCTCACACATAGCACACTCAGCACTCTCACACCCATCAGACACAGCACTCTCACACACATCACACATAGCACTCTCACACCCATCACACATAGCACTCTAACACCCAGCACTCTCACACCCATCACACACCTCACTCTCACACCCATCACACACAGCACTCTCACACCCCATCACACACAGCACTCTCACACCCCATCACACACAGCACTCTCACACACATCACTCTCACACATAGCACACTCAGCACCCACTCAGCACTCTCACACCCATCACACACAGCACTCTCACACCCATCACACACAGCACTCTCACACCCATCACACACAGCACTCTCACTCACATCACACATAGCACTCTCACAACCAGCACGCTCACACCCATCACACACAGCACTCTCACACACAGCACTTTCACACACAGCACACCCAGCACCCTCACACCCATCACACACAGCACTCTCACACATAGCACACTCAGCACTCTCACACTCATCACACACAGCCTCCCCACACATCACACACAGCACCCCTCAAACACAGCATCCATCGCACACACATACTGCACCCTTCACATACACACTACATCCCTCACAGACACCCACTGCACCAAACACACACACACACAATACTTACGAACATATTTATATTACATATATATATATATATATATATATATATATATATATATATATATATATATATACACTACAGCACCCCTCACACACATACTGCACTCCTAAACACATACCCCCCAAACACACACACACACACACACAAAATCCCTTCTAATATTCACACACAGCACTCTCACACCCCATCACACACATCACTCTCACACCCCATCACACACAGCACTCTCACACCCCATCACACACATCACTCTCACACATAGCACACTCAGCACTCTCACACCCATCAGACACAGCACTCTCACACACATCACACATAGCACTCTCACACCCATCACACATAGCACTCTAACACCCAGCACTCTCACACCCATCACACACAGCACTCTCACACCCATCACACACAGCACTCTCACACCCCATCACACACAGCACTCTCACACCCCATCACACACAGCACTCTCACACACATCACTCTCACACATAGCACACTCAGCACCCACTCAGCACTCTCACACCCATCACACACAGCACTCTCACACCCGTCACACACAGCACTCTCACACCCATCACACACAGCACTCTCACTCACATCACACATAGCACTCTCACAACCAGCACTCTCACACCCATCACACACAGCACTCTCACACACAGCACTTTCACACACAGCACACCCAGCACCCTCACACCCATCACACACAGCACTCTCACACATAGCACACTCAGCACTCTCACACTCATCACACACAGCACTCTCACACCCATCACACACAGCACTCTCACACCCCATCACACACATCACTCTCACACACATTACTCTCACACATAGCACACTCAGCATTCACTCAGCACTCTCACACCCATCACACACAGCACTTTCACACCCATCACACACAGCACTCTCACACCCATCACACACAACACTCTCACACACATCACACATAGCACTCTCACACCCAGCACTCTCACACCCATCACACACAGCACTCTCACACCCAGCTCCCTTACACACATCATACACAGCACCCATCACACACAGCACCCTCACACACATCATAAACAGCACCCTCACACACAGCACCCACACACACATCACACACAGCCCCCCCACACATCACACACAGCACCCCTCAAACACAGCATCCATCGCACACACATACTGCACCCTTCACATACACACTACATCCCTCACAGACACCCACTGCACCAAACACACACACAATACTTACGAACATATTTATATTATATATATATATATATATACACTACAGCACCCCTCACACACATACTGCACTCCTAAACACATTACGTTCCAGACACACACTAGATCCCTTACCCAACTCTTGATCATATACACACACTAGATCCCTTTATGCACTCTGAATCCTTATATACATACACTCACTAGATCTCCTACACATTCTGGGTCCTTCAAACACACACTAGACTCCCGTATATACACACACACTACATTCCTAAAATACACACTCTGGATCCCTTATAAACACACTAGATTCATTGTAAACAAACACATACTACACCCCAAAACACACACTATCTACAACCCCTACAAACACTACATCACCTATATACACACACACACACACACACACACACTATAGCCTGTATGCACACACTTACTACATCCCTTATACACACATTCTCTACAGCCCCTAGCCATATATGCATTACAGTACACCAAAAACACAACACTACTAAAACCGACCTTGTTACACAATACCACACCACAATCAGCTCACTCTACACACATGCAATACCACAAGCAGGCTCCAAACACATGCACAATACTCTTTCCTGGCCCTTTTGGTATCCATTTATAGAGACACCAGAAACAAATCGCAAGGAAACACAATGCAAGCATGTTATTAAATTTGCTTGCACTGTGCAGAACAAAGACAGGGTGTTTTTTCTCATGCTAAAGAGCTCTTTAGCAGAGCTCTGCGCATGGTCTTCCCTGGAAGAGCATTGACCCAACATGCTCATTTTGAGAGGGGGCGTGTTTGTCATTAGTGATGACGAAACACATCCTCTCTGCCCCGCCCACTTCTTAGTGATAAAAAAATGCCCGGGCCGAATTTTTCTCCCAGTCCGGCCCTGGAAAGCCCCATAATATCTGCTCAGGCAAATTATTGTACCCCAGAGGCTGCTGTCAACAAACCCATGGTATTCAATTATAGGAAATATTCTGGATAAACATAGTGCCGGAAAGGAATTAAGGTCATGATAACCAGACCTATAAGTCTTTATGATTGATATTCACATGTCTAGACTAATGTAAGACAAAAAACCCTATAAGGAATGAGACACCCTCTTACATATGGCTTGCTACGGAGAATAATAAAATAGGTTCCATTAATAATAATAAAATAATAAAATGGTATCCATTTATAGAGACACCAGAAACAAATCGCAAGGAAACACAATGCAAGCATGTTATTAAATTTGCTTGCACTGTGCAGAACAAAGACAGGGCGTTTTTTCTCTACTAAAGAGCTCTTTAGCAGAGCTCTGCACATGGTCTTCCCTGGAAGAGCATTGAACCAACATGCTCACTTTGAGAGGGGGCGTGTTTTTTCATTAGTGATGACGAAACACACCCTCTCTGCCCCGCCCCCTTCTTAGTGATAAAAAAATGCCCGGGCCAAATTTTTCTCCCAGTCCGGCCCTGGAAAGCCCCATAATATCTGCTCAGGCAAATTATTGTACCCCAGAGGCTGCTGTCAACAAACCCATGGTATTCAATTATAGGAAATATTCTGGATAAACATAGTGCCGGAAAGGAATTAAGGTCATGATAACCAGACCTATAAGTCTTTATGATTGATATTCACATGTCTAGACTAATGTAAGACAAAAACCCCTATAAGGAATGAGACACCCTCTTACATATGGCTTGCTACGGAGAATAATAAAATAGGTTCCATTAATAATAATAAAATAATAAAATGGTATCCATTTATAGAGACACCAGAAACAAATCGCAAGGAAACACAATGCAAGCATGTTATTAAATTTGCTTGCACTGTGCAGAACAAAGACAGGGCGTTTTTTCTCTACTAAAGAGCTCTTTAGCAGAGCTCTGCACATGGTCTTCCCTGGAAGAGCATTGAACCAACATGCTCACTTTGAGAGGGGGCGTGTTTTTTCATTAGTGATGACGAAACACACCCTCTCTGCCCCGCCCCCTTCTTAGTGATAAAAAAATGCCCGGGCCGAATTTTTCTCCCAGTCCGGCCCTGGAAAGCCCCATAATATCTGCTCAGGCAAATTATTGTACCCCAGAGGCTGCTGTCAACAAACCCATGGTATTCAATTATAGGAAATATTCTGGATAAACATAGTGCCGGAAAGGAATTAAGGTCATGATAACCAGACCTATAAGTCTTTATGATTGATATTCACATGTCTAGACTAATGTAAGACAAAAACCCCTATAAGGAATGAGACACCCTCTTACATATGGCTTGCTATGGAGAATAATAAAATAGGTTAGATGAGAACTTCCTTAAACCATAAAGACAAGGTCTTGAAATTACAAACATTTTAGGCAAAAACAACAGAAGTTAATGCCCTTCTCTAATATAGAGGAAATACTAAATAAATTGTACTTTCAAATCAGAACCTTGTCAAAGGCATACCTTCCAGTCACCAGGCTGGAACAAGCCCTGAAATTCCAGACACAACTGAATGAAAACAGTCAACCCTTCCATCAAAAAGGGAGGAGAAATGAAACTGAAAATCCAATTATTCTCTGGAAGTACGTATTTACTAATGACAGATTTCTCATCTTGCGGTAACAAGAAACACAAAACAATATCTGCCTGTAAGAAAAAGCAGAACCTGATAGAGAAATAGGAGATTTTGTTATGAAAGCATTACAACGATGACCGATGACTATACATGGCATGTCATGGGTGAATATATGTATTACCTGTTATGTATTAAATGTATATATGTGTGTATGTGTGTATGTATAAATATATATATATATATATATATATATATATATATATATATATATAAATCCAATAACAAATGGCTGCACTCACGGAATATTCAGTTTAAAATATAGCTTTTATTCCATATCCATAAAATCGACGTTTCAGTCCCTCTTGTGGACTTTCATCAGAATTAGAAGATCATCAGACAACATTTTACTTATATAGGGATACAATTATTGAAATAAATGTGATAACTCACCCCAGGTGTACTCTTGGTGAAATTCGGCATTCTGGCCGTTACACTGCGCATGTGCGAGATAGTGCCCGCCCCCTTACGTGAAGTCATCACGTCATGATGCTTCCATTAGTGCTGAAATGCGGAAGTGTATCAAAACCATCACCATGGCAACCCATTGCCGAGAAAAACCCAGTTAAAGTGCAGATGAATGATAAACAGAGCAGTGCTGCATATTCTGATAGACTTAAGAATCTACTAGTATTGCAATGCCTAGTGTGTTCTAGTGATAAATATGAAACAATGGTTTAGTGTTATGCTGTATAGTAATCTATGTGTGTAGTATATTGTTCCTCTAAATCACTATAATATAGAAAGTGCTTATGTGCAAACAAAGTGCATGGTTGCAAAAAGTGCAGAATTAGGTTATAAAAGTATTTAAACTTTTAAAGTGACAAAACATTGTGCCAAGTGATTTAGTGAATTCTTAAGTGACTCCTATATATAATTATAATTGCTATTAATGTGCAATAATAACGTACCACTATACATATACAGTCTAAAATTATCACATAAAATAGTTTAAAAATCAAATATTATTACTGGTGGTCCACATATGTTGCCAAATACTGGGAAGGGATCTCTAATATCCATATATATTTGTTCTATTATTCACATATATATATATATATGCCCCAAATAGTTGTGCATACCTTTCCTATACGTTATTGACTGTTACTCAGTCTCCATTATTGGCTGCTGTGTGGATAACCAGTATATTAAAATATTAGAGCACTTGCATTTTCCATACTTATTATGCATACAGGGGCTAACGCAGATCATATATTTTACAAAAACGAGTGAAGTGATAATGACTCATTTAGTCCCTTGGGAGAAACAGTGTCCAACTCGTGTATCCAGTATGCCTCCCTATTGAGTAGTACCTTCCCTCTATCGCCCCCTCTTCTTGATAACGGGATGTGGTCAATAGCCACAAATTTAAGTGCGGTTAAAGGGTGTCCACGTTCCAGAAAGTGTTTGGCCACTGGCTTATCTGATTGACCATCTCTGTAAGCCAACCTTATGCTGGACCTGTGTCCCCGGATCCGCTCACACACTGCCGTTTCAGTTTTTCCCACGTAGCAAAGTCCACACGGACAATTCAATTTATATATCACGTGTGTTGTCTTACACGTTATTGTGTATTTGATGGTATACACTTTATTATTGTGTGGGTTGTTGAACTTCTTCGCCGGGATCATATGGCTGCATGTGACGCATCCCAGGCATCTAACAGACCCCCTTATTTGTTCTTTAGATGTGGCTCGATAGCTTCTGACCGGATCTGTGTGGACAATGAGGTCTCTTAGGTTTCTGTTTCTTCTGAAGCAGATCATCGGTGCTTGTTTGAATACTTTTGGGAGTGTTTCATCACTCGTAAGTATCTTCCAATTCTTTTTGACTGATGCTGCTACTTGCGGGGATGCTGGTTGGTATAACATAGGAAAAACGAGTCCAGTAGATTTGTTCTTGTTCTCTGTGGCGCGTGCACTCTGTGCTTCTTGGAGCGCTCTATCCAGAATCTGGCCATCATAGCCTCTTTGTAAGAACTTGATTCGCATCTCTGTGATCTGTCTCTCCATAGTCACCATATCCGAGTTGTTCCTGATGACTCTTAGGAATTGTGCCTTTGGTAATGAGTCTCTCAATGCTTTAGGATGTGCGCTATGATAGTGTAGCAATGTATTCCTGTCGGTGGGCTTAGTATACAATGAGTAATGAAGGTTGGTTTCTCCCACCTCTATCCGTAGATCCAAATAGTGTACCTCTTCCGTGCTGATTTCTGCCGTGAACCTGACTGGTGATGGTAACCGGTTCAGCTCTTGGACCATTTCCTGCGCCTCCTCAGTTGATTTTCTCCAGATAATGAACAGGTCATCGATAAACCTGTAGTATGATATCATTTTGTTGTTATATTGCTCCAATATTAGTTTTTCTTCATAGATGAACATATATGCGTTCGCGTACATGGGTGCCATTGCTGACCCCATGGACGTGCCAGCTATCTGAAGGTACCATGTTTCTTCAAATCTGAAGTAATTGTTTTGAAGTATAAGCATCAGGAGTTCTAATACGAACTCTACCGGTGGACCTTTGTATGCTGTAGATCTTAGCAACACCTGCCGCATGGCTTCCACGCCATCTTCATGCGGTATTATTGTATATAAACTTTGTACATCCATGGTTATTAATACAGGTTTGTGTTCATTGTACTGTATTTCTTTAATCTTGGAGATGAGGCTAGGCGTGTCTTTAATGCAGGTGTGTAGTTGTCTAACTGGATCTTGGAAGAGATAATCCAACCACTTAGCAATAGGCTCTAGGACGCCTCCAATTGCTGAAACTATTGGGCGTCCTGGCGGTCGGTTGGCATCCTTGTGGATCTTGGGGATAGTGTATATTACAAGTGTGCGCGGGTGTTGTTTAGCGAGGAACTGTTGCAGTTTTAGATCAATATAGCCTGCCATCAGGCCCATATTAAGGACGTCATCAATTTTGTTCTGGATGTCCTTCGTGGGGTCTTTCTCCAGTGGTATATAGGTATTACGGTCGGACAATTGTGCTTTCAACTCTGTGGCATAATAAGAATAGTCCATTATCACAATGCCTCCCCCCTTGTCGGCTGACCTTATTATGATTGTAGGGTCTTCAGCCAGACTTTTGATGACTTTCCTTTGTTGTTTCGTTATATTTTGTTTCTTTTTATAATCTTGCTGCATATGTTCCACTGCGTCTTTGTTCATTACTGATAAAAATGATTTTATAGAAGCTTTGTGTGACAGAGGATCAAAGGTGGATTTCACACGGAAGGATTCTCCTGTCCTATCCGTACTTTCTCCAATGGTTTCAAGTGTGAAATAAGTATGGAAAATGCAAGTGCTCTAATATTTTAATATACTGGTTATCCACACAGCAGCCAATAATGGAGACTGAGTAACAGTCAATAACGTATAGGAAAGGTATGCACAACTATTTGGGGCATATATATATATATGTGAATAATAGAACAAATATATATGGATATTAGAGTACACCTGGGGTGAGTTATCACATTTATTTCAATAATTGTATCCCTATATAAGTAAAATGTTGTCTGATGATCTTTTAATCCTGATGAAAGTCCACAAGAGGGACTGAAACGTCGATTTTATGGATATGGAATAAAAGCTATATTTTAAACTGAATATTCCGTGAGTGCAGCCATTTGTTATTGGATTTATGGATACTTGGCCCTGGTAATGCACCCGGTTTGGACTCATTAAGCAAGGACAGCTTGTGTGCAAGGTATAATTTTTACTTTTTGTATACCAGGAGTGTGGGCTATTCACTCCAACCTATGCACCAGCAACTTTATAAACTATTAGCAGTTCCTAACTATAGTTTTAAAGCAACATTGAGACTAGTGCCACTGTAGCACAACCTTTGCAAATTATTGTAATATTTTTTTCATTATGGATGATTTTTTAGAGCAAGCAGGGGCATACTGCACGGAGGCGGAAACTCTATATTTTTCTAAGGAAGAAGCTGATACTATTTTATGGCAGCAGACAAGTACGGATCTACCCCACAACCTGTCAGTAAAAGATGTCTACTTTAAACTCCTACGTCTGTATAGGAAACAAATAGATCTAGACCTGCACGGCACTTTTTTGTCTGACTATTTCAAATCAAAGAGGATCCCAAGAGGATTCAGGATACATAATATCCCCACAATTGGACGGGCGAAGGCAGCGGTCTGTAAAGATTGGACCCACGTCCTTAATAAGGCATCGTTTGATCTGATGCTCATCATCATCAAGGACGTCAGAACAGACCTTACAGAAACCAATCAGAAAATCACTGCACTTGAAACAGAACATGCCTTGCTGTTAACAACACCAGAGGGTATTAAGGCAGTACAAAAATTGAAAGAAGAGAGTTTAAGGTACAAAACAGAACTGATACATTTTAAAAAACAGAAATTTGAAAAAGTGACCCAGGACTATCTTGATCACAGAGTATATGGGTGGTTGACAGGGAGATCCAATACTCAGAGACCAAGGAGAATACGTAAGAGAATACAACGGCCTCCAATACCTACCATAGATATCACTTCAGGAGAATCTGCTTCAGACACCGATAATCGAAACCCGAGTCAAGGAAATGCAACACCTTTTTTTAGATGCTGGGGAAAGTGGAGCGGTGACGAGAAGCCGAGACAGAGGAAACACAGAACAAGGACAAGGAGGGGACATAAAGGGAAGAAAATACATACAGGGGAAACCGCCACGCAGGAGATAATCCCCATATTCAATTTGTCACACAGATCTCTAGATGTAGCAGAAATAGACCTCCTTAGTAGGGGTCTATCGTTTGTGCCGACATCAAGAATGGACTCCTTTCAATGGAAAATTGAATTGCACAAATTTGGTAGAGCTATGAGACTTAAGGAATTCTTCACCAACTCACTTGAAACCATTGGAAAAAGTACGGATAGGACAGGAGAATCCTTCCGTGTGAAATCCACCTTTGATCCTCTGTCACACAAAGCTTCTATAAAATCATTTTTATCAGTAATGAACAAAGACGCAGTGGAACATATGCAGCAAGATTATAAAAAGAAACAAAATATAACGAAACAACAAAGGAAAGTCATCAAAAGTCTGGCTGAAGACCCTACAATCATAATAAGGTCAGCCGACAAGGGGGGAGGCATTGTGATAATGGACTATTCTTATTATGCCACAGAGTTGAAAGCACAATTGTCCGACCGTAATACCTATATACCACTGGAGAAAGACCCCACGAAGGACATCCAGAACAAAATTGATGACGTCCTTAATATGGGCCTGATGGCAGGCTATATTGATCTAAAACTGCAACAGTTCCTCGCTAAACAACACCCGCGCACACTTGTAATATACACTATTCCCAAGATCCACAAGGATGCCAACCGACCGCCAGGCGGCCCAATAGTTTCAGCAATTGGAGGCGTCCTAGAGCCTATTGCTAAGTGGTTGGATTATCTCTTCCAAGATCCAGTTAGACAACTACACACCTGCATTAAAGACACGCCTAGCCTCATCTCCAAGATTAAAGAAATACAGTACAATGAACACAAACCTGTATTAATAACCATGGATGTACAAAGTTTATATACAATAATACCGCATGAAGATGGCGTGGAAGCCATGCGGCAGGTGTTGCTAAGATCTACAGCATACAAAGGTCCACCGGTAGAGTTCGTATTAGAACTCCTGATGCTTATACTTCAAAACAATTACTTCAGATTTGAAGAAACATGGTACCTTCAGATAGCTGGCACGTCCATGGGGTCAGCAATGGCACCCATGTACGCGAACGCATATATGTTCATCTATGAAGAAAAACTAATATTGGAGCAATATAACAACAAAATGATATCATACTACAGGTTTATCGATGACCTGTTCATTATCTGGAGAAAATCAACTGAGGAGGCGCAGGAAATGGTCCAAGAGCTGAACCGGTTACCATCACCAGTCAGGTTCACGGCAGAAATCAGCACGGAAGAGGTACACTATTTGGATCTACGGATAGAGGTGGGAGAAACCAACCTTCATTACTCATTGTATACTAAGCCCACCGACAGGAATACATTGCTACACTATCATAGCGCACATCCTAAAGCATTGAGAGACTCATTACCAAAGGCACAATTCCTAAGAGTCATCAGGAACAACTCGGATATGGTGACTATGGAGAGACAGATCACAGAGATGCGAATCAAGTTCTTACAAAGAGGCTATGATGGCCAGATTCTGGATAGAGCGCTCCAAGAAGCACAGAGTGCACGCGCCACAGAGAACAAGAACAAATCTACTGGACTCGTTTTTCCTATGTTATACCAACCAGCATCCCCGCAAGTAGCAGCATCAGTCAAAAAGAATTGGAAGATACTTACGAGTGATGAAACACTCCCAAAAGTATTCAAACAAGCACCGATGATCTGCTTCAGAAGAAACAGAAACCTAAGAGACCTCATTGTCCACACAGATCCGGTCAGAAGCTATCGAGCCACATCTAAAGAACAAATAAGGGGGTCTGTTAGATGCCTGGGATGCGTCACATGCAGCCATATGATCCCGGCGAAGAAGTTCAACAACCCACACAATAATAAAGTGTATACCATCAAATACACAATAACGTGTAAGACAACACACGTGATATATAAATTGAATTGTCCGTGTGGACTTTGCTACGTGGGAAAAACTGAAACGGCAGTGTGTGAGCGGATCCGGGGACACAGGTCCAGCATAAGGTTGGCTTACAGAGATGGTCAATCAGATAAGCCAGTGGCCAAACACTTTCTGGAACGTGGACACCCTTTAACCGCACTTAAATTTGTGGCTATTGACCACATCCCGTTATCAAGAAGAGGGGGCGATAGAGGGAAGGTACTACTCAATAGGGAGGCATACTGGATACACGAGTTGGACACTGTTTCTCCCAAGGGACTAAATGAGTCATTATCACTTCACTCGTTTTTGTAAAATATATGATCTGCGTTAGTCCCTGTATGCATAATAAGTATGGAAAATGCAAGTGCTCTAATATTTTAATATACTGGTTATCCACACAGCAGCCAATAATGGAGACTGAGTAACAGTCAATAACGTATAGGAAAGGTATGCACAACTATTTGGGGCATATATATATATATATATGTGAATAATAGAACAAATATATATGGATATTAGAGATCCCTTCCCAGTATTTGGCAACATATGTGGACCACCAGTAATAATATTTGATTTTTAAACTATTTTATGTGATAATTTTAGACTGTATATGTATAGTGGTACGTTATTATTGCACATTAATAGCAATTATAATTATATATAGGAGTCACTTAAGAATTCACTAAATCACTTGGCACAATGTTTTGTCACTTTAAAAGTTTAAATACTTTTATAACCTAATTCTGCACTTTTTGCAACCATGCACTTTGTTTGCACATAAGCACTTTCTATATTATAGTGATTTAGAGGAACAATATACTACACACATAGATTACTATACAGCATAACACTAAACCATTGTTTCATATTTATCACTAGAACACACTAGGCATTGCAATACTAGTAGATTCTTAAGTCTATCAGAATATGCAGCACTGCTCTGTTTATCATTCATCTGCACTTTAACTGGGTTTTTCTCGGCAATGGGTTGCCATGGTGACGGTTTTGATACACTTCCGCATTTCAGCACTAATGGAAGCGTCATGACGTGATGACGTCACGTAAGGGGGCGGGCACTATCTCGCACATGCGCAGTGTAACGGCCAGAACGCCGAATTTCACCAAGAGTACACCTGGGGTGAGTTATCACATTTATTTCAATAATTGTATCCCTATATAAGTAAAATGTTGTCTGATGATCTTTTAATCCTGATGAAAGTCCACAAGAGGGACTGAAACGTCGATTTTATGGATATGGAATAAAAGCTATATTTTAAACTGAATATTCCGTGAGTGCAGCCATTTGTTATTGGATTTATGGATACTTGGCCCTGGTAATGCACCCGGTTTGGACTCATTAAGCAAGGACAGCTTGTGTGCAAGGTATAATTTTTACTTTTTGTATACCAGGAGTGTGGGCTATTCACTCCAACCTATGCACCAGCAACTTTATAAACTATTAGCAGTTCCTAGCTATAGTTTTAAAGCAACATTGAGACTAGTGCCACTGTAGCACAACCTTTGCAAATTATTGTAATATTTTTTTCATTATGGATGATTTTTTAGAGCAAGCAGGGGCATACTGCACGGAGGCGGAAACTCTATATTTTTCTAAGGAAGAAGCTGATACTATTTCATGGCAGCAGACAAGTACGGATCTACCCCACAACCTGTCAGTAAAAGATGTCTACTTTAAACTCCTACGTCTGTATAGGAAACAAATAGATCTAGACCTGCACGGCACTTTTTTGTCTGACTATTTCAAATCAAAGAGGATCCCAAGAGGATTCAGGATACATAATATCCCCACAATTGGACGGGCGAAGGCAGCGGTCTGTAAAGATTGGACCCACGTCCTTAATAAGGCATCGTTTGATCTGATGCTCATCATCATCAAGGACGTCAGAACAGACCTTACAGAAACCAATCAGAAAATCACTGCACTTGAAACAGAACATGCCTTGCTGTTAACAACACCAGAGGGTATTAAGGCAGTACAAAAATTGAAAGAAGAGAGTTTAAGGTACAAAACAGAACTGATACATTTTAAAAAACAGAAATTTGAAAAAGTGACCCAGGACTATCTTGATCACAGAGTATATGGGTGGTTGACAGGGAGATCCAATACTCAGAGACCAAGGAGAATACGTAAGAGAATACAACGGCCTCCAATACCTACCATAGATATCACTTCAGGAGAATCTGCTTCAGACACCGATAATCGAAACCCGAGTCAAGGAAATGCAACACCTTTTTTAGATGCTGGGGAAAGTGGAGCGGTGACGAGAAGCCGAGACAGAGGAAACACAGAACAAGGACAAGGAGGGGACATAAAGGGAAGAAAATACATACAGGGGAAACCGCCACGCAGGAGATAATCCCCATATTCAATTTGTCACACAGATCTCTAGATGTAGCAGAAATAGACCTCCTTAGTAGGGGTCTATCGTTTGTGCCGACATCAAGAATGGACTCCTTTCAATGGAAAATTGAATTGCACAAATTTGGTAGAGCTATGAGACTTAAGGAATTCTTCACCAACTCACTTGAAACCATTGGAGAAAGTACGGATAGGACAGGAGAATCCTTCCGTGTGAAATCCACCTTTGATCCTCTGTCACACAAAGCTTCTATAAAATCATTTTTATCAGTAATGAACAAAGACGCAGTGGAACATATGCAGCAAGATTATAAAAAGAAACAAAATATAACGAAACAACAAAGGAAAGTCATCAAAAGTCTGGCTGAAGACCCTACAATCATAATAAGGTCAGCCGACAAGGGGGGAGGCATTGTGATAATGGACTATTCTTATTATGCCACAGAGTTGAAAGCACAATTGTCCAACCGTAATACCTATATACCACTGGAGAAAGACCCCACGAAGGACATCCAGAACAAAATTGATGACGTCCTTAATATGGGCCTGATGGCAGGCTATATTGATCTAAAACTGCAACAGTTCCTCGCTAAACAACACCCGCGCACACTTGTAATATACACTATTCCCAAGATCCACAAGGATGCCAACCGACCGCCAGGCGGCCCAATAGTTTCAGCAATTGGAGGCGTCCTAGAGCCTATTGCTAAGTGGTTGGATTATCTCTTCCAAGATCCAGTTAGACAACTACACACCTGCATTAAAGACACGCCTAGCCTCATCTCCAAGATTAAAGAAATACAGTACAATGAACACAAACCTGTATTAATAACCATGGATGTACAAAGTTTATATACAATAATACCGCATGAAGATGGCGTGGAAGCCATGCGGCAGGTGTTGCTAAGATCTACAGCATACAAAGGTCCACCGGTAGAGTTCGTATTAGAACTCCTGATGCTTATACTTCAAAACAATTACTTCAGATTTGAAGAAACATGGTACCTTCAGATAGCTGGCACGTCCATGGGGTCAGCAATGGCACCCATGTACGCGAACGCATATATGTTCATCTATGAAGAAAAACTAATATTGGAGCAATATAACAACAAAATGATATCATACTACAGGTTTATCGATGACCTGTTCATTATCTGGAGAAAATCAACTGAGGAGGCGCAGGAAATGGTCCAAGAGCTGAACCGGTTACCATCACCAGTCAGGTTCACGGCAGAAATCAGCACGGAAGAGGTACACTATTTGGATCTACGGATAGAGGTGGGAGAAACCAACCTTCATTACTCATTGTATACTAAGCCCACCGACAGGAATACATTGCTACACTATCATAGCGCACATCCTAAAGCATTGAGAGACTCATTACCAAAGGCACAATTCCTAAGAGTCATCAGGAACAACTCGGATATGGTGACTATGGAGAGACAGATCACAGAGATGCGAATCAAGTTCTTACAAAGAGGCTATGATGGCCAGATTCTGGATAGAGCGCTCCAAGAAGCACAGAGTGCACGCGCCACAGAGAACAAGAACAAATCTACTGGACTCGTTTTTCCTATGTTATACCAACCAGCATCCCCGCAAGTAGCAGCATCAGTCAAAAAGAATTGGAAGATACTTACGAGTGATGAAACACTCCCAAAAGTATTCAAACAAGCACCGATGATCTGCTTCAGAAGAAACAGAAACCTAAGAGACCTCATTGTCCACACAGATCCGGTCAGAAGCTATCGAGCCACATCTAAAGAACAAATAAGGGGGTCTGTTAGATGCCTGGGATGCGTCACATGCAGCCATATGATCCCGGCGAAGAAGTTCAACAACCCACACAATAATAAAGTGTATACCATCAAATACACAATAACGTGTAAGACAACACACGTGATATATAAATTGAATTGTCCGTGTGGACTTTGCTACGTGGGAAAAACTGAAACGGCAGTGTGTGAGCGGATCCGGGGACACAGGTCCAGCATAAGGTTGGCTTACAGAGATGGTCAATCAGATAAGCCAGTGGCCAAACACTTTCTGGAACGTGGACACCCTTTAACCGCACTTAAATTTGTGGCTATTGACCACATCCCGTTATCAAGAAGAGGGGGCGATAGAGGGAAGGTACTACTCAATAGGGAGGCATACTGGATACACGAGTTGGACACTGTTTCTCCCAAGGGACTAAATGAGTCATTATCACTTCACTCGTTTTTGTAAAATATATGATCTGCGTTAGCCCCTGTATGCATAATAAGTATGGAAAATGCAAGTGCTCTAATATTTTAATATACTGGTTATCCACACAGCAGCCAATAATGGAGACTGAGTAACAGTCAATAACGTATAGGAAAGGTATGCACAACTATTTGGGGCATATATATATATATGTGAATAATAGAACAAATATATATGGATATTAGAGATCCCTTCCCAGTATTTGGCAACATATGTGGACCACCAGTAATAATATTTGATTTTTAAACTATTTTATGTGATAATTTTAGACTGTATATGTATAGTGGTACGTTATTATTGCACATTAATAGCAATTATAATTATATATAGGAGTCACTTAAGAATTCACTAAATCACTTGGCACAATGTTTTGTCACTTTAAAAGTTTAAATACTTTTATAACCTAATTCTGCACTTTTTGCAACCATGCACTTTGTTTGCACATAAGCACTTTCTATATTATAGTGATTTAGAGGAACAATATACTACACACATAGATTACTATATAGCATAACACTAAACCATTGTTTCATATTTATCACTAGAACACACTAGGCATTGCAATACTAGTAGATTCTTAAGTCTATCAGAATATGCAGCACTGCTCTGTTTATCATTCATCTGCACTTTAACTGGGTTTTTCTCGGCAATGGGTTGCCATGGTGATGGTTTTGATACACTTCCGCATTTCAGCACTAATGGAAGCGTCATGACGTGATGACGTCACGTAAGGGGGCGGGCACTATCTCGCACATGCGCAGTGTAACGGCCAGAACGCCGAATTTCACCAAGAGTACACCTGGGGTGAGTTATCACATTTATTTCAATAATTGTATCCCTATATAAGTAAAATGTTGTCTGATGATCTTTTAATCCTGATGAAAGTCCACAAGAGGGACTGAAACGTCGATTTTATGGATATTCCGTGAGTGCAGCCATTTGTTATTGGATTTATGGATACTTGGCCCTGGAAATGCACCCGGTTTGGACTCATTAAGCAAGGACAGCTTGTGTGCAAGGTATAATTTTTATTTTTTATATATATATATACACACGTCCCAGCACTCGATGCTCCCAATCTTGTAATGCTCCGGTGCTGTCTCCAACCAAATTGTATACTCATTATATTGTTTTTTACCTAGAATATAATATATGATTGAGCTAGGTTTTACAAAATGCTTTACTATATTACAGTTATTTGCCATAACTCCATGATGGAATTAGTCCATATCGTAAATGCTCCAAAATTGCACTGACAATATTTTGCTATATAACTGAGCTAATATTTAGCTAATGACGATAAATACTATGTATCTATGTTCCTTTGGTTAGGGTTGAAACATTTGTATATACTTTATTTTTGTAGTTATTTATCCTTTATAACTTTCTGACTTATCTACACAAGAGTATGTTACACATAGGGTTAACTTAAATTTAAACATGTTTACGTCATTGATGACATCACTCTGATCTGTTGTTACCTTTCACCTATTCACCCTCACATAGGATCACTGCATTTTTTGTATATAAGGTATCCATCTCACATACACAATTGTCTTGAAAAAAGTATTTTACAGACTGAAACGTCGACTGGAACGTTGTGTGAATTTGTAATTGCTCAATAAAGCAACAGATGAAATTTACTTTGAAAGACTCCTGAGTGCTCTCTACTGGTTTTGTGTGTATAAATGATTAGAGACTGTTGATCAGCATAAGTATGTAATATGTAATAGGCAGGACACCAATGAAAAGGTGGTAACCATTGAAACAGGATGCATTGTGGCTACAGACACATAAATAAGCAGAAATGCTGGAGATATTAAATTGTCCTTATGATAACAAAACAGCCACATACTTACGCAGACCTTATCTTCAGATAGTGATGAAGGACTAACAGCAGAGCCTATGGTGACTTAAATATACTTGTGTAGCTTGTTTCATCTACAATAATATTTATATTTCAATGACATTAAATCAATAGACTGTCAGGAATGACCATCATTGATACAGATCTAGGTACAGAGACCATGTGAAATATGTCAGCCACATGCTTGTCACAAACATGCTACAATTTTATATTATGTAGGAAGACTCCACATCTTAAAGTCATATATTGTCTGGAAAGTCCAGATATCCCCAGAAGAGTCCCCTTGAACAGCAGAACATGCGAGAAGTAGTGGGCCTGGAATTTTCTTAATTGTTTTGGCAACAAGTGAAATATTGCATGAAAGGTTATACCTAATAGAATAGTCTGAGAACTGAAGATACCTTCCACAAGCAATTAAAACACTTACCTGAAGTGGAAAAACCAAAGTAAACAGTCCTGGAGACAAGTGAACTGCTGCAGGCCTGTTTTTCAGTGGCAAATGGGAATATGGACAACTGACAGCCTAAACTGTTTATAGACTTCCATATGTTCCCCATATGCCATTCATGATCACTATTGGGGGGAGCATTTAAAACAGATTCTGGACATGTTGGTGTGCATAAATGAGGTATTAGGTCAGACCCTTGATCACTAAAGGGGGTTCCTGGGGAGGCAACTCATACATCCTGGGAAGGCAACTCATACATTTATGATGTTTGCTGGGCTTTCAGAGATGAGAGGCTGATCTCTGGCAGGGCCTGCAAAAATACTGACCTTGTGAGCATAAAATAAAATCTAGGCCTGCTAAAGCATACTCCTTACAAACTGCTGCAGAAAAAAGATTGCCTGATAGAGAGGGGTGAATCTATTTATACCCAGGCGAGTTCTATTTCCTATCCGTTCTGCTGCAAGGGGAGGAGCTAACCCATGAGTAAATGCTGCCATGTTTGCTCAGGAAAGTAAGGTTTTACTCACCTTTTTCCTTTTCGCGTCTCTTGGCCTCCTACACATAGACCATTCTGAAGCTCTTCATAGACAAGCACTGGAGACTGGATGTGCAAGCACTATGAGCACTGCTCATGCATTCAAGCTCCATAGGAAACAATATATTCAATGCTTTCCGATTGGCTTCTGTGTCACGTAAGCAAGTTGTATTCAGTCAGTGCAGTGGAAGTATGACAGCCACTAGTGATGGATTTAAAGTATTTGACTGTGTGGTTAATAAATCAACCCCAGTCTATAGGTGGAGCGCTCGAAAGTGAGATAACTCACCCCCCTCTTTTAGGCCGTGTAGATAACCTAGAGCAGGGGATGAGAAAGAATAATATCGTGTGATATGTTAAAATTAATGATAGAGTGGTGAAGAAAGATATGGATCCACTCACATGGTTCTGAGCCTTATCTGGATAGGCTCAGATCACTTTTGCAGGCGTGTTTGGGATAACACGGAACCTTACACTGGAGGAATGGTAACGCTGTTCCTTTAAGAGACAAAAAAACCAAAAATTTGGTGCAGCATATAAAGATGTTGCAGTATAGGTGACAGGATACAGTGAACTGCTCACCTGATACAGAGCCTGAATTCTGGCTCTGAGTATATGGACGTATGTGTTTATGTGGGGACACAAAACCCTCTAGGTGGATGTAGGAATGGTACTGTTGTTCCTTTAAAAGACAAAAAACCACATTTGGTGCAGCATGTACAAATAATGCAGTGTAGGTGACAGGGTACAGTGAACTGCTCACCTGATTCAGAGCCTGGACCCTGGCTCTGAGTATATATGCATATGTGTCTATAAGGGGACACAAAACCCTGTGGGTGAATGGCTGGAGCACAAGTAGTTTCTTCACCAGGAGGAGGTTAGTAAAAAAAGGTAATTTATTAAATAAAAGACTAGTATAAGTAAAATAGTAAAAAACAATGAATATACTAAGTCCTCAGTCCTGTGGGTTGTCCGAGACGCGTTTCGCCGGTCGGCTTTATCAATCGGTGTAGTCCTGTGTGCTCGTGTTCTTCTTTTATATCGCCGCTGAAGATCTCTTTTCAGGTGTCCTCGATTTCGAAATTGGCCGCGGCTCTGTTCCGCCTATGTCACTTCCGCTTTCGTCATCACTTGTTGCGGTCGCATTTCGTCTGCCCATATATGGGTGAATCTGCGGCCGCCATATTGTTTATGGGCAACAACGTCTCTTTGTATACATAGAAAGTCTCTCTTACAGTGTGACAGATGGGAAAGTAAAAAACCAGATAATGGAGAAGGGTATGATTAATACTCCAATCGAGTTATATTATAACATAAGTTAGCTAAATTTAACATTTGTATTTGTACCATATCCTTCACCCAGAAAGCAGTGTGTATCCAAACATATTTATAAATAAACAAATGTCTTCATTAAGCAATCTACTAGATGATGAGTATATATTTTCTTGCTGGTATTATTTAAAGTGATATCTTACTAGAGGAAATATTGGTATAGTATAGATATTAGTTTAGATAGTTATATCACGAAATTTAAAGGAATATATAATCCTTATGAGCTCAAAGGGATTAGTCTATTTACAGATCTATGATTTCACATCGAATTTTTCCAGATGTATTTCTGATGTGTATGTGGCTTTACAGCCCTCGATTTACTTAACACTTTTTAATCAATAAAATCTTAATATAGTGCTCTATTGAATTAATAATGTAGATTTAGCTGGTATAGAGGTTTGGATGTATGTCTTGCTTATATGTCATAAGCTGGCTGGGCTTGAGTTGCATTATTTAGGACCTTTTGTGATATCATCATAAGAAATGGCAGATTTCAAAATCGCTGTTTAATCCATGAGGTAGCATGGTATTTAGATTGAAGATCCACCTCATTTCTATTCGTCCTATATGTTGTATAAAATCCCCTCCTCTCCAGTTTGGGGTGATTTTTTGTATCCCCATAAATTTTGTGTTTCTAGGGTCCTTATTGTGTGATTTTAAAAAGTGTAAGGAAAGGCTGTGTTGTTCGAAACCATTCTTTATGTTTCTAACGTGTTCCTGTATACGTACATGAAGGGGGCGAATCGTACGGCCTACGTACACAAGACCACACGGACAAATGATGGTGTATATCACTCTTTTCGAATGACATGTAATTAATTCTTTAATTGTGAAGTTCTGTTTCGGATTATTTGGGTGTGGGAACGATGTGATATGCCTCTTTTTGCTGCAGGTGTTCTTACAGGCTGTGCAGTTCCCACATCCAAAGAAGCCTTTGTGGTTGTTTAAAAACAACAGGACTACACCGATTGATAAAGCCGACCGGCGAAACGCGTCTCGGACAACCCACAGGACTGAGGACTTAGTATATTCATTGTTTTTTACTATTTTACTTATACTAGTCTTTTATTTAATAAATTACCTTTTTTTACTAACCTCCTCCTGGTGAAGAAACTACTTGTGCTCCAGCCATTCACCCACAGGGTTTTGTGTCCCCTTATAGACACATATGCATATATACTCAGAGCCAGGGTCCAGGCTCTGAATCAGGTGAGCAGTTCACTGTACCCTGTCACCTACACTGCATTATTTGTACATGCTGCACCAAATGTGGTTTTTTGTCTTTTAAAGGAACAACAGTACCATTCCTACATCCACCTAGAGGGTTTTGTGTCCCCACATAAACACATACGTCCATATACTCAGAGCCAGAATTCAGGCTCTGTATCAGGTGAGCAGTTCACTGTATCCTGTCACCTATACTGCAACATCTTTATATGCTGCACCAAATTTTTGGTTTTTTTGTCTCTTAAAGGAACAGCGTTACCATTCCTCCAGTGTAAGGTTCCGTGTTATCCCAAACACGCCTGCAAAAGTGATCTGAGCCTATCCAGATAAGGCTCAGAACCATGTGAGTGGATCCATATCTTTCTTCACCACTCTATCATTAATTTTAACATATCACACGATATTATTCTTTCTCATCCCCTGCTCTAGGTTATCTACACGGCCTAAAAGAGGGGGGTGAGTTATCTCACTTTCGAGCGCTCCACCTATAGACTGGGGTTGATTTATTAACCACACAGTCAAATACTATAGATGTTATACTTGTGTTAAGTCGTGGGAGGATTGCACATTGGTGGTAGCAGCACTATTTTTTCCACTTAATTCAACTTAAGCGCCTAAACACACAATATTTCTGTTTTTTCCAAAGTGATGGATTTAACCCTGCAATGTAAACATCGTAACAAAAAATAAAAAAAAAAACTTCAATGTTTTACACTGCAGGAATAAAAGGACTGTCCCACTGCGCCTATTTATATGAAGTGGTCTGGGTAATTATAGCATCCAAAAAAAGGCACTTGCAATTTTAAAACCTAAATAAATATTACATAAATCACCATACAAAAATCTCTGGTGCACTGTTGTGTTTTTTTTTTTTTTTTTGGTATGTTTGACATTTTATTGTATATGATTGAGTTTATTTTCTTTATGTTTATCTTCTCATCTGTCTGGTAAACACAAGGTAATAGTTTCAAATGTTTATCTTTTTACCAGTTACTGTTTTGAATACATGAATTAAAGGCACACTATAGTTGCCAGAACACCTACAGCTAATTGTATTTGTTCAGGAGAGTAGAATCATTCCCTTTAGGCTTTTTGCTGTAAACACTGTCTTTTCAGAGCAAACGCAGTGTTTACATTACAGCCTAGTGATAACTTCACTGACCACTCCTCAGATGGCTGCTAAAGCTGCTTACTTGGGCAGTGATTCAGAGTAAGTAGCAAAGCCATTCAGTGTCTCCACCCTCTGCATGCAGACACTGAACTTTCCTAATAGAGATGCATTGATTCAATTCATCTCTATGAGCAAATGCTGATTGGCCAGGACTATGTTTGGCTTGCGCTGGCTCTGCCCCTGATTTGCCTCCTTCACAGTCTCAGCCAATCCTATGCGGAAGCATTGCTATTGGCTCAGACCACCATTTCTGATGTCAGCAGACACAGACAGTTTCATATGCAGACAGGGGCAGAGCCAGCAGCTTCAGACTTGAATACAAGTAAGATTTTACTATATTTAGGCAGGCAAGGAGGGGGAGGAGGGCAGGGGGCTAGATGATGGTTTTAACACTATAGGATCAGGAATACATGTGCTTATTTAGTTGTCATTGATTAATTAGTTGCCACTTAACCTAGGTGTTTTATAGTTTACTGCATCATGCTATGGGGTATATGCCAATACATCATGTTTTTTCAAGTGTCCATCTGTTGTTATGCTAGGATCATCTATGCACGTAACTCTTTTTTCTTTAATAAAAATAATTTTCAAAAAGTTGTAGGTTCTGGCTGACCCTTTAGCTATAAACCGCTATGAGTCAACCTTGAAATGTATCATGAAATAAATGGCTCCTGTAATTCCCATTTTGCTAAAATTTGAAATATGTTTTATCCTATCAATTAGTATATGCATATGATAGTCAGATATCATTTCCTATACATTTAAAATGTCTATAACTTCACTACAGCACTGAAATGATTTTGTTCATGAACAATAATATGACTTTATTCTCATTTAATCTTGCATCTATCCACATGATCTTTAAAATACACTGCATTCATGTATTCACTGGTTTATATATATCCATCATACACTATGTTAATCAATAGACTGTATCAAGGCATTTTATTACTACACTCATTCTTCATCTTTGTTAATAGAACACATTTATACATTTACTCAAAATACCCATATTAACATATTACATACTTATAATGCACACCTGAAAGGTGAACTATGCATTGCATTCACTCACTATATATACAAATTCACAAATCCACATATGATGTCACACAAACAAATACATTAGCACACATCACTCAGAAATATACTCAAATACACAGAATATTCACTTTTTTACCCAAGCAATACCCTAATTAACTATTACTACCTTCCCAACATCTCATGACACTACAAACATATCAGAACAAAGCACTAAGGACTTTTTCCCAAGGTTGACGTGGTTGTTAGATATCAGTCATAAGCTGTTGTATTTAATAACAACTAGTAAATATTTTCAGACAGAAAATGCCAACTATTTTACAGTAGAAAAAAAAATAAACAATAACTTGCATTCTAATTTGTTGCCATAGCAACCACATCTGTATACTATAAAAGGCTCACCATGTACACACATACTTTATTTGTGATGGCCTGCATATTTTATGGTCACAGGATAGTCACAATCCTATCTGCTTATCCACATGATAACTTGATCACTAATATTTCATACATGTTTCTTTATCACATGACATCAATGTCTATGTCCTTTGCATTAACATATCCTTTTATTGATTGTTTGTATATATATATAGTATAGATCTACCATGAGCATACATTGCCCTTCGGTTTTTACAGAGAATAACATTCATATATTAGATATTGCCTGTAGATGAGATGTGTTAGCTGATTGTATTGGGATAAATACATTTATGGAGGATTAGAGGAGGTGACGTGTGAGAAGAGAGACGGGAGCAAAAAATATATGTCAAATTTGGACTTCTTTATTTGACATTTTTCTTCTCTCTGTTTTGGAGAGACAATTGTAGCAGTCAATAACATTTTGTATCTAGTAAGGAAAAGAGTCATAAGTAACGTTCAAAGTCTCTTTTTATTCTATATGGGAGAAACGTCTGTCAGCTGGGAATTACCAGTTGCAGTTGGTAAGATTTAGCTGTATAGAAAACAGCAGAGACTATGCATTATTCAAACTGACTGGTAATAAAACACAGGTCTTAAAAATCTCTTTATTGATGTATAATTCATTGCTTCTAGAACCATAAACAGGTATTTTTAAGTCTAGGAAAACCAACAGAAAATATTCCCATAAGCCAACTCTTCTTTGACCTAAATAAGAACAAAAGTTGATCTTAACATTTATGTCCATTAAACTCTCCGCATAGAATTTAGATGGTCGGCTTTAAACATTATCAGCATATCAAATATTACTCAAGGCAGCTATAAAGAGGCTCTGCACATTACAAATATATTAGGTTTTCCACTGATTTATTTAACACTACTTTTCTATTTTTAACACGTTGGTGAATTATTCAGCAAATAGCAAACCTATTGAATTTAACGCAAACTGTACAGAACGTTCATATGCTTGCTCTGTGGTTAGTAAAACAGACCTAGCAATTCACCTTTTAGACTATCGTGATCCACATGATTTCAGATGGGTCTTATTTTTCAATACTCTGTCTAAAAAACCTTTATCTCTATGTGATTGGTACACGACCGTTAAATCTTGTACTCACCTCCTAATAAAAAAAAATGTTCTACCTCTAGACCTGTATTTAAATATTGGTGACGAAGGCTAATTGGGAATATATGACATACTTTCTGCTCAGTTTATGATGGAGTAGGGAAGCACAGAGGCAATTTCTTCTGGCAATGCTTTTAGTTTATTACTAACAATTGTTTTGTATAACCCCAGTAAATCATTTATGACAATATATTTTAAGGGCCACTCCACTTTAGAAATACAAAATACATTAAAAAAATATATTGTTTAGAAGATATACCACTTAATGAACATTTAATGATGTATTGTTTTCATTGGGAATAGGTCTAAAAAGTCTTCTTGTCTGAAGTCCTAAGCTGAAGTGATTCATGGGTCTGGAGTGTCCCTTTAAAACAGTGAACTGTTCTAACCTGCTTGATCACCTTTATGTATATGAAAATATAACATCAATGTGCATGTAGCTTTCTTTGTTTAGACCAGTGGTTCCCAAACTTTTTAGGCCCTTATATATTTTTCCAAGGCACCCCAAGTCAAAATATTGAAATATTAAGGGCGCCTTGAACCTAAAAAGTTGTAGAACCACTGGTAGCTGCGGCATTTACTGGCGCTATAGTATAATGTACAGTGTTGGTGTTTAAAGGGGTGCTTGTATATAGTTTTAGTGTTTTAATACAGGAATGTGTTTGTATGTAATGTTTGCGTTTAATTGCAGGGGTGTGTCTGCATGTAATGTTCACTTTTAAATGCAGATGTACATTTGTGTGTAGTATTTGTGTATGATTGAATGGGTGTGTTTGTATATTTCAAGTTTGAATGCAGGGGTGTGTTTGTATGTAATACTTGTGTTAGATTGCAGGAGTGTGCTTGTATGTTGTGCTGGTGTTTGACTGCCTGAATGTTTGCACATACACTACCACATACATACATACATACACACACATGCTTACACAGATACTCATGCACGATAACACACAGATACATATAAATACACTGACACATACACACAAATTCATATAGACACTGACACATACACACACAGATACACACATGCACCCTGACACACACAACCATTGAAACATCCACACACAGACACACACACTGACATAAAAACACACTCTTTGACACATAGATGCACATACACAGATGTGTACGCACACACAGACACACACACAGACACAGAAGCACACTGACATATATATATATATATATATATATAGTAAGTAATAAATGTAGGCTTGCACTCACGGTCTGTAGGTGGATAAAATTTCTTGTTTATTTCAATTCATTTAAAATATGGTTGCTGCCATTATCGTCAACGTTTCAGCCACTCCTGTGGCTTTCATCAGGACCAATTCAGCATAAAAACATTTCATTTACAAGTTGCTTCTTATATACAGCTAACTAAACTTAAAAACAATGCTTACCACCTGTGTTCTCGAGTACCCGGCGTCTATCACGATCCTGTGCGCATGTGCGGGCACGTCAAACCGGAAATGACGTGCTCGCGTCATCAACTCGTTGCCGTGGTAACCCGAAACATAAACAGACACCACGGCAACGATATACTGCAGCACAGAGCCAGGGTATCCACAGGGTGGGGAAATTTTCAACATAAAATCACACAATCAATACATATTTCATCTCTGCCTGGTGCAACATACTTTTACCTAACACAATTATTCCCAAACATTATAAATCATATAGTCTAATGGGAAGGGCTTATCAAACATGATGATCTACTGTTTTAAAATATCATCATGACTCTCACTATTCATATGGATATTTATTATGAACTATATTATACTTATTTATATATATTTCAACACTTAAATCCATAAAACCATAACTTCATTATACTAAAAAAGTGCTGCCTAGATATAACTAGGTAGAATTCCCTGTACTGAAACTTCATGCAGTGTAATTTTAAAGTGCTCACATCTTATCCCAACTCAATCACTACCACTACTTCCATATTATTTAAAGTGATACTCATGCATTTATATATACATTAAAGTGAAACCAATTGCATTTATATACATTAAAGTGATACTAATTGCATTTATATACATAAAAGTGCTCACCGTTTATAATAAAGTGAAACTCTGTGCTGTTGAAAGCAGACATATGTTATCTGCCGATCTTATTAAAGTGATACTTATTGCATTTATGTACATAAAAGTGTTACTTATTGCATTTATATACATTAAAGTGCTCTTTATACTTAATGAAGTGAAACCTTACTGCCACCATATCGTGGTTGCCCACCAATATCTACCAATCCGCATCTTACATTAAAGTGATACTTATTGCTTTTATGTACATTAAAGTGGTATTCATTGCATTCATATACACCAACGTGTTCTCTGTAATTAATAAAGTGAGACTACGTGTTTATATGTGCCCAACCATGTGCCTGTACTATGTTGCCCTCAGAGAAAAAACATATATATATTAAAACATCGCTTTACTCAAGAAGATGTTAAGCTTCTACAGCCTTAATTCAAATAAAGGGGGCATATGATAACTGCTCATTTAAGCCCCTTGGTGCAACCGTGTCCAGTTCATAAATCCAGAAGGCTTCCTTGCGTATCAACATATTACCCCTGTTGCCACCTCTTGTTGGTATTGGGACGTGGTCGATTGCCACGAATTTTAAGGTAGTTAAGGCATGTCCATTGTCCAAAAAGTGTTTGGCCACCGGCTTGTCTGAGGTTCCATCCCTGTATGCCGTTCTGATGTTGGACCTATGTCCCCTGATCCGCTCACAAAGTTGGGTTTCCGTCTTCCCAATATAGCACAGTCCACAGGGACATGATAGTTTATATACAATGAACGTAGACCTACAGGTAATAGTATATCTTATCTTGTATGTCTTATTACTGTGGGGATGCGTGAATGTGCGTGCCGGTACCATATGACCACATGTCACGCATCCCAAACAGCGCACACTCCCCCGTATCTGCACCTTCTGGGGTATCATGTAACTTTGTACCGGGTCTGTACGTATCAGCATGTCTTTCAGATTTTTATTCCTATGAAAACAAATTCTTGGCGGTTGTCTAAATTCCCTGGGTAAGGATTCCTCAAGTGCCACCATATTCCAATTCCTTTTAACGATATTGGATAATTTCTGAGCTTTATTGTGGAATGTGATGGGGAAGACCAGTCTCGGTTCTTCTATGGGGTCCTGTGGCTTGGTCGCTCTCTCTTGTGCTTTTTCCAATGCCCAATCTAGGACTCTCCCGTCATATCCACGTTCCAAGAATTTATCTCTCATTTGTACCAGTTGTCTTTGTCTGGCTTCGTCTGTCGAGTTATTTCTTATAACCCTAAGAAATTGTGCTTGAGGAATGGAATTTTTCAGGTTTCTGGGGTGTGCGCTGGTGTAATGTAGGATTGTATTGCGATCCGTAGGTTTAGAGTATAAACTAAATTCAACTTGCTGATTTACAATAGAGAGTTCTACGTCCAAAAAATGGACTTTCTCCTTGCTAATGTCCGCCGTCATCTTTACAGGTGTGGGTAGCATGTTAATTGATTCCACCATCTGTTGAGCTTGCTGGACTGTCCCCCTCCATAGGATCAGCACATCATCGATAAAACGGAAATATTTAATGATATGGTATTGATATGGTTTCAGTATGTGTTCCTCTTCAAATTTATACATGTATGTATTTGCATACATGGGCGCCATGGGCGCGCCCATCGAGGTTCCTGAGACTTGCATAAACCACTGTTGCTCAAATCTGAAGTAGTTATTCTTCAGTACCATTTCCAATATCTCCAATGTGTACTCAACCGGTGGACCTCTGTAAAGTGATGAAGTGCATAGGACCTGTCTCATAGCCTCTATACCATCATCATGAGGGATGATGGTATAGAGGCTACTCACATCCATAGTGATTAGGACCGGATCAAGTGTATCAATCTGCAGATGTCGCAGAGATTCCAAAAGTGAAGGGGTATCCTTTACACACATGTGTAGATTAACTACTGTCTCCTTAAATTGTGCATCCAGCCACTTGCCTAGAGGTTCAAGTACTCCCCCAACTGCCGATACTATCGGTCTTCCCGGTGGTGCGGTTTGGTCCTTATGAATTTTGGGTATCGTATACATGACTGGAGTCCTTGGTGATTTTTGTATGAGATAGGCATACAGCTTTAAGTCTATATAATTAGCTCTTAATCCCATATTCAATATCTCTTCTATTTTGACTTGTATCATAGTGGTAGGATCCCCATCCAGTTCTTTATATGTATTCCTGTCTCTCAGTTGTTTTTTAATTTCATTGGCATACTTGTCGTAGTCCATTACGACTATACCGCCGCCTTTGTCGGCTGGACGTATAACTATGGATGCGTCCCGTGCTAGATTTCTTGTAAGTGTGTGTTGCTTCTTACTGAAATTACTATATGGCAGTTGAGGTTGTTGCAAAAGTTTCACAGATTCCGCCTGTACTGTCGATAGGAAAGTTTTAATATTGGCTTGGTGGCACTGTGGATCAAAATTAGATTTTGGTCTAAATTTCATTGTCACATCTTCTGGGTTGGATTGTTGTAGATATAGATTGTTAAAGTGGTTTTTTAGCCGCATCGTTCTTCCAAACTTAAAAAGCTCCACATTCCAGGAAAACAGATTGGGAGTTGTCCCAGGAACAAAGGTTAAACCTAATTGGAGGATTTCGATTTCTTCCTTCAAAAGTGTTCTCTGGGATAAGTTGAATACCGGTACTATCGTCTCAGTGGAGGTCTTCCACGGACAATGAATTTTCCCCTTGTTGCCTCTCCTTGTTCTGCGCCGTTTGCGCCTCTGCCCCTGCTTCTCGTTGTTGTTCCTGACGGTGTTGTCTCTAAAAAATTCCCACTTTCAACGTGTGTCTCTGTGTCTGAAGCAGACTCTCCAGAGGTGACATCCATGGTGTATACTTTTGGTCGTACAATTCTCTTACGGAATCTCCTTGGTTTCTGTTGGTGCGACCCACTCAACCATTTATAAACCCGATGCTCCGTGTAATCTTGTTGTACATAATCAAACTTTTGTCTCTTGAATCTGATCAGGTCATTTTTGTACTTGAGCATTTCCTCCCTTAGTTTGTCCAACATTTTAATACCATCTGGGGTGGCTAGTAGGACCGCATGTTCAGTCTCAATCTCCACAATTTTTCGTGAAACTATTTCCATTTCTGCCCTCACATCCTGAATTATAATTAGCATCAAATCTAATGACGCCTTATTGAGCACACCAATCCAGTCTCGACATACCTTTGCCTTTAATCTCCCTATAGTAGGTACATTCATAATACGGAAGCCCCTGGGGATTCTTTTTACTTTATAATAGTCAGACAAAAATAGTCCATGCAAATCCAAATCAATACGTTTACGTTGCAATCTCAATAATTGAAAGTATACATCTTTAGTTGTTATATTGCAAGGAAATTCATTACTGGATTGCACCCAAAGTATGGCCTCAGCTTCTTCTTGGGTAAAATGCAGGGTTTCTGCTTGCTCGGCATAACCCCCTGCTTGTAGCATAAAATCATCTGTATGATCCATGTTGAACAAAAAAGTTCCTTGTTGGTTTTAAATCAACCTGTTAGCTCTGCTCCAAATTTAGCAGTTTAGGTGATATATCATTAGTTGGTGCTTGGGTTTAGGAATTGGCTATCAATAGATTTCCTTGTTATATTATATGCAGTGTTTCCCAGCACACACACTCAAAGTTTTATAAAGTGCCGGGTGCTCAAAAAGCCATAGCCAAAAAATATAGTAAGTAATAAATGTAGGCTTGCACTCACGGTCTGTAGGTGGATAAAATTTCTTGTTTATTTCAATTCATTTAAAATATGGTTGCTGCCATTATCGTCAACGTTTCAGCCACTCCTGTGGCTTTCATCAGGACCAATTCAGCATAAAAACATTTCATTTACAAGTTGCTTCTTATATACAGCTAACTAAACTTAAAAACAATGCTTACCACCTGTGTTCTCGAGTACCCGGCGTCTATCACGATCCTGTGCGCATGTGCGGGCACGTCAAACCGGAAATGACGTGCTCGCGTCATCAACTCGTTGCCGTGGTAACCCGAAACATAAACAGACACCACGGCAACGATATACTGCAGCACAGAGCCAGGGTATCCACAGGGTGGGGAAATTTTCAACATAAAATCACACAATCAATACATATTTCATCTCTGCCTGGTGCAACATACTTTTACCTAACACAATTATTCCCAAACATTATAAATCATATAGTCTAATGGGAAGGGCTTATCAAACATGATGATCTACTGTTTTAAAATATCATCATGACTCTCACTATTCATATGGATATTTATTATGAACTATATTATACTTATTTATATATATTTCAACACTTAAATCCATAAAACCATAACTTCATTATACTAAAAAAGTGCTGCCTAGATATAACTAGGTAGAATTCCCTGTACTGAAACTTCATGCAGTGTAATTTTAAAGTGCTCACATCTTATCCCAACTCAATCACTACCACTACTTCCATATTATTTAAAGTGATACTCATGCATTTATATATACATTAAAGTGAAACCAATTGCATTTATATACATTAAAGTGATACTAATTGCATTTATATACATAAAAGTGCTCACCGTTTATAATAAAGTGAAACTCTGTGCTGTTGAAAGCAGACATATGTTATCTGCCGATCTTATTAAAGTGATACTTATTGCATTTATGTACATAAAAGTGTTACTTATTGCATTTATATACATTAAAGTGCTCTTTATACTTAATGAAGTGAAACCTTACTGCCACCATATCGTGGTTGCCCACCAATATCTACCAATCCGCATCTTACATTAAAGTGATACTTATTGCTTTTATGTACATTAAAGTGGTATTCATTGCATTCATATACACCAACGTGTTCTCTGTAATTAATAAAGTGAGACTACGTGTTTATATGTGCCCAACCATGTGCCTGTACTATGTTGCCCTCAGAGAAAAAACATATATATATTAAAACATCGCTTTAATGTAAGATGCGGATTGGTAGATATTGGTGGGCAACCACGATATGGTGGCAGTAAGGTTTCACTTCATTAAGTATAAAGAGCACTTTAATGTATATAAATGCAATAAGTAACACTTTAATAAGATCGGCAGATAACATATGTCTGCTTTCAACAGCACAGAGTTTCACTTTATTATAAACGGTGAGCACTTTTATGTATATAAATGCAATTAGTATCACTTTAATGTATATAAATGCAATTGGTTTCACTTTAATGTATATATAAATGCATGAGTATCACTTTAAATAATATGGAAGTAGTGGTAGTGATTGAGTTGGGATAAGATGTGAGCACTTTAAAATTACACTGCATGAAGTTTCAGTACAGGGAATTCTACCTAGTTATATCTAGGCAGCACTTTTTTAGTATAATGAAGTTATGGTTTTATGGATTTAAGTGTTGAAATATATATAAATAAGTATAATATAGTTCATAATAAATATCCATATGAATAGTGAGAGTCATGATGATATTTTAAAACAGTAGATCATCATGTTTGATAAGCCCTTCCCATTAGACTATATGATTTATAATGTTTGGGAATAATTGTGTTAGGTAAAAGTATGTTGCACCAGGCAGAGATGAAATATGTATTGATTGTGTGATTTTATGTTGAAAATTTCCCCACCCTGTGGATACCCTGGCTCTGTGCTGCAGTATATCGTTGCCGTGGTGTCTGTTTATGTTTCGGGTTACCACGGCAACGAGTTGATGACGCGAGCACGTCATTTCCGGTTTGACGTGCCCGCACATGCGCACAGGATCGTGATAGACGCCGGGTACTCGAGAACACAGGTGGTAAGCATTGTTTTTAAGTTTAGTTAGCTGTATATAAGAAGCAACTTGTAAATGAAATGTTTTTATGCTGAATTGGTCCTGATGAAAGCCACAGGAGTGGCTGAAACGTTGACGATAATGGCAGCAACCATATTTTAAATGAATTGAAATAAACAAGAAATTTTATCCACCTACAGACCGTGAGTGCAAGCCTACATTTATTACTTACTATATTTTTTGGCTATGGCTTTTTGAGCACCCGGCACTTTATAAAACTTTGAGTGTGTGTGCTGGGAAACACTGCATATAATATAACAAGGAAATCTATTGATAGCCAATTCCTAAACCCAAGCACCAACTAATGATATATCACCTAAACTGCTAAATTTGGAGCAGAGCTAACAGGTTGATTTAAAACCAACAAGGAACTTTTTTGTTCAACATGGATCATACAGATGATTTTATGCTACAAGCAGGGGGTTATGCCGAGCAAGCAGAAACCCTGCATTTTACCCAAGAAGAAGCTGAGGCCATACTTTGGGTGCAATCCAGTAATGAATTTCCTTGCAATATAACAACTAAAGATGTATACTTTCAATTATTGAGATTGCAACGTAAACGTATTGATTTGGATTTGCATGGACTATTTTTGTCTGACTATTATAAAGTAAAAAGAATCCCCAGGGGCTTCCGTATTATGAATGTACCTACTATAGGGAGATTAAAGGCAAAGGTATGTCGAGACTGGATTGGTGTGCTCAATAAGGCGTCATTAGATTTGATGCTAATTATAATTCAGGATGTGAGGGCAGAAATGGAAATAGTTTCACGAAAAATTGTGGAGATTGAGACTGAACATGCGGTCCTACTAGCCACCCCAGATGGTATTAAAATGTTGGACAAACTAAGGGAGGAAATGCTCAAGTACAAAAATGACCTGATCAGATTCAAGAGACAAAAGTTTGATTATGTACAACAAGATTACACGGAGCATCGGGTTTATAAATGGTTGAGTGGGTCGCACCAACAGAAACCAAGGAGATTCCGTAAGAGAATTGTACGACCAAAAGTATACACCATGGATGTCACCTCTGGAGAGTCTGCTTCAGACACAGAGACACACGTTGAAAGTGGGAATTTTTTAGAGACAACACCGTCAGGAACAACAACGAGAAGCAGGGGCAGAGGCGCAAACGGCGCAGAACAAGGAGAGGCAACAAGGGGAAAATTCATTGTCCGTGGAAGACCTCCACTGAGACGATAGTACCGGTATTCAACTTATCCCAGAGAACACTTTTGAAGGAAGAAATCGAAATCCTCCAATTAGGTTTAACCTTTGTTCCTGGGACAACTCCCAATCTGTTTTCCTGGAATGTGGAGCTTTTTAAGTTTGGAAGAACGATGCGGCTAAAAAACCACTTTAACAATCTATATCTACAACAATCCAACCCAGAAGATGTGACAATGAAATTTAGACCAAAATCTAATTTTGATCCACAGTGCCACCAAGCCAATATTAAAACTTTCCTATCGACAGTACAGGCGGAATCTGTGAAACTTTTGCAACAACCTCAACTGCCATATAGTAATTTCAGTAAGAAGCAACACACACTTACAAGAAATCTAGCACGGGACGCATCCATAGTTATACGTCCAGCCGACAAAGGCGGCGGTATAGTCGTAATGGACTACGACAAGTATGCCAATGAAATTAAAAAACAACTGAGAGACAGGAATACATATAAAGAACTGGATGGGGATCCTACCACTATGATACAAGTCAAAATAGAAGAGATATTGAATATGGGATTAAGAGCTAATTATATAGACTTAAAGCTGTATGCCTATCTCATACAAAAATCACCAAGGACTCCAGTCATGTATACGATACCCAAAATTCATAAGGACCAAACCGCACCACCGGGAAGACCGATAGTATCGGCAGTTGGGGGAGTACTTGAACCTCTAGGCAAGTGGCTGGATGCACAATTTAAGGAGACAGTAGTTAATCTACACACGTGTGTAAAGGATACCCCTTCACTTTTGGAATCTCTGCGACATCTGCAGATTGATACACTTGATCCGGTCCTAATCACTATGGATGTGAGTAGCCTCTATACCATCATCCCTCATGATGATGGTATAGAGGCTATGAGACAGGTCCTATGCACTTCATCACTTTACAGAGGTCCACCGGTTGAGTACACATTGGAGATATTGGAAATGGTACTGAAGAATAACTACTTCAGATTTGAGCAACAGTGGTTTATGCAAGTCTCAGGAACCTCGATGGGCGCGCCCATGGCGCCCATGTATGCAAATACATACATGTATAAATTTGAAGAGGAACACATACTGAAACCATATCAATACCATATCATTAAATATTTCCGTTTTATCGATGATGTGCTGATCCTATGGAGGGGGACAGTCCAGCAAGCTCAACAGATGGTGGAATCAATTAACATGCTACCCACACCTGTAAAGATGACGGCGGACATTAGCAAGGAGAAAGTCCATTTTTTGGACGTAGAACTCTCTATTGTAAATCAGCAAGTTGAATTTAGTTTATACTCTAAACCTACGGATCGCAATACAATCCTACATTACACCAGCGCACACCCCAGAAACCTGAAAAATTCCATTCCTCAAGCACAATTTCTTAGGGTTATAAGAAATAACTCGACAGACGAAGCCAGACAAAGACAACTGGTACAAATGAGAGATAAATTCTTGGAACGTGGATATGACGGGAGAGTCCTAGATTGGGCATTGGAAAAAGCACAAGAGAGAGCGACCAAGCCACAGGACCCCATAGAAGAACCGAGACTGGTCTTCCCCATCACATTCCACAATAAAGCTCAGAAATTATCCAATATCGTTAAAAGGAATTGGAATATGGTGGCACTTGAGGAATCCTTACCCAGGGAATTTAGACAACCGCCAAGAATTTGTTTTCGTAGGAATAAAAATCTGAAAGACATGCTGATACGTACAGACCCGGTACAAAGTTACATGATACCCCAGAAGGTGCAGATACGGGGGAGTGTGCGCTGTTTGGGATGCGTGACATGTGGTCATATGGTACCGGCACGCACATTCACGCATCCCCACAGTAATAAGACATACAAGATAAGATATACTATTACCTGTAGGTCTACGTTCATTGTATATAAACTATCATGTCCCTGTGGACTGTGCTATATTGGGAAGACGGAAACCCAACTTTGTGAGCGGATCAGGGGACATAGGTCCAACATCAGAACGGCATACAGGGATGGAACCTCAGACAAGCCGGTGGCCAAACATTTTTTGGACAATGGACATGCCTTAACTACCTTAAAATTCGTGGCAATCGACCACGTCCCAATACCAACAAGAGGTGGCAACAGGGGTAATATGTTGATACGCAAGGAAGCCTTCTGGATTTATGAACTGGACACGGTTGCACCAAGGGGCTTAAATGAGCAGTTATCATATGCCCCCTTTATTTGAATTAAGGCTGTAGAAGCTTAACATCTTCTTGAGTAAAGCGATGTTTTAATATATATATGTTTTTTCTCTGAGGGCAACATAGTACAGGCACATGGTTGGGCACATATAAACACGTAGTCTCACTTTATTAATTACAGAGAACACGTTGGTGTATATGAATGCAATGAATACCACTTTAATGTACATAAAAGCAATAAGTATCACTTTAATGTAAGATGCGGATTGGTAGATATTGGTGGGCAACCACGATATGGTGGCAGTAAGGTTTCACTTCATTAAGTATAAAGAGCACTTTAATGTATATAAATGCAATAAGTAACACTTTTATGTACATAAATGCAATAAGTATCACTTTAATAAGATCGGCAGATAACATATGTCTGCTTTCAACAGCACAGAGTTTCACTTTATTATAAACGGTGAGCACTTTTATGTATATAAATGCAATTAGTATCACTTTAATGTATATAAATGCAATTGGTTTCACTTTAATGTATATATAAATGCATGAGTATCACTTTAAATAATATGGAAGTAGTGGTAGTGATTGAGTTGGGATAAGATGTGAGCACTTTAAAATTACACTGCATGAAGTTTCAGTACAGGGAATTCTACCTAGTTATATCTAGGCAGCACTTTTTTAGTATAATGAAGTTATGGTTTTATGGATTTAAGTGTTGAAATATATATAAATAAGTATAATATAGTTCATAATAAATATCCATATGAATAGTGAGAGTCATGATGATATTTTAAAACAGTAGATCATCATGTTTGATAAGCCCTTCCCATTAGACTATATGATTTATAATGTTTGGGAATAATTGTGTTAGGTAAAAGTATGTTGCACCAGGCAGAGATGAAATATGTATTGATTGTGTGATTTTATGTTGAAAATTTCCCCACCCTGTGGATACCCTGGCTCTGTGCTGCAGTATATCGTTGCCGTGGTGTCTGTTTATGTTTCGGGTTACCACGGCAACGAGTTGATGACGCGAGCACGTCATTTCCGGTTTGACGTGCCCGCACATGCGCACAGGATCGTGATAGACGCCGGGTACTCGAGAACACAGGTGGTAAGCATTGTTTTTAAGTTTAGTTAGCTGTATATAAGAAGCAACTTGTAAATGAAATGTTTTTATGCTGAATTGGTCCTGATGAAAGCCACAGGAGTGGCTGAAACGTTGACGATAATGGCAGCAACCATATTTTAAATGAATTGAAATAAACAAGAAATTTTATCCACCTACAGACCGTGAGTGCAAGCCTACATTTATTACTTACTATATTTTTTGGCTATGGCTTTTTGAGCACCCGGCACTTTATAAAACTTTGAGTGTGTGTGCTGGGAAACACTGCATATAATATAACAAGGAAATCTATTGATAGCCAATTCCTAAACCCAAGCACCAACTAATGATATATCACCTAAACTGCTAAATTTGGAGCAGAGCTAACAGGTTGATTTAAAACCAACAAGGAACTTTTTTGTTCAACATGGATCATACAGATGATTTTATGCTACAAGCAGGGGGTTATGCCGAGCAAGCAGAAACCCTGCATTTTACCCAAGAAGAAGCTGAGGCCATACTTTGGGTGCAATCCAGTAATGAATTTCCTTGCAATATAACAACTAAAGATGTATACTTTCAATTATTGAGATTGCAACGTAAACGTATTGATTTGGATTTGCATGGACTATTTTTGTCTGACTATTATAAAGTAAAAAGAATCCCCAGGGGCTTCCGTATTATGAATGTACCTACTATAGGGAGATTAAAGGCAAAGGTATGTCGAGACTGGATTGGTGTGCTCAATAAGGCGTCATTAGATTTGATGCTAATTATAATTCAGGATGTGAGGGCAGAAATGGAAATAGTTTCACGAAAAATTGTGGAGATTGAGACTGAACATGCGGTCCTACTAGCCACCCCAGATGGTATTAAAATGTTGGACAAACTAAGGGAGGAAATGCTCAAGTACAAAAATGACCTGATCAGATTCAAGAGACAAAAGTTTGATTATGTACAACAAGATTACACGGAGCATCGGGTTTATAAATGGTTGAGTGGGTCGCACCAACAGAAACCAAGGAGATTCCGTAAGAGAATTGTACGACCAAAAGTATACACCATGGATGTCACCTCTGGAGAGTCTGCTTCAGACACAGAGACACACGTTGAAAGTGGGAATTTTTTAGAGACAACACCGTCAGGAACAACAACGAGAAGCAGGGGCAGAGGCGCAAACGGCGCAGAACAAGGAGAGGCAACAAGGGGAAAATTCATTGTCCGTGGAAGACCTCCACTGAGACGATAGTACCGGTATTCAACTTATCCCAGAGAACACTTTTGAAGGAAGAAATCGAAATCCTCCAATTAGGTTTAACCTTTGTTCCTGGGACAACTCCCAATCTGTTTTCCTGGAATGTGGAGCTTTTTAAGTTTGGAAGAACGATGCGGCTAAAAAACCACTTTAACAATCTATATCTACAACAATCCAACCCAGAAGATGTGACAATGAAATTTAGACCAAAATCTAATTTTGATCCACAGTGCCACCAAGCCAATATTAAAACTTTCCTATCGACAGTACAGGCGGAATCTGTGAAACTTTTGCAACAACCTCAACTGCCATATAGTAATTTCAGTAAGAAGCAACACACACTTACAAGAAATCTAGCACGGGACGCATCCATAGTTATACGTCCAGCCGACAAAGGCGGCGGTATAGTCGTAATGGACTACGACAAGTATGCCAATGAAATTAAAAAACAACTGAGAGACAGGAATACATATAAAGAACTGGATGGGGATCCTACCACTATGATACAAGTCAAAATAGAAGAGATATTGAATATGGGATTAAGAGCTAATTATATAGACTTAAAGCTGTATGCCTATCTCATACAAAAATCACCAAGGACTCCAGTCATGTATACGATACCCAAAATTCATAAGGACCAAACCGCACCACCGGGAAGACCGATAGTATCGGCAGTTGGGGGAGTACTTGAACCTCTAGGCAAGTGGCTGGATGCACAATTTAAGGAGACAGTAGTTAATCTACACACGTGTGTAAAGGATACCCCTTCACTTTTGGAATCTCTGCGACATCTGCAGATTGATACACTTGATCCGGTCCTAATCACTATGGATGTGAGTAGCCTCTATACCATCATCCCTCATGATGATGGTATAGAGGCTATGAGACAGGTCCTATGCACTTCATCACTTTACAGAGGTCCACCGGTTGAGTACACATTGGAGATATTGGAAATGGTACTGAAGAATAACTACTTCAGATTTGAGCAACAGTGGTTTATGCAAGTCTCAGGAACCTCGATGGGCGCGCCCATGGCGCCCATGTATGCAAATACATACATGTATAAATTTGAAGAGGAACACATACTGAAACCATATCAATACCATATCATTAAATATTTCCGTTTTATCGATGATGTGCTGATCCTATGGAGGGGGACAGTCCAGCAAGCTCAACAGATGGTGGAATCAATTAACATGCTACCCACACCTGTAAAGATGACGGCGGACATTAGCAAGGAGAAAGTCCATTTTTTGGACGTAGAATTCTCTATTGTAAATCAGCAAGTTGAATTTAGTTTATACTCTAAACCTACGGATCGCAATACAATCCTACATTACACCAGCGCACACCCCAGAAACCTGAAAAATTCCATTCCTCAAGCACAATTTCTTAGGGTTATAAGAAATAACTCGACAGACGAAGCCAGACAAAGACAACTGGTACAAATGAGAGATAAATTCTTGGAACGTGGATATGACGGGAGAGTCCTAGATTGGGCATTGGAAAAAGCACAAGAGAGAGCGACCAAGCCACAGGACCCCATAGAAGAACCGAGACTGGTCTTCCCCATCACATTCCACAATAAAGCTCAGAAATTATCCAATATCGTTAAAAGGAATTGGAATATGGTGGCACTTGAGGAATCCTTACCCAGGGAATTTAGACAACCGCCAAGAATTTGTTTTCGTAGGAATAAAAATCTGAAAGACATGCTGATACGTACAGACCCGGTACAAAGTTACATGATACCCCAGAAGGTGCAGATACGGGGGAGTGTGCGCTGTTTGGGATGCGTGACATGTGGTCATATGGTACCGGCACGCACATTCACGCATCCCCACAGTAATAAGACATACAAGATAAGATATACTATTACCTGTAGGTCTACGTTCATTGTATATAAACTATCATGTCCCTGTGGACTGTGCTATATTGGGAAGACGGAAACCCAACTTTGTGAGCGGATCAGGGGACATAGGTCCAACATCAGAACGGCATACAGGGATGGAACCTCAGACAAGCCGGTGGCCAAACATTTTTTGGACAATGGACATGCCTTAACTACCTTAAAATTCGTGGCAATCGACCACGTCCCAATACCAACAAGAGGTGGCAACAGGGGTAATATGTTGATACGCAAGGAAGCCTTCTGGATTTATGAACTGGACACGGTTGCACCAAGGGGCTTAAATGAGCAGTTATCATATGCCCCCTTTATTTGAATTAAGGCTGTAGAAGCTTAACATCTTCTTGAGTAAAGCGATGTTTTAATATATATATATGTTTTTTCTCTGAGGGCAACATAGTACAGGCACATGGTTGGGCACATATAAACACGTAGTCTCACTTTATTAATTACAGAGAACACGTTGGTGTATATGAATGCAATGAATACCACTTTAATGTACATAAAAGCAATAAGTATCACTTTAATGTAAGATGCGGATTGGTAGATATTGGTGGGCAACCACGATATGGTGGCAGTAAGGTTTCACTTCATTAAGTATAAAGAGCACTTTAATGTATATAAATGCAATAAGTAACACTTTTATGTACATAAATGCAATAAGTATCACTTTAATAAGATCGGCAGATAACATATGTCTGCTTTCAACAGCACAGAGTTTCACTTTATTATAAACGGTGAGCACTTTTATGTATATAAATGCAATTAGTATCACTTTAATGTATATAAATGCAATTGGTTTCACTTTAATGTATATATAAATGCATGAGTATCACTTTAAATAATATGGAAGTAGTGGTAGTGATTGAGTTGGGATAAGATGTGAGCACTTTAAAATTACACTGCATGAAGTTTCAGTACAGGGAATTCTACCTAGTTATATCTAGGCAGCACTTTTTTAGTATAATGAAGTTATGGTTTTATGGATTTAAGTGTTGAAATATATATAAATAAGTATAATATAGTTCATAATAAATATCCATATGAATAGTGAGAGTCATGATGATATTTTAAAACAGTAGATCATCATGTTTGATAAGCCCTTCCCATTAGACTATATGATTTATAATGTTTGGGAATAATTGTGTTAGGTAAAAGTATGTTGCACCAGGCAGAGATGAAATATGTATTGATTGTGTGATTTTATGTTGAAAATTTCCCCACCCTGTGGATACCCTGGCTCTGTGCTGCAGTATATCGTTGCCGTGGTGTCTGTTTATGTTTCGGGTTACCACGGCAACGAGTTGATGACGCGAGCACGTCATTTCCGGTTTGACGTGCCCGCACATGCGCACAGGATCGTGATAGACGCCGGGTACTCGAGAACACAGGTGGTAAGCATTGTTTTTAAGTTTAGTTAGCTGTATATAAGAAGCAACTTGTAAATGAAATGTTTTTATGCTGAATTGGTCCTGATGAAAGCCACAGGAGTGGCTGAAACGTTGACGATAATGGCAGCAACCATATTTTAAATGAATTGAAATAAACAAGAAATTTTATCCACCTACAGACCGTGAGTGCAAGCCTACATTTATTACTTACTATATTTTTTGGCTATGGCTTTTTGAGCACCCGGCACTTTATAAAACTTTGAGTGTGTGTGCTGGGAAACACTGCATATAATATAACAAGGAAATCTATTGATAGCCAATTCCTAAACCCAAGCACCAACTAATGATATATCACCTAAACTGCTAAATTTGGAGCAGAGCTAACAGGTTGATTTAAAACCAACAAGGAACTTTTTTGTTCAACATGGATCATACAGATGATTTTATGCTACAAGCAGGGGGTTATGCCGAGCAAGCAGAAACCCTGCATTTTACCCAAGAAGAAGCTGAGGCCATACTTTGGGTGCAATCCAGTAATGAATTTCCTTGCAATATAACAACTAAAGATGTATACTTTCAATTATTGAGATTGCAACGTAAACGTATTGATTTGGATTTGCATGGACTATTTTTGTCTGACTATTATAAAGTAAAAAGAATCCCCAGGGGCTTCCGTATTATGAATGTACCTACTATAGGGAGATTAAAGGCAAAGGTATGTCGAGACTGGATTGGTGTGCTCAATAAGGCGTCATTAGATTTGATGCTAATTATAATTCAGGATGTGAGGGCAGAAATGGAAATAGTTTCACGAAAAATTGTGGAGATTGAGACTGAACATGCGGTCCTACTAGCCACCCCAGATGGTATTAAAATGTTGGACAAACTAAGGGAGGAAATGCTCAAGTACAAAAATGACCTGATCAGATTCAAGAGACAAAAGTTTGATTATGTACAACAAGATTACACGGAGCATCGGGTTTATAAATGGTTGAGTGGGTCGCACCAACAGAAACCAAGGAGATTCCGTAAGAGAATTGTACGACCAAAAGTATACACCATGGATGTCACCTCTGGAGAGTCTGCTTCAGACACAGAGACACACGTTGAAAGTGGGAATTTTTTAGAGACAACACCGTCAGGAACAACAACGAGAAGCAGGGGCAGAGGCGCAAACGGCGCAGAACAAGGAGAGGCAACAAGGGGAAAATTCATTGTCCGTGGAAGACCTCCACTGAGACGATAGTACCGGTATTCAACTTATCCCAGAGAACACTTTTGAAGGAAGAAATCGAAATCCTCCAATTAGGTTTAACCTTTGTTCCTGGGACAACTCCCAATCTGTTTTCCTGGAATGTGGAGCTTTTTAAGTTTGGAAGAACGATGCGGCTAAAAAACCACTTTAACAATCTATATCTACAACAATCCAACCCAGAAGATGTGACAATGAAATTTAGACCAAAATCTAATTTTGATCCACAGTGCCACCAAGCCAATATTAAAACTTTCCTATCGACAGTACAGGCGGAATCTGTGAAACTTTTGCAACAACCTCAACTGCCATATAGTAATTTCAGTAAGAAGCAACACACACTTACAAGAAATCTAGCACGGGACGCATCCATAGTTATACGTCCAGCCGACAAAGGCGGCGGTATAGTCGTAATGGACTACGACAAGTATGCCAATGAAATTAAAAAACAACTGAGAGACAGGAATACATATAAAGAACTGGATGGGGATCCTACCACTATGATACAAGTCAAAATAGAAGAGATATTGAATATGGGATTAAGAGCTAATTATATAGACTTAAAGCTGTATGCCTATCTCATACAAAAATCACCAAGGACTCCAGTCATGTATACGATACCCAAAATTCATAAGGACCAAACCGCACCACCGGGAAGACCGATAGTATCGGCAGTTGGGGGAGTACTTGAACCTCTAGGCAAGTGGCTGGATGCACAATTTAAGGAGACAGTAGTTAATCTACACACGTGTGTAAAGGATACCCCTTCACTTTTGGAATCTCTGCGACATCTGCAGATTGATACACTTGATCCGGTCCTAATCACTATGGATGTGAGTAGCCTCTATACCATCATCCCTCATGATGATGGTATAGAGGCTATGAGACAGGTCCTATGCACTTCATCACTTTACAGAGGTCCACCGGTTGAGTACACATTGGAGATATTGGAAATGGTACTGAAGAATAACTACTTCAGATTTGAGCAACAGTGGTTTATGCAAGTCTCAGGAACCTCGATGGGCGCGCCCATGGCGCCCATGTATGCAAATACATACATGTATAAATTTGAAGAGGAACACATACTGAAACCATATCAATACCATATCATTAAATATTTCCGTTTTATCGATGATGTGCTGATCCTATGGAGGGGGACAGTCCAGCAAGCTCAACAGATGGTGGAATCAATTAACATGCTACCCACACCTGTAAAGATGACGGCGGACATTAGCAAGGAGAAAGTCCATTTTTTGGACGTAGAACTCTCTATTGTAAATCAGCAAGTTGAATTTAGTTTATACTCTAAACCTACGGATCGCAATACAATCCTACATTACACCAGCGCACACCCCAGAAACCTGAAAAATTCCATTCCTCAAGCACAATTTCTTAGGGTTATAAGAAATAACTCGACAGACGAAGCCAGACAAAGACAACTGGTACAAATGAGAGATAAATTCTTGGAACGTGGATATGACGGGAGAGTCCTAGATTGGGCATTGGAAAAAGCACAAGAGAGAGCGACCAAGCCACAGGACCCCATAGAAGAACCGAGACTGGTCTTCCCCATCACATTCCACAATAAAGCTCAGAAATTATCCAATATCGTTAAAAGGAATTGGAATATGGTGGCACTTGAGGAATCCTTACCCAGGGAATTTAGACAACCGCCAAGAATTTGTTTTCGTAGGAATAAAAATCTGAAAGACATGCTGATACGTACAGACCCGGTACAAAGTTACATGATACCCCAGAAGGTGCAGATACGGGGGAGTGTGCGCTGTTTGGGATGCGTGACATGTGGTCATATGGTACCGGCACGCACATTCACGCATCCCCACAGTAATAAGACATACAAGATAAGATATACTATTACCTGTAGGTCTACGTTCATTGTATATAAACTATCATGTCCCTGTGGACTGTGCTATATTGGGAAGACGGAAACCCAACTTTGTGAGCGGATCAGGGGACATAGGTCCAACATCAGAACGGCATACAGGGATGGAACCTCAGACAAGCCGGTGGCCAAACATTTTTTGGACAATGGACATGCCTTAACTACCTTAAAATTCGTGGCAATCGACCACGTCCCAATACCAACAAGAGGTGGCAACAGGGGTAATATGTTGATACGCAAGGAAGCCTTCTGGATTTATGAACTGGACACGGTTGCACCAAGGGGCTTAAATGAGCAGTTATCATATGCCCCCTTTATTTGAATTAAGGCTGTAGAAGCTTAACATCTTCTTGAGTAAAGCGATGTTTTAATATATATATGTTTTTTCTCTGAGGGCAACATAGTACAGGCACATGGTTGGGCACATATAAACACGTAGTCTCACTTTATTAATTACAGAGAACACGTTGGTGTATATGAATGCAATGAATACCACTTTAATGTACATAAAAGCAATAAGTATCACTTTAATGTAAGATGCGGATTGGTAGATATTGGTGGGCAACCACGATATGGTGGCAGTAAGGTTTCACTTCATTAAGTATAAAGAGCACTTTAATGTATATAAATGCAATAAGTAACACTTTTATGTACATAAATGCAATAAGTATCACTTTAATAAGATCGGCAGATAACATATGTCTGCTTTCAACAGCACAGAGTTTCACTTTATTATAAACGGTGAGCACTTTTATGTATATAAATGCAATTAGTATCACTTTAATGTATATAAATGCAATTGGTTTCACTTTAATGTATATATAAATGCATGAGTATCACTTTAAATAATATGGAAGTAGTGGTAGTGATTGAGTTGGGATAAGATGTGAGCACTTTAAAATTACACTGCATGAAGTTTCAGTACAGGGAATTCTACCTAGTTATATCTAGGCAGCACTTTTTTAGTATAATGAAGTTATGGTTTTATGGATTTAAGTGTTGAAATATATATAAATAAGTATAATATAGTTCATAATAAATATCCATATGAATAGTGAGAGTCATGATGATATTTTAAAACAGTAGATCATCATGTTTGATAAGCCCTTCCCATTAGACTATATGATTTATAATGTTTGGGAATAATTGTGTTAGGTAAAAGTATGTTGCACCAGGCAGAGATGAAATATGTATTGATTGTGTGATTTTATGTTGAAAATTTCCCCACCCTGTGGATACCCTGGCTCTGTGCTGCAGTATATCGTTGCCGTGGTGTCTGTTTATGTTTCGGGTTACCACGGCAACGAGTTGATGACGCGAGCACGTCATTTCCGGTTTGACGTGCCCGCACATGCGCACAGGATCGTGATAGACGCCGGGTACTCGAGAACACAGGTGGTAAGCATTGTTTTTAAGTTTAGTTAGCTGTATATAAGAAGCAACTTGTAAATGAAATGTTTTTATGCTGAATTGGTCCTGATGAAAGCCACAGGAGTGGCTGAAACGTTGACGATAATGGCAGCAACCATATTTTAAATGAATTGAAATAAACAAGAAATTTTATCCACCTACAGACCGTGAGTGCAAGCCTACATTTATTACTTACTATATTTTTTGGCTATGGCTTTTTGAGCACCCGGCACTTTATAAAACTTTGAGTGTGTGTGCTGGGAAACACTGCATATTATATATATATATATATATATACAGAGATGCACACCCTGCCACACACACATGCTGTCACACTCATACCCACACACACTCACTCACACTCATACACACACACACATAAACACACACAAGTGATATTTTTTATATCTCCAGCCACCCTCCTGTTAGCTTACCTTATGTGTCCAGGAGGGTAAGCTTGGGCCTGGTAAGCTTTTATTTGTCTTTCAGGAGGGCTGAGCGTTCATTGGAGGAGCTGCTGGCCAGCGTTCAGGATGCTGCATGGATTAGAGGGAAGGTGTGGCTGCAAGAGAGGCTGGTGGTGGTTATGTCGGTGGCGAAGCAAGATGTCCACGGAGGAGGGCACCCAGCGTGAATGCAAAGGTCATCGCAAGCCTTAGCCCAGGACTGGAGATAGGGGAGTCCCCCACAGGACCAGCAGGCCTGGATGGAGTCGGCAGAGAGGTGTCCCACCCGCGCACGAGGCAGGCGTCGGTGGCTACATCCCTGTAACGGACTCCGGGCGGCATGGGCGGAAGGCTCACGGACCGCGAGCCCCATCACCCCAAGGCAGCATGGCACCCAGTCTGACGGGATTAGATGTTGCAGCTGGCCGCAGTGTGTCCACAGGGGTCGCACTTCACAGGGCACGAAGGATGTGTCCCGGGGCTGGCGACAGCCGTGCTCGGCCGTGCGTAGGTCTCGGTGTACCAGGTCCCCTAGAACCAAGTGGGGGCAGGGAGGGAGCCATTTGACTGGTAGGAATGGTGGCTCATCGGAGTCGGGAAGCAGTGCATCCAGGCGTGGCGTCGGTTTCTCTGGGTTAGCATTGGAGACCAGCGGCTCTTTTGGAGGGCGCTCGATTACACCACAGCGGGGTGCGCAGCACAGGCCTAGTTACATGCGTAGCCATAGTCTTAGCCCCAGAGGGAGGGTTAGTGGGGCTTTCAGGTCCCTGCATGGCCGCCATGTGAGGTGGGACCTCTTTAATTTAGTATTGCAGAAAGGCTTGGCCAGGGCATTATTTCTGCGGGGTGGCGGAGCGCCGACGGCTTAAGGTTTCAAGGTCTGAGCTTGCGGCGGGGTGGGGTAAGGAACATTAAGGAAAATGTACCTTAGTTAATATAGGAGTAAGGGCAGTTAGTTGATTGGTTAAAAGGGTACACTGCTCGTACCGGGTTTGGTAGGTTTCGAGTCCGTTGGTGGCTCAGAACATTGGTGGTGTAGGGGTATCTGGACATACCCCTACTAGGTAAAATTGATGAATGTTGGCACTTTACATGTTATATTTAAATGGTTGTTGTATATTGTGAATTATGTTACGCTGTTGGTCATTGCCTTGATTTAAATATGGGAGGGATGATATAATGTTGGGGGTGTGGCAGGTAATGACCTTTATATATAATTGTTTATTATAACTTATTATTATTTTATTATCATTAAAGCTGTTGACATTTTGTACCTATACCCATGAATGTCGGTGTCTTATTGGGTGGGTTGGGTTCAGGTTCACGGATCCCTCCCCTGCCCATATGGCGACTATGCACCTGTCACGTGAAATCCCATAGTAAAGCATTATACATGCTTTCCTATGGGGGAAATACTAATGCTAGCGCACCCATCGGCCCTGGACTCGATAGGATAGAATCCAGCAAAAGAAGTGAACCAATATGATAAAAAACCTTTTAACCAATGCAAACTCTGTTTAGACGATCACACTTGCAGTGTCTGGGTAAAATAACTGCTCAAATATGATCAAACATTTCCCTTGCGAGATAAGCACAGAAGCATCAAATCTACAAATAGGTAATATGTTTAAGGATATGTTGGCATGGGGATGTGTTGAATTATTGGTAGAGATGTTGCAAACATAAAATTTTCCGTTTGCGAACGGCGAACGCGAATTTCCGCAAATGTTCACAAACGGGTGAACCGGGTGAACCGCCATAGACTTCAATAGGCAGGCAAATTTTAAAACTCACAGGGACTCTTTCTGGCCACAATAGTGATGGAAAAGTTGTTTCAAGGGGACTAACACCTGGACTGTGGCATGCCGGAGAGGGATCCATGGCAAAACTCCAATGGAAAATTACATAGTTGATGCAGAGTCTGGTTTTAATCCATAAAGGGCATAAATCACCTAACATTCCTAAATTGTTTGGAATAACGTGCTTTAAAAAAAGATGCTTGGTCGGTCCTCCTACTTCAAATTTGGGGCACTGCGCGTGCAATCTAATGTGCCACCAGATAGGAGTGGTGTGTTAAGTAGTACTATTCTTATCAGTTTAATCCCTGTTACATCCCCTATCAGGGGAAGTGTATATGGCATCGATTTTAGGAACCAGGAGATGGAAAAAGATGCTTGGTTAGTCCTCCTACTTCAAATTTTGGGCACTGCGCGTGCAATCTAATGTGCCACCAGATAGGAGTGGTGTGTTAAGTAGTACTATTCTTATCAGTTTAATCCCTGTTACGTCCCCCTCATCAGGCCTTTTTAGTCTAATGTATCACCCACTGGCAGTCCCTTCGGGATCCATCCCTCATTCATCTTAATAAAGGTGAGGTAATCTAGACTTTTTTGACCTAGGCGACTTCTCTTCTCAGTGACAATACCTCCTGCTGCACTGAAGGTCCTTTCTGACAGGACACTTGAAGCGGGGCAGGCCAGAAGTTCTATCGCAAATTAGGATAGCTCAGGCCACAGGTCAAGCCTGCACACCCAGTAGTCAAGGGGTTCATCGCTCCTCAGTGTCGATGTCTGCTACCTGTCGGTCTAGTCGTTCTCTGAGGGTGGACCCAGAAGGGCTGTGGCGATGAGTAGGACTTAAAAAGCTCCGCATGTCCTCCATCAACAACACGTCTGTAAAGCGTCCGGTCCTTGCCGGCGTGGTCGTGAGAGGAGGAGGATTACATTCACCTCTTCCCCTGTTAGATTCCCGTTGTGCTGTGACATCACCCTTATACGCTGTGTAGAGCATATTTTGTAATTTATTTTGGAACTGCTGCATCCTTTCCGACTTGCGGTAATTCGGTAACATTTCAGGCACTTTCTGCTTATACCGGGGGTCTAGTAGCGTGGACACCCAGTACAGGTCATTCTCCTTCAGCCTTTTTATACGAGGGTCCCTCAACAGGCACGACAGCATGAAGGACCCCATTTGCACAAGGTTGGATGCCGAGCTACTTATGTCCCGTTCCTCATCCTCAGTGATCTCACTGAAGGTATGTTCTTCCCCCCAGCCACGTACAACACCACGGGTACCAGATAGGTGACAACGAGCACCCTGGGATGCCTGTTGTGGTTGGTCTTCCTCCTCCTCCTCAAAGCCACATTCCTCCTCTGACTCCTCTTCCTCACAATCCTCTTCCAGCGTTGCTGCAGGTCCAGCAAGCGATGCTGATGAGGCTGTTTCTGGTGGTGATGGTGACCACAACTCTTCCTCTTCCTCTTCACGCTCATCTACGGCCTGATCCAGCACTCTTCGCAGGGCACGCTCCAGGAAGAAAACAAATGGTATGATGTCGCTGATGGTGCCTTCGGTGCGACTGACTTGGTTTGTCACCTCCTCAAAAGGACGCATGAGCCTACAGGCATTGTGCATGAGCGTCCAGTAACTTGGCAAAAAAATTCCCAGCTCCCCAGAGGCTGTCCTAGCACCCCGGTCATACAAATATTCATTAACAGCTTTTTCTTGTTGGAGCAGGCGGTCGAACATTCGGAGTGTTGAATTCCAACGTGTCGGGCTGTCGCAAATCAAGCGCCTCACTGGCATGTTGTTTCGCTGCTGGATATCTGAAAACTGCGCCATGGCCGTGTAGGAACGCCTGAAATGGCCACACACCTTCCTGGCCTGCTTCAGGACGTCCCGTAAGCCTGGGTACTTATGCGTAAAGCGTTGTACGATCAGATTACAGACATGTGCCATGCACGGCACATGTGTCAACTTGCCCAACTTCAATGCTGCCAACAAATTTCTTCCGTTGTCACAAACCACTTTGCCGATCTCCACTTGGTACGGAGTCAGCCACTGATCCACCTGTGCGTTCAGGGTGGACAGGAGTGCTGGTTCGGTGTGACTCTCTGCTTTCAGGCAAGTCAACCCCAAGACGGCGTGACACTGCCGTATCCGGGATGTGGAATAGTACCTGGGGAGCTGTGGGGGTGCCGTTACTGTGAAGCAAGATGCAGCAGCAGAAGAGGACTCAGCCAAGGAGGTTATGGAAGAGGATGGAGTAGGAGGAGTAGAGGAGGTGGCAGCAGGCCTGCCTGCAAGTCGTGGTGGTTTCACCAACTCCTCTGCAGAGCCACGCATTCCATGCTTGGCAGCCATCAGCAGGTTTACCCAATGCGCAGTGTAGGTGATATACCTGCCTTGACCATGCTTTGAAGACCAGGTATCAGTGGTCAGATGGACCCTTGCCCCAACACTGTGTGCCAGACATGCCATTACTTCCTTTTGCACAATCGAGTACAGGTTGGGGATTGCCTTTTGTGCAAAGAAATTTCAGCCAGGTACCTTCCACTGCGGTGCCCCAATAGCTACAAATTTTTGGAACGCCTCAGACTCCACCAGCTTGTATGGTAAAAGCTGGCGGGCTAAGAGTTTAGACAAGCCAGCTGTCAGATGCCGGCAAGGGGGTGACTTTGTGACATGGGCTTCATATACTCAAACATGTCCTTGACAGACACCTGACTGCGGGCAGATGAGCAGGAACTGCTCAAGGCGAGAGACAGAGTGGCGGATGGTTGAGAGGGGGCAAGGAGGACAGCAGTGGTTGACGTGGCTGAAGATGCTGGACCAGGAGAAGGATGGCGGGTTTGAGTTTGTGTGCTGCTTGTACTCATGTGTTGATCCCAGAGGCGTTTGTGATGTGCAATCATGTGCCTTCGCAAAGCCGTTGTACCTAGGTGGGTGTTGGACTTCCCACAACTCAGTTTCTTTTGGCACAGGTTGCAAATGGCATCGCTGTTTTCAGAAGCAGACACATAAAAAAAAGCTACACTGCTGAGCTCTGCAATGATGGCATTCTGGTGGTGGCAACAGCATGTGTTGATTGGCGTGCTGTCTGGCTGACCCCGGGTGCCGATGCATGCTGTCTTACTGTGCCACTAGCTCCTTGCGATGACCTCCCCCTGCTTCCAACTTGTCTCCTCCTCCTCTCTGTCTCCCCATCTGAAATTTCCCCCTGTTCTTCTTATCTTCTAGCGGGCACCCACGTGACATCCACGGACGCATCATCATCATCAACCGCTTCACTTGTATCTGACAACTCAGCAAAGGAAGCAGCAGCGGGTACAACATCATCATCATCACTCCGTACGTCCATGTGTGTAATGCTGCCTGACTGAGACATATCCCTGTTATCTACATCCTCTGGCAATAATGGTTGTGCATCACTCATTTCTTCCAACTGATGTGTAAATAACTCCTCTGACAGATCAAGTGAAGCGGCTGTGGTGCTAGTGTTGGTGGTGGCGGCAGGCAGCCGAGTGGTAACTTGAGAGGTGCCCGAAGCTAAGCTGGAGGAGGATGGTGCGTCAAGGTTCCGAGCGGAAGCTGTAGAAGATTGGGTGTCCTGTGTTAGCCAGTCAACTATGTCCTCAGAAATTTTAGAGTTCAGGGTACGTGGCCTCTGAACACTGGGCATTATTCTAGGGCCAAAGGGAGTCACAGCACCACGACCACGACGGACCCTGCGGGGTGGCCTGCCTCTGCCTGTCATTTTTTTTTTCGATTAGTGGCACTATGCGTGCAAGCTACTATGACAACAGATATGAGTGGCACTGTGCACTGGCAGAAGTTGGCAGAGTAGACGCTGTAGGCCTGACACACACGCTTGCAGACAACTAACTGCTATTCAATCTATTACAGTCAAAATTTAATTTTTTCTTTAAATGTACACTACTGTTACACCAGATATGAGTTGCACTGGTGTGACACTGTGCCCTGGCAGGCACTAAAACGCACACGTGTGAAGGAAACTGACTGCTATTATTTCACAGTCAAATTACTAGTTTTTTTTAATGTACACTACTGTTACACCAGATATGAGTTGCACTGGTGTGAAACTGTGCCCCTGCAGGCTCTGAAACGCACACGTGTGACGGGAACTGACTGCTATTATTTCACAGTCAAAAAAGTGTTTTGTTTTGTTTTTTAAATGCAAGCTATTGTGACACCAGATATGAGTGGTGGCACTGGGCAAGTGGGCACAGTATACCCTGTGAGCCTGACACACACGCTGGCAACTGCAATTGCACGCAGGCAGGCAACTGCAATTAGATTACACAGGAAAAAAAAAAAAAAACGACTGATGTTCTAGCCCTAAAAAGGGCTTTTTGGGGTGCTGTCCTTACAGCAGAGATCAGATGAGTCCTTCAGGACTGTAGTGGACACTGAATACACTAGCCTAGCTATCGATTTCACTATTAAATCAGCAGCAGCTACACTGTCCCTCCTCTCACTAAGAATGCAGCTTCCGAATGAATCTAAAATGGATGCTGTCCAGGAGGTGGGAGGGTCTGGGAAGGAGGGTCTGCTGCTGATTGGCTGGAATGTGTCTTCTGACTGTGAGGTACAGGATCAAAGTTTCCTCAATGATGACGAATAGGGGGCGGACCGAACATCGCATATGTTCGCCCGCCGTGGCGAACGCGAACAAGCTATGTTCACCAGGAACTATTCGCCAGCGAACTATTCGGGACATCTCTAATTATTGGTCCTTGGTGTGCAATTTATTTTAGTACTTCATTTTTATACATTGCTTTTACCCCAACCAGTTGTAAAAAATCATTTTTATAACACTCCTATACTAACACAGTTTTGTTTTATTCGGGAAACACACTATCTAAATGTCTATTCTTTTATATAACCGTGAAAAAAAGTAACTTTTTTGCAAGTTGGTCTCTAAATAGATTTTTTTTTAAGCAAGTGTAACCCCCATACTCTCAGACATATAATGTTAATAATCTCTCCTTGCAGCCTGCATTATGTGTCTTCATTTCCCAGTGATTATGTATTCCCTCTGCTGTGACTTAAACAGAACTTCCTCTGTCATTCTGGCACAGGAGATAGATAGGAAAGGAAGGAAATGTTTGAATTTAGGTTGGTATGAAAAATATCCTTACACCTGCAGAATAGCAGAAGGTATGTTTGATTTAATACTTCTAAACCCAGGAGGTGCATGATAACCAATTCTGTTTCTTAGTGATTAGAAGCCCAGAGGTAACTCTGCCTAAGTCTCTATTCAGTGTTTGAGTTGACCCTCTTAATCTGTGAAAAGGCATGCTGCTCTAATTATGACTATATGGAAATTGTACTACTTTATCTCTTTAAGCACATAGCTCTGTAACCTCATCCAAATGGACACCATTTTTATATTTCTCCAATTAAAGGGAATTTTTATAATTACTTAAACATGCACAGTCATTCATGTAATTATTTTTTGTGTGCTTTTATGTCTTTGTTAAAAAACAAACAAACGACTAAATGTACTATAAAATAAGCAATTTTTAAGGCATGCCTCGCTCTATCTGGTTTTTATAGTTATTATTGAAGGTAAGTGGACACTTCAAGATGGTGCTGCTCATTATTTTTAATGCATTACATAAATAATCTGACTGGGAAGTAACTCACAAAAAAAAAAAAACTAATCTTCCTGTTGTTTCCAATTAAAATGCTGCATAAATCACATCAAATGTATATATTTGCTTTTCCCTATATTGATTATTATCTGCTTCTTCACTGTTAATTCCACTAATGTAAGCAAATCCTTCTGATGGGTACAGTTCAGTCCGTCTTTCTTTGCCTTAGAAAGAGGCCATCGGAGAGGCCAGAGATTAAGATGATCTGCTCTAGACTGTGTGATAGGTTAAATACTAAACATATAATAGTACATACAGAACAGTATATTTAGTTCTCTTCTGAGAGAAGGGTGGTTTAAAACGCTGTGCTGACATTCATGTGCTTAAAGGAACACTGTATTCTTAGAAATACAATCATGTATTCCAAACATAAAAGTGTTATACTTGCTATTTAGAGTAATGGTCCCCCTCAGGGTATACTTAACTTACATCCCCCTGGTGTGCTGGTCTCACCCCAGCTGCTGCTTCTCCCCTCACTAAGATCATCATCACTGATGATATCAGCCAATCCAATGCTTCCCTATAGAGGTTAGAAGGGGAGGGTTTGCAAAGGCAAAATCCATATAGTAAAAATCAAAGAGACGGGGGGCACTCTTTGTAAAATATCCAATAGTGTTTATTCAAAAAGTTAACATGCGCTTGATCGACATTTCAACCCGTTTAGGTCTTCCTCAAGATCATTCAAACGTAAAATAACAAATATTATATAAGAAAATGTGTAAATTAACTTACCAATAGAGTGCAGACAGCTGACTGATCGGTGCCAACCCAGAAGCGTGTGAGGAAGATCACGTGACATGACATAAGAGACTTGAAGATGCTTGATGACGTGGGATCATGGTTGCTAGGTAACACGTACACAGTGTGACCGTGAATCTGACACCAAGAATAAAATAAAAAGCAAGGAGAATATGTGTAAAACAAGAGGAACAGTGGAATAAACTGTTAAATAAAATACTCTTGCGACCTGTTTTTTGCTCTCTGAACAGTGGAATAAAGTATATAAACTATCTGGAACCCACCAAAGCGCTATAAAAAAGGGAAGAGAGATGTCTGGTGAGTGATGTGAGTGTGTATCAAAAAAAAATCTGTGAAACAGAATAAGCATGCAGCATAAGTGTACAAACTAGAAAGGTGATGATGTTTACTAAAAGTCAATATTTATGCCATAAAATAAAAATAACATTATTATTATAACCCTTTAACTTCATTGTGTTACTCAAATATCATAAAGGGTAGATTTAGTAATTACAATTTTCATTAGGCTTGATGACTTATTTTGGTACAAACTGCAGTTTGTGCTGATTTGAATGATCGGTCAAATTCCTGAACTCCAAGCTCAAACATGAACAAACCGTAATGCTCAATGGTCATACATGTTTGTTTTGATTCACGATTCTGGATTCCACCAATGGTTCCAAAAAATGAGATGATTTAGAGAAAAAAAGAGGATTGATGGCTAGTGAACAGTCACAAAATGATAATATTTTTCAGAGATCAAGTGAGAAGTGACCAACAGGGTAAAACAAGGAGGATGTTATACATGTAATACATAATGTAGTGCAAAATACATATATACTATTGTGTTATGTGTATATTTTACAGTACATTGATTGTTCCATTTCTGCACCCCTTTGGTTCATCAGGTTAATTTCTGTATCAGATTTGTATACCAAAATTCTGAAAAACATTGTATTTTTGGGAGAAATAGTGTTGCTGAACCAATATTTTTCCCCATGCACAAGTCTAATTTTCATGTATTCTAATAATTGAACAGTAAGAATAAAAATGTTCCAATTAGTTATGCTTCAAAACTATGTTGGTTATTTATAGCAATTACATGGAATACTTCTCATAAGTAATTTGAAGCCTATCAATATCCTCTAATATTCTACAAATGCAAGGAAAAGTTTCAAGCTCTATTTTAATCCACCTTTTTCATCATTGGTAAGGCAAAATATATATATTAGGTTTCATATTTATTTTATAATTTTGATAGCAAAGTTTACATGATAACATTAGCTGCATTATACAGCCAAACCAACACGTCCTCTCTCTCATCAGTACCAAGGACAGCGGACATAGCTTTCAAGGCAACTTTGCCTTAATAGGAAATGTTGACTTGATTTATTATTCTATTTTCAGAGTGTTATATCTGCTATCATTAGTGCATATGTACTAAAAGCCTTGGTACGCTAAGGCACATGGCAGGACATATAAAGAACATAAGTTTATACAGTTATTGTTGTTTTTTTCCTGTTCTTGATAGATAACACATCTTGGTAATAGTGGCAGGACATATAAAGAACATAAGTATATACATGTATTGTTGTTTTTTCCTGTTCTTGATTCATAACACACCTTGGTAATTGAATGCAATTAAAAAATCATGTACTACATTATGGAAATAAAATATGTTGTGCTTTCTGTATTTTTTTGTTTTCTGTTTGTTTTTCCCCCGCAAAACTATAAAGTTATCAAGTCCCTGCTCCCAGACTCACCTACATTGTGCTCACGTTCCCCGTCTCCCTCTCTCTCCATGGGGACGCTGCATTGGAGCATGGCTCTTCAGAGAGCATGGCCGGCCTGACCTTTCATGCCGACCACTCTCATCATGTGAATGCCGCCTCTTTCTGAACGTGGCAACACAGGAGGCAGAGTTTCGGGAGAATCATATGGCGCGCGTGTGCCGAAACAAGGTTTTTTAACCCCTTAAGGACACATGACATGTGTGACATGTCATGATTCCCTTTTATTACAGAAGTTTGGTCCTTAAGGGGTTAAAGAAACAGGAGGTGAAGACCAGGGAGGAGCTACAGTAGGCAGACCACCCCCTTTCCCTATTTAAACTCCACTAACCCTTGACTCCTTGCTCAGTTGTGCTGTGCTCCTGATTGTGTAAAGACCTTCAGTGACTAACCTGGCCTATCCTGCTTTTTGACCTTTGCCTGAACTATTGATTTTTTACCTGTGCCACCTGTCCTGACCTTTGACTTCCCCAACTATTCTCTCCGTTTGATCTTTTTGTACTGCGAACTTGGTCCATTTGCTTTCCGCGCTCCTCTTTATCTTGGGCTTAATCTACTAAACAGTGATCCTGAAAAAAGTCAACGCAATCATCTTGGTTTGGATCCTCAAATTCCTTCACATGCCATCCCCAATAAAAGAGGATGGAGGATAGATCATGATTCCAAACTACAGTGTTTGACTGGCTCATTTTATAATGATTGGCAGTTAGAAAACAAGCACTTCATTTATTGTTGAAAGGAAAGTTACTTCAGCTGACTTCTTCAAGGTTAAGAAATGCATGACTCAAAGATACATCAAAATCCATTTTTTTTGTGTATGCAGTTTTGCATAGTAATTGAGGTGCACAATATGGGCCCTTGGTGTGTTGTGGTTTTTTGTTTTGCCTCTCAATGTGATAACAATTTAGGCTTATCAAATTCAAAACATTCTCATGCAGTAATGACAATTCCTTTCCTCCATTCATTAAGAATTCTTTATGTTTTTGAAAATTGCCCAATAAATCAATTCACCTCAATGCACCCATATGTGGCTGTTTAAAACTTTTAAAAAATGTTTCTTCTTGTCTCATTAACGCTGATTTTCCTTTCCATTTGGTCTCCCATATATTTTAAACATATAGTTTAAAAGTTTTCTAAGAGAGTTACAGGTACAAATTAAATGCTAATGAATGTTCTTTTTTTGTACAAATCATTATTATTTTAAGAATATTACATAAAATAACTGGGAAATTTTATTTTGTACGTTAGCAAATTGCTGACCAAATGTACGCAAGTCACCATTTACCACGCAGTTGGCAAGCTTATACATAAATGGACATCCTGTTTAACAACCTGTTCTTCTGAAGTTGTTTTGCACTACCTACTCCTTAACTGCTTCAGTTGTTTATTAAGTAAGCATCTTGTCAATTGTGAGTGTTAAAATGAAGCAGGTTAATGGTTCTCAAACCAAAGAGTCTTTGTGTTTTGCCTTGACTGCAGCCCTAATTGCATCTTTAAAACATTTTATAAAAATTGCACACTATGGCTTTTAATGGAGAAACAAGTGTTTTGCTGTCACACTGACTTGTAGAGTGGCAGACAGTTTGCCTAAGCAGCAAGAGACTTTGTTTTAAATCTCATTATTTTAGCGTTGAGAAAAAAACAACTCTTTCACATGTCAGAAAACATACAATAAACAGAAAATGCATTTGTTGAAGTTACTCAGGATTACTTTACTAAATGGAGACACACACCGAGGATTGGAGGGAGGGGTGGTTGAAAAGCAACATAAAAACATAATAATTTATCACTGGTGTTAAAAAAAATTGTGTTCTTTTCTTTTACATGAAAAAAGTACAGGAATATTCTAACAACACTTTTACAAAAAACATATTTCTTCTAGTTAAAACACACACAAAAGTGGGTTTTATACTGAAAACATGTGTGTCCTGTATGGGGAGAAACATTTACAAGGATGTTCACTAAAGTGAGAATTCAAAGTGAATTCAAGGAGAAATTCTAATTTGAGGCCAAAGTAGTCAAACTGAATACACAGCTGACTTAGAGAATTTTGGCTTTAAATTTGCAATTTACTTTGAATATACTATAGAATTCTCACTTTAGTGAATAACTCTCCTAATCTTTCAATAAATATCATAAGGCACACAAACACCACCCACAGGTGGTGTGCATGCACAAATTGTAAAATGTTATATAATTTGTTTAAAAAAAATAACATTTACTACTGCAGTTGTAATCAAAATTATTCAACCCCCACGGAAAATAAGTTTTTTTGTCAAAACGTAAAGACTTTCAACTGTTTGCAATGAACAAATCAAACAAAAGCTATTGAAATAGCTCAACACAATGAATGCTTAAAGTAGTTTCCACAAATTCAACTGAAAATGTAACTTTTAATGGGTTGCCTCAAAATTGACTTGAACATTTGAAATACCTGAACTGGCTAGGTGCTTGTTGAGTGTCATGTTTGATTGCATGTTCGAAATATGGTCATAAGAATGGTCTACAAAGTTAAGAGAAAAGATCATTGTCCTTCACAAACAAGGAACAGGATATAAAAAAAGATAGCAAAGTCTCTAAATGTTCCTAGAGACATCTTTGGAAGCACAGTTTGTGAATTCAAAGTTGAAGGAACAGTGGTTACCCTACCTGAAGTTATCAATGGCTGCAACCAGATTTCTGAAAAGGCTTTCACAAAGTGTTGTGAAAAACCCTTGAATGAATGAAAGAAAGTTTCCATGCCAGAACTCCAAGATAAACACCACTACTGACACAAAAGCACAAGAACAGTCAGCTCAAATATGCTCAAAATCATATAAATAAGTTACAGAAGTTTGGGGATTCTGTTATGTGGAGCAATGAAACAAAACTGGAACTTTTCATCCCAATGGGTCATTAGTATGTCTGGAGAAAGAAGAATGAAGCATACGCTGATAAGAACACTCTGCCTACAGTCAAGCATGATGATGGGTTGGTGATGCTCTGGGGCTGCTTTACATCCTCTGGCACTGGAAACCTGCAGCGTGTGGAAGGCAAGATGGATTCATGAAGTATCAGGAAATCCTAGAAGAAAATGACATGTCATCTGTGAGGAAGCTGAAGCTTGGTTTGTCATTGGACAACAGGACAATGATCCCAAGTATATCGCAAATTCCACCAAGGATTGGTTAAAGAAGAAGTCCTGGGAAATTCTTAAGTGGCAATCACAGTCACTTTACTTGAACTCCATAGAAAATCGCTAGTTGAATTTGAAGACGGCGGTTGCAGCATGACTATTACTGAACTATTACTGAACTAGAGGCCATTGCTCATGAGCAATGGGTTAAGATTCCTCAGAAACTGGTGTCTGACTATGCATCTTATTTGCAGAAGGTCATAAAAGGGTGCTCTACTAAGTAATAAAGAGGCTTGCCATGAAGGGGTTGAATTATTTTGAGCCTGGAAAAGTCATTATAAGTTGCATTTTCAACTGAATTTGGGGAAACCACTTGAAGCATTTAATTTGTTCATTGCAAACAGCTTAAAGTTTGTACATTTTGACAATGAACCTAATTTTCAATGGTGGGGGGGGGGGAGGGAGGTAGATCATTTTTCTTAAACTATATAAGCAAAAAATTATTCAGTTCACATATGTATCATTCTTGTCATAACAAATTGCAATTATGTATTCCCCAAAATATGTTATAGCAGGGGAGCTCTGCAATCATTCAAGCTGAGAAAAGGCTGTTTCTAAGGTTAGGAATATACGTGCTGCTTCTAAATACACTTAATTGAAATTAAAGGAGCTCACTATTATGGCTATATGCACTATCCATCTTATATTACTATTCAGTAATAGGTGAATAAAATAATTGTGTCTCAAAAAACTCAAACACTGATGTTCTTTAATTAAAGGAACACTGTAATAGCAGGAGTGTAAACATGTATTTCCCAATTAGATTATAGTAAAAAGATGTTTAAACTTACCTTTTTTCACACACCACTCCAGTTTCACCACTTCATTACATCCAAGAAATCCATTTACTAGTTCAAATAAATTGATCCATCAATAACAGTACTTTTAACAGAATTAAGATTTTTTTTAAACATTTCCTGACAGTATGAATAAAATGAATACAATTATAATAAACCATATATTAATAGCTGCTACATCAACTATACCTAGATATTGGAAATCACCTAACATTCCATCTATCAAGAAGATTTTGTACCTAGTGTTAGATCATAAAAAAATATAAAATGACTTGTAGACACCTGTCTTCTTTAGTAGATCAATTTACATTTCACTTGGACACATGGGAAGACAGTGTTTAAGATTTATAATTAGTGATGTCGCTAACATAAAATTTTCCGTTCGCGAACGGCGAACGCGAACTTCCGCAAATGTTCGCGAACGGGCAAACCCGGCGAACCGCCATAGACTTAAATAGGCAGGCGAATTTTAAAACCCACAGGGACTCTTTCTGGCCACAATAGTGATGGAAAAGTTGTTTCAAGGGGATTAACACCTGGACTGTGGCATGCCGGAGGGGGATCCATGGCAAAACTCCCATGGAAAATTACATAGTTGATGCAGAGTCTGGTTTTAATCCATAAAGGGCATAAATCACCTAACATTCCTAAATTGTTTCCTCAGTCTATTATTATTATTATTATTATTATTATTGCCATTTATATAGCGCCAACAGATTCCGTAGCGCTTTACAATATTTTGAGAGGGGGGGATGTAACAATAAATAAGACAATTACAAGAAAACTTACAGGAATAATAGGTTGAAGAGGACCCTGCTCAAATGAGCTTACAGTCTATAGGAGGTGGGGTATTAGAAACATTAGGATAGGAAATATCAAGTAGGAGTGAAGCAGAGCTGGAGGAGAGAGCAAAGCACTATCCCATAGGAGAGCAAGAGACAGGTATGTAAGGGAGAGATTACTCTGGGACCGATATATTCTACAACCGATATATTCCTCATCCCGAGAAAGAAATGAGGAAAGCTTTTAAAAGTTTGGCTTTGTAAATTTGATGCAATAAGTGTGTTTTTCTTTAATACCTTTTCACCCTCTTTGCATGAACCCGATTTACATATATTACTAATATGTTTCTGAACATATATATTATATTATTCACTCACTCACTCACTCTCTGGGCTGGCCTAAGACATCATGCTGCCTAGGTCCAACGATAAATGACTATGGGGGATAATGTATAATAAACACAGGTGACTGGCTATGGGGGGGATAATGTATAATAAACACAGGTTACTGGCTATGGGAGGGATAATGTATAATAAACACAGGTTACTGGCTATGGGAAGATAATGTATAATAAACACAGGTTACTGGTTGTGGGGGATAATGTATAATAAACACAGGTTACTGGCTATGGGGAGAAAATGTATAATAAGCACAGGTTACTGGCTATGGGGGGGATAATGTATAATAAACACAGGTTACTGGCTATGGTAGGATAATGTATAATAAACACAGGTTACTGGCTATGGGAGGATAATGTATAATAAACACAGGTTACTGGCTATGGGAGGATAATGTATAATAAACACAGGTTACTGGCTAAGGGAGGATAATGTATAATAAACACAGGTTACTGGCTATGGGGGGTAGTTTATAATAAACACAGGTTACTGGCTATGGGGGGATAATGTATAATAAACACAGGTTTCTGGCTATGGGGGGATAATGTATAATAAACACAGGTTACTGGCTATGGAGGATAATGTATAATAAACACAAACACACAAAAAAAATAATACAAAAAGAATGCAGCTTCAGAATTAATCTAAATTGTATGCCGTCTAGGAGGTGGGAGGGTCTGGGAGGGAGGGTCTGCTGCTGATTGGCTAGAATGTGTCTGCTGACTGTGAGGTACAGGGTCAAAGTTTACTCAATGATGATGAATAGGGGGCGAACCGAACATCGCATATGTTTGCCGTCCGTGGCGAACGCGAACATGCTATGTTCGCCAGGAACTATTCGCCAGCGAACTGTTCGGGACATCACTATTTATAATCTCTATAAGTACACCTTCAACCTGAGAAACAACCTAAATATGACATTAACCAAAGCATTAACTAAACAATGATACACTTTATGCCAAGTTATTATATGCATATTTACTAAATTTGTATTTTCATCAACATTTATAAAATAATTATATTGTATGAATATTTATTTGTGGATTAAAAATCCACTTTTTAATCCTACTTTGTTTCTGTTCCCCTTTTATGCCTTTGATTAATGTTTGTTGTAAAATGTTCTAAAAGTACTTGTAAAACAAAACTATTTGAAAAGAAAATTACCTCTCACTTTATTTCATCTATTGCATCTCTATATATAACTTTCAGATTGATGCCCAGGTGATGATGAGGTTAATGTATATTTCTAAAATAAGTGTACAATGTACAGATACCTTTGGACAAGCTTTACGTATCTTAAGATTAAAAAAAAGTTTGAAAAAAGTATAAATCACTTTTTTTTTTATTTTATTTTTTTAGTAAGGAAGAGACTGTGAGCAAAAATATATACCTTTTAAAGACCTTGAAAAATATGGTGTTAAATTCCTGAATACATGTACCTTTATTATCCTCAGTGTAAGTGCTTTTATTATGTTTTCCTAAATATTTTATTAACTTGTCTTGATATACATTCTTCTGCACTTCTGCAGTTTTCTCTGATAGTCTGCATTAACAATGTATGAGTGTGATGTAATAAAAGCAGAAGATGTACTGTTTTATAAGTTGTAAGTTATAACACTTGAGTAGTTTATGATGTTTAGAGAACTAATTCAAGAAAGGATATGTGCTACATTACCTTTATATTCTATACAACCCAAATCAATACATTAAATGAAATGTGCGACTATTGGAAAAAATAAAATAAAAAATGTGACTGAATACTCTGAGAACTACTTTTGCTGTCCCATATTGTAATTCCTATATTATGGGTTATTGATGGACTTACTGTGTAACTGTGCTTTTATATCACATTATCTGTTGATTAAAGGAACACTCCATATGCCGTAACTAGTACAGCGGAGTATAGTGGTTATGGTGCCAGGAGTACAGTGGCACCATTGTAGAGTAAGTAGTCAAAGATTTTCTAAATATTTTGACTTGTTACCTAAATCCTGAAAGGCTCCCATGGTCCCATCAAATGTTGCTGGAAGTTCCTGCAAATAACTACTGTTTGCCTATTGTGTTCCTTAAAAAATCACTATGGTCAGTGAGGACTGCTTTATTTTAACTCCCTTTAATAAATTAATGAAATATATTAAAATTATGTACATTTACATAAATATGTTTATTTTTAATCCTTAAAGAGGAAATTAGCGAATGTTGTACCCATTCACAAGAAAGGTAATAGGGAGGAGTCGGGCAACTAGAGGCCAGTCAGCCTTACTTCAGTAGTTGGGAAAGTGATGGAAACCATGTTAAAGGATAGGATTGTTGAACATCTAAAATCACATGGATTTCAAGATGATGATTATTATTATTATTACCATTTATATAGCGCCAACAGATTCCGTAGCGCTTTACATTATTATGAGATGGGGATTTAACTATAAATAGGACAATTACAAAAAACTTACGGGAACAATAGGTTGAAGAGGACCCTGCTCAATCGAGCTTACATTCTATAGGAGGTGGGGTGTAAAACACATTAGGACAGGAATTTGCAGTCAAATAAGGTGTGTGAGGTAGAGGTTAGTCTTGGAGGCCATAAGTTTCCCTAAAGAGATGGGTTTTAAGGCACTTCTTAAAAGATGCAAGACTAGGGGAGAGTCTGATGGCGGTAGGCAAGGTATTCCATAGGAAGGGAGCCACCCGCGAGAAGTCCTGCAAGCGTGAGTTGGCCGTACGGGTGCGGACAACGGACAGGAGGTGGTCACGGCAGAGCGGAGAGACTGAGAAGGGACATACCTATGGATCTGTTATGAGATATAAGAGGTGCTAAAGTTGTTTAGTGCTTTATAGGTGTGAATTAGTACCTTGAATTGGCTCCTATAGCATACAGGAAGCCAATGTAAAGACTGGCAGAGGGGTGAGGTGTGAGAGAACCGACTAGAGAGGAAAATCAGTATGACAGCAGCGTTCATTATGGACTGTAGTGGTGCAGTACGGCTTTTGGGAAGACCAATCAGGAGAGGGTTACGATAATCCATGTGGGAAATTACTAGAGCATGGACAAGCTTCTTGTTAGCATCTGGTGTAAGAAAGGGGCGGATGCGGGCTATGTTTTTAAGATGGAATCTACAGGATTTGGCAACATGCTGGATGTGAGTCTCAAAGGTGAGGCCAGAATCAAGTATGACACCAAGACAGCGCGCTTGCAAGGATGGACTGATGTGGGTACCACAAACTTGAAGGGAGAGCGAAAAAGGAGGATCACTATTAGAAGGAGGAAAGACAAGGAGCTCAATTTTAGAGAGTTTGAGTTTCAGAAAGCGGGAGGACATCCAGTCAGAGATGGAAGAAAGGCAAGCAGAGACACGTTGCAGGACGGCAGGGGAGAGGTCCGGGGAGGAGAGATATAACTGGGTGTCATCAGCGTACAGGTGGTAGTGGAATCCAAAAGAGGTAATAAGTTTGCCAAGAGAGGCAGTATAAAGAGAAAATAGAAGTGGACCAAGGACAGAGCCTTGGGGGACCCCAACCGAGACAGGACGAGGGGAGGAGGTATCATTAGAAAAGTAGACACTGAATGAGCGTTGGGAGAGATAAGAGGAAAACCAAGAGAGGACAGAGTCACAGAGACCAAGTGATTGAAGAGTTTGAAGAAGGAGAGCATGATCAATGGTGTCAAAGGCCGCAGAGAGGTCAAGAAGAATTAGTATGGAGTAGTGGCAACATGTGATTACTTCAGGGAGATCATGCCAAACTAATCTAATGCATGTTTTTGATTGGGTAACTAAAATAATAGATCAGGGTGGTGCAACAGACATTGCTTATCTAGAGTTCAGTAAAACTTTTGACACTTTTCCACATAGAAGGCTCATCAATAAACTGCAATCTTTAAGTTCGGATTCTAATATTGTTGAATGGGTTAGGCAGTGGCTAAATGACAGGCCACAGAGGGTTGTAGTCAATGGAGTATATTCAAAGCAAGGTCTAGTTACCAGTGGGGTACCTCAGGAATCTGTACTTGGACCCATTCTCTTTATTTTTATTAATGATATTGCAGAAGGTTTTGATGGTAAGTAGTGATGTCGCGAACATAAAATTTTCGATTCGCGAACCGCGAACGCGAATTTCCGCAAATGTTTGCGAACCGGGCGAACCGGGCGAACCGCCATAGACTTCAATAGGCAGGCGAATTTTAAAACCCACAGGGACTCTTTCTGGCCACAATAGTGATTGAAAAGGGGGGACCTACTCTCCTTTCCCCCCCGGCCCCCACCCCTGGGCGGTGGGTGGTGGCCATAAAGATAATGAGGGGGGGACCTACTGTCCTCCCTCCAGGCCCCCACCCCTGTGCAGCAGGTGGGGGCCTTAAAGATAATGAGGGTGGGGACCTACTGTCCTCCCCCCCAGGTTCCCACCCCTGGGCAGCGGGTGGGGCCCATAATGATAATGAGGGGGGACCTACTGTCCTCCCACCCCCGGCCCCCAGCCCTGGGCGGCGGGTGGGGGCCATGAAGATAATGAGGGGGGACCTACTGTCCTCCCCCTCTCCGGCCCCCACCCCTGAGCGGTGGGTGGGGGCCCTAAAAAAAAACAATAAGGGGGGACCTACTGTCCCCCCCTGGCCCCCACCCTTGAGCGGTGGGTGGGGGCCCTAAATACTAATAAGGGGGGGACCTAATGTCCTCCCCCCTGACCCCTACCCCTGAGCGGTGGGTGGGGGCCCTAAATACAAATGGGGTGGGACCCTAGTCACCCCCTCCCCCCCTCCCCCTACCTACCCCCTCACCCTCAAAATAATGAGGGGGGACCTTTAACTAAGAACCTGTAAAAAAAATTAGAAAAAAACAACTTACCATTCGATGTTTTCTTTCTTCTAAAATCTTCTTGTTTCAGCCCAAAAAAAGGCCAAATAAAAAACCATAATAATGACGCAATTAAAATAAATAAATAAAAAAAAACGAGCGCAAAAAAAAAAAATCCATCTTCACCCATGGAGGGCTCCGCGCAGACTGAGCTCTGCAGGGCGGGGGAAGGCTTATAAAGCCTTGCCACGCCCTGCAATTAGGCTAAGAACACTTTGATTGGCTGGTTTAAGCCAAGCAGAGTGCTCTTTGTCATTTTACACAGCATGGGAAAATTCCAAAGAACTTTCCCACGCTGTGTAAAATGACACAGAGCACTGTGATTGGATGGCTTGAAATCCATCTAATCAGAGTGCTCTGTGTCATTTTACACAGCGTGGGAAAGTTCTTTGGAATTTTCCCACGCTGTGTAAAATGACACAGAGCACTGTGATTGGATGGATTTCAAGCCCACCAATCAGAGTGCTCTTTGTCATTTTACACAGCGTGGGAAAGTTCTTTGGAATTTTCCCACGCTGTGTAAAATGAAAAAGAGCACTGTGATTGGATGGATTTCAAGCCATCCAATCACAGTGCTCTGTGTCATTTTACACAGTGTGGGAAAGTTCTTTGGAATACAGGGGAATGTTATACAGGGGAATATTCACTAAATACCAAACATTGTTATATAGGGGAATATTCACTAAATGCAAAACATTGTTATGTAGGGAAATATTCACTAAATGCAAAACATTGTTATATAGGGGAATATTCACTAAATGCCAAACATTGTTATACAGGGGAATATTCACTAAATGCAAAACATTGTTATATAGGGGAATATTCACTAAATGCCAAACATTGTATATTCCCCTATATAACAATGTTTGGCATTTAGTGAATATTCCCCTATATAACAATGTTTGGCATTTAGTGAATATTCCCCTATATACCAATGTTTTGCATTTAGAATAAAAAAAAAAAATAATAATTAAAAAAAAATAATAATAAAAAAAAATGATTGCAGCTTCCGAATGAATCTAAATTGTATGCTGTCCAGTAGGTGGGAGGGTCTGCTAGGGAGGGACTGCTGCTGATTGGCTGTAATGTGTCTGCTGACTGTGAGGTACAGGGTCAAAGTTTACTCAATGATGACAAATAGGGGCGGACCCAACATCCTATGTGTTTGCCCACGGTGACGAACGCGAACATGCTATGTTCGCCGGGAACTATTCGCCAGCGAAAATGAAAAATGATTTAGAAAAATTAGAAAAATGGTCAGAGCTGTGACAACTGACATTTAATGTGGATAAGTGCAAGATAATGCACCTTGGACGTAAAAACCCAAGGGCAGAGTATAGGATATTTGATACCCTACTAACCTCAACATCTGAGGAAAAGGATTTAGAAGTAATTATTTCAGATGACTTAAAGGTAGGAATACAATGTAATAGAGCAGCTGGAAATGCTAGCAGAATGCTTGGTTGTATAGGTAGAGGTATTAGCAGTAGAAAGAGAGAAGTGCTTATGCCATTGTACAGAACACTGGTGAGACCTCACTTGGAGTATTGTACGCAGTACTGGAGACCGTATCTCCAGAAGGATATTGATACTTTAGAGAGAGTTCAGAGTAGGGCTACTAAACTGATTATGGATTGCAGGATAAAACTTACCAGGAAAGGTTAAAGGAACTTAACATGTATAGATTGGAGGAAAAACGTGACAGGAGGGATATGATAGAAACATTTAAATACATAAACGGAATCAACACAGTAAAGAAGGAGACTATATTTAAAAGAAGGAGAACTACCACAACAAGAGTACATAGTCTTAAATTAGAGGGTCAAATGTTTAAAAATAATTTCAGGAAGTATTACTTTACTGAGAGGGTAGTGGATGCATTGAATAGCCTTCCAGCTGAAGTGGTAGGGGTTAACACAGTGAGGGAGTTTAAGCATGCGTGGGGTAGGCATAAGGCTATCCTAGACTTGAGATAAGGCCAGGGACTAATTAAAGGTATTTTGAAATATTGGGCAGACTATATGGGCCGAATGGTTCTTATTTCCCGTCACATTCTATGTTTCTATGTTTCTAAAGTAAGCTTATATTTAGAATAACTGTGTTACCGTCCATTTATGTAGTAGCGATGAATCTTTTGTATGAACTAAATATCATTCTATTTATTTATTTTTTTACTTAAATGCTTGGCAGTGAAGGTGTTAAATATTGATTCGTAACTTCTGTTTTATCTTAAACTAATAGCTACTGACACAATTTCAATTATCTTAAAAAAACAACCATAAAATAAAACCAAACCGTGAACAACTACAAAAGAAAACAGCTCTCTCGAGAATGTTCATAAACTGTGTTATGCTAAATTAAATATCACACTTTTAATGACAGCTAGATACTTCAGCAGATTGTTAACAATATTTTAGTAATATTTTTTTTTATCTTCATTAAAATTAATAGATGGTGCATTGTATTATACATACATATTTATTCTGGCTTGTGGAGAATAATTACTCCAAGGATTCAGTGGATCTAAAAATATTGTCTGTCTTTATTGACTGTTAAACTTAAGTGGTCTTTGCCAAGTGCTTTGATAAAACATAAAATGATTTACCACATCAGTTTTGATTTAAAAAAAAAAAAAGGTAATATTTATAATTAACTTAATGGCAAGTGCCTAAAAACGCAAAACAAAACAAAATCATAACTTTCAATTTCTGTTTACCAGTGACAGATCAAAATTACATGACAGGCTAGAAAACAACTAAATATATATGCCTATCTATCTATCTATCTATCTATCTATCTATCTATATAAAGAGTGCTCTCACTCCTATGATGATATATTCTTTATATATTCCTACTTCCTACGTTATCTAATTACCAACCTCAGAATACAAGAAATATGAGGAAGGGGTTACTTCTTTAACTTGGTTCCATGGAAGCATTTATATTTAGATATTGCCCAAGCATTCAGAAAAGAAAAGGGGAGGACCAAATGATGAAAGAAACGTAGAAATTGTATTGAGACACAGCTGAAAGGACTTTATGTATGAAGGATGCTTCAGAAGAGGCAGAGATGTAGATCTTATAGTACATGATTAACATATTTATTCATCTTGAACATGCAGCTCGGCCAATATTCTCTGGAAACATCTTAGTCCTGTGATGTTGATATCACTCTTGTGGAGTGTACTCTCATTGTTAAGGAGTAGGAAGACTATTAGAAACATACGCTTTTGAGTTCACGATGACCCAGCAATGAAGAGTTGAAGTAGCGCCCTTATGAGATAAAATTAAAAAAAAATTCTACAAATGTTTAAGATATTTCATTGTTCTCCTGTGTTTTAAATGTAACCAGATATAAAGCTGGTAAAATGGCCTTTTGGTTAAAGGTTAAAGTGATAGATCAAGACAGCTTTTTTTGAAAATTAGCCTGAAAATAACTGTGGAGACTTTAAAGGGACACTGCACTGCCCAAATAAAAAAATAAAAAAATAAAAAAACACTCTTGGTTAATCAACTGTCACCTTCTAACTTGCTGACCATATGTCTACCTGTAAATGTTCCATTCAGTATTTCTCTACCCCAGTTGTATTTTTTGTAATCTTTACAAATGTATTCATAAAGAATTTTGGAAAATAATCAAGAGTTCTTCAGTAAGGTAAAGTGCTTTAGGTAATTGGTGTGTCTCTTTCAGAGTAGCCCAACTGAAAGCATAACTGGCTTCGATTGACTATTTCATGCTTTAATTTGAAATACACTTTGAATTGACCTTGTATTCGCACTTTAGTGAATAATCCTGTATTTGTCTATTGACAAAAAAGTGAATTTCACAGAGGAAAAAAAAAAAACTAAATTGCAAAAATATAGGCTTGAATAGCTGATTTGAAAATGTTTTCTCACTCAGTCATAGTTACAGCTTTTTGTTTTGGTTTGCAGTTCAGTTTTTGATTTACAAGGATGAATGGATTAGCGACCTTATGACAAGTGATATATATTATACTTTCATATATCTCTTATCTCTATCTAAGATGAGATGGGTCAAAATAACACCAAGCAAGAAGCTTATTACATAGACGTTATGATATAACAGAAATCTGGAATGCACTATTTAAAAACACAAAATATGAATATATTATTTCACCTTTTCTTTTGAAAACACTTTATTCAAAGACTTTTAGACACTGCGCAAAACTATTGAGTAGTTTTAATGAGATTGGAGAGGTACAGCATTATTTTTTTTTTGCTGGGTACTCATTTTGACTTCTTTGAGTTTAATCTCATCCCTATTTTTAAAATTATATGTGAAGAGAACAGAGCAAATTTAGTGATTGAAAGCTTCATTATGTAAGAACTGCATTTTTTTTCACGGAGAAGAGGCAATGCTTATATTGTATTATTTTTTTGTCATTTACAGCTATCAAAAAATATATTTTCCTGTTTAATTCAGAGTATAAAGAGCAAGAGCTGCATAACTAACTTACTTTTTGCCTTAAACGTTTGCATTTCTAAATAGTTTTTGGAATGAAATTTGTAATTTTGAGTTCGGAAGTCAGTAAAGTTGATTAAAATGCAAAGCATAGCTCAGTTCTTGAATATTCAAACCAAAATAAAAGATTCAAATACAGACAAATGGGTAATTTTTAGTATTATTTATTTTATTTATTTATGAAATATTTTACCACGAATGATACATTGAGATTTCTCTCATTTTCAAGTATGTCCTGGGTCCACAAAACATTGCATCAATACTATAGGGTACAATAAAATACATAAACAATATTAATACAGAACATATATACAAAAATTAACATAGAACAGGTGAGACATATATAATCAACCATGGCAGGTGCATTCTTTTTTTAGATATGTAGAGAGGGATCTCTTAAAGGAGTTTAGGCCGGGGGAAGATTTGAAAGTGTGCCGGAGGTTGTTACATAATTGTGATGCTCTGAAGAAAATGAGTATTGAGCCGCTTTCTTTGGTATTGAGGTAGACTAAATAAAGTGCTGGTACTGGATCGGAGGTGATAAGAGGTGGGAACAGCCAGGAAGGGCATTCTGCTCAGGTAGGGTGGGAGCTTCCCAGAAAAGCTCTTAAATACAAGGCTGGAAAGATGAAGGGTGTGTCTGGATTCCAGCGACAGCCAGTTTAGCTCTTTTAGCATTTCACAATAGTGGTTTATGTAATTACATTGTAGCACAAAGCGGCAGTTATACAATGTATTAAGTTTATTAAGGTGGGTTGCAGTGCTGGTGCATATACTACATCCCTATAATCAATGATTGGCATCAGCATTTGCTATGCATTTTTTTCCCTTTACTGTAGGGCTTAGGCAGGATTTGTTTCTGTACAGGGCACCTAGTTTTGGATAAAGTTTTGATGCATGTTTTTCTATGTGGAGGCCAAAAGATAGTTTTGGGTCTAACAACATACCCAAGTATTTGAAAGAGTGGATTGCGGTGAGTGTGTTATTTGATTTTGTTTTGATGCATATATGTGAATTTTGTAATTTTTGTAATTAAGGTACTGTTCCAAAGATCATTGTGACAGTTTGTCAGTGTTTAGGAAGAGTTTGCTTTTTGTGATTCACTTTCCTACCTCTGCGAACAAGCTGCGGTAGATCGAATTTGCTTGCATAGATTACTGTGTCGCCTGCGTACATGTGTACATTTGAGGCTTTGCAGACATTATGCAGATCATTTATATATAATGTGAATAGTAGGGGGCTGAGAATGGAACCTTGGGGAACACCACACGTGAACTGGAGATGGAGTCAGAAATGGACACATATTGTGATCGATCCAATACATATGATCAAAACCAGCTTACTAGACGATCACCAATAGCTGAGTTTTTAGTTTGTGCAGTAGAATGTCGTGGTCTACTTTGTCAATGGCCTTTTCAAAATCAAGGAAAATTGCTCCAGTTAGGTCTCCTTGTTCCATGCCAATTTGGATGTCATTGCAAACTTTTAAGAGGACAGTTGTAGTTGAGTGATTTGGGTGAAAGCCTGAATAATATGCCGCACAGTAGCCAATTACTGCTTATAAATTCAAAGGTAACAATCTTTTCAAGACAAACAAAAAATAGCTTGAAAAATATATGGCTGGTTTAGTCTTACAATCTTTGATTCACTACAATAATGTCCGTTAAATTATCTAATTTGTCACTGTCTTACAATTCCACAATTTTCCAGCCAGTAGGGTAGCAGGGAAATATATAAGCATGTCTCAGGAACACACACCTATATTAAATTAGGGACAATATAAGAGACCAACAGATTGTGTGTAGAGTAACTGATGTATACGCCAATCTTGGTTCCCTTTTCCACAGGTAAAGTTCTTGTTTCATGGGACAAATATACAACAGAAAAAAATGGAAACCTCAGGACTTTGCAAAAAGTGTTGTATAATGGTGGTTTACTCAGTCAAGACAGAAAGGCAACAACTTGACACACAAACTGTCTTTCTCAAGATGTTTCTTTTTCATCAAATCATGGACTACAGGTCATATTAATGTCATATTTCTGTTTTGTACAACAAAAGTTGGAAGATCTTAATTTTCTGGTTAATAATGCAATGACACATCCTACCCAGTGACGCCTATTCCCTGAAACACAAATATACACTTATCTTGATATTTTATCAAAAGAGCTAATATGGTTATATAGTTCTCTGAGCAGTCTAAATTAGACTTGGACATTCATATTCGTATTTTCATATGAAAATCTGCATTTTCGTCCAATCGTATGAATAACGAATGGCTAGACAAACGAATGAACAAACAAATGAATGGGCGTCCACTGAAATTATTCCATGAGCCTTTCATTTGTTCGCTTATTCGGCTTTTTGTATTACACTGTCTGTGTAATTCAAAAAGCCGAACTCGTAACCGAATGAACAAATGGACATATATTCTAAATGTAATATTTTTTGTCTTTTGTGCAACTTTTCGAATAATGCATGCATATGCATAAGACTTGCTAAGATTGTGCTAGCCACAAAAACACTGCCATGTTATCAATTGTAAATGACAAACAAGCTTTCTGCAGCTGAAGGTTGCTCTTGAATAGATTGTATTTGCCATTAATTGTAAAAAGTTCTTTTTTTTTAAGTTTTTTATTGCATAAATGTAAAAATCTAATTGCATCTTTACATAACTTTAAGATATTCGTCTCAGCTTAATATTATTGGACGACAAACTTTCCAAATGATTTATTTTTTTGGGATAAACTTTTCAATAGATTTTTGTTTTGGCATATTAAACTGTAAAAATATATGGTGTATAAAAAAAATATATCCATATATCAATTATATATATATATATATATATATATATATATATATATATATATATATATATATATATATATATATATATATATATATATATATATATACATACATACATATATATATATATATCTATCAAAAATATATCCCAATATTTAATTGAATAAAGTTAAAATAATTGTCACAGCATTACATTATTTTATAATGTATCCAAAAAATATGAAATAATGTGGAAAACGTATCTAAATATAGTAAAGCAAGATCATGATTGTTAAAGACAGAAATTCAGCAATCTTTGCTAAGGTTTTTGTTCTAGATTGTGATTTTAATAAAACAACTTTGAAATTCATGCAGATATTGTTCCAACTCCAATGTGACTTTATGCATTACAATTTGATCACATGCTCTATTTAGCAAGAAGAATATATTGTACCTGCCAAGTGCTTAGTGCAGTCTTTTGAATACAGACATATGTGTATTACGATACACGGCATAAAAACAATTATTATATTACTTACAAAAAATACTCTTGCACAGCAAAAATATTTATTTTGTTCAAAAGCTATTGAAATATGATAAACACATATTATGTATCTAATATCATATGTATTTTGTGTATTTTTTGTTGTTGTTCCACTATGCACTTTTTAATAAGAAATGCATGGTTTCATCTTTTATATATAGTATATAAAGACACCTGAAGGCAAGATACACTATAGTTTACCTTTAATGAGGGAAACTATATTCATGCAGAATATAACATAAAGTGCCCCACATTTATTTTGCACAGTATCCACAAGTGCCAGGGGTGTTTATCTGTGTTTTAGAGTCCTTCACTATTTCCATCTCCTGCTCTAGACACAATATACTATGCTTATACTATAGTATGCCTTTTCATGTGCTTTGGAAATACAAATATAGTGTTCAAAACCCTCCTAATCAACATATAATTTTTAATATTTTATAAATATTCTATTTTAACAACCATTTGTTCTTGCTATTGGAAGCACAGGTGTTTGATTAAATGAGCTTTGAAAGTAAGTTTTAAATGTGCTACACTATTAAAGTAGAAAAAAATTCAGCAGAAAATCACTAAATTTAATATAATATCATTGTGCATGGTCTTCTCTGAATTGAATACATTAACCTAAACTGGTGCCTCTCTTAAATAGTGTGAGCTGGCCTTGAATTGGATCATTTGATCCAAAACACCATTGAGATGGAGCCAACTAACTAATTGTTTAGTAAAACAGTCAAGATGAATTCCACAGTTAGTTCTGAATTAAATTTAAACAAAGTTGGATTGCTCTTAACAGGGAATAAACAAAGCAATATAACAAGGTGAACGGTCTGAACAGTATTGTCCTCATGTGCAGAAAACGGCATAAGTCTTCAATAATTCCTGTATTAAAACCAAATTTGATATAGTACAGTGTGTGGATATATTTTTCAATTTTGCTTAGGGATTTAAATGATTTTTACTTCTAATTTATTTAGTGAGTAGACTAGGGTGATAAATAATTATGTCAACATTATGTGCATTTAGAAAAACAAAAACAAAGTTTAATACATGTTCTTATAAGGAATTTATACATTTCTTGTGTATTTTTTTGTTAATTACATTTTATTCAGGAACAAATGTTACAGACAACATTTTATAACAGTGGCATCATCCCACTACTATGGTTAGAGAGGATAAAGATACATGAAAAGGAATCCTGAATTATTCGCACAAAACTAGTATGCAAAAGATATCTGGAAAACATCGCAGTAGTGTGAGATAATAGCGTGCATGTTGCCACCTAATTATTATACAGGCACATTTGTAAGTTAAATAATGACCTAATAAATCATAAGTGAAATGAAAAGGAAAAAGTAAAAAAAAAAGAATGCATGAGACTATTAAGAAATATTAAATAAAAACAAAACATGAAGCAGGTCTAGTGGGATAGTGAGCTACTGCTTTAAGGTCCCACTTGTTTTACATGATGATTTGGGTATGTAAGAGAAATAAACATGTCTTAAAGGATACAGATGCCTAGGGATATTCATCTGAACTGAGATGTATGACCCCTAACCTAGGGGGCCGCGGAATGTGAAGGAGAATTTGTAAGCACTCAATGCTCTCCACAGTGTAATGTAAGAACCATATATGCTTATAGGCTGGGTAGAATGTGTGGGTAATTAACAGTCAACAATAAAACTGAGATTAAGAGTATCAATAAGTATACAACTGAAAAATAAAAAGTAACATGTAGAATAAGCCGTTACTGTGCACAAACCATTGAATTTATTTACCTTCTTCCTCTTGGGATAAATGGTTTTATTCGATAATGTCCTCATCTGAGGCCTTGAGCTGCACTGTCACTGCCTAGCAATCAACTTTAACCAGCTCCAGGTCTGCAGCAAACAGGTTTTTGATGTAATGTAGGATGTAGTGTATATATTCTTTTGGGGTCAGTGACTGAGGGTCCCTTTTCGTCATCACTGTGGGGATAGGGACCAGATCTCTTGGCCTCATAGCTGGATCTTCTGAGATAGGCAAAGGTTTAGCAGAAAGGTCTTCTTGATCTGCTGGGATAGCCATCTTATGAGTATCAGGGCACTGTGACATAGTGAGTATTCTTAGACGCAGCTGCAAGCTGCCTTTGGGATCTTTGTCCCATGGTGTGAGTATTCAACACTAGGAAGGGATCCCCGGGTGAGTAGAAGACCAGATACTTCAGAAACAAACCAGACACTGGTCGTGGAACTCAAGTCTGCTGGGAGTCATTCTAGGCCCCAGAGTATCAGCCTCAATATTTCTCCAGCTGGAAAAAAATGAAAGGCATTTGGTAAGCACCTACAGCAGGTCAGTGTAATCTTCAGTGTTACTTATTAACAATCTATTATTTCCTCTATCCATTTATTTTATGGGTTAACATTGAAAGACCTGAGAATAGTGTCATCCAGCTTGTCTGTAAAGTCTGCCTATGCCAGATTTTTTTGCAAATATCGAAAGGTTTTGCATGTTGTGGACCAATATTTAAATATGAAGCAAAAAATATATATATATAGATATATATGTAAAGTGGATAGCGCACTGAAAACCCAAGAAAATATATCTGTATTTTACACAATGGAAAATATGCAATACATGTACCCATAAAGCAGATCTTTGTCTTGATGTCTCTGAAAAGAGTAAAGCTTACATAGGGCAATATTGTACTGATAGGTATCCAGGTATCATATGTATATGTTTAAATGGTAGAAATTCCTACTCACATTTAAATGAGCCTGTATTCAAACTGGCTCAGGTATATAGACATGAGTAGGATATACAGGTCAAATCCTTCAGTGGGTATGTTCCTCCCCAATATGATAAAGTGTGGGAAATCAGAGAACAATTGTGAGGAAAAAAGTATTCAACATTTATTATAAACTGAATAATAAAATCTTACATTGAAGAAGTATAGGTTGAACACAACGCTTTTCGGCTAAATGCCTTCATCAGGTGCATAAAAATTTTACCTTGCTCCTTACCGTTCGAGGTCAGCGTTGAATGACCCTCCTACCACACCACATTTTAACATTTATTTCTTTCTATCTTTCTTTTACTGGGTAGGCCCTCTTCTTTCTCAGGCCTACCTCATCGTCGGTTCCGGCACACCACAACCGACTTGCTCTTTTTTTATCCTACATTTATTTATGGTATTTCACACTGTACTATCATAAGCACCTAACACAAATATATATATATATATATATATATATATATATATATATATATATATATATATATTAAAGGGATACTGTAGTGCCAGGAATACAAAGATGTGTTCCTGGCACTACCAAACTACCTGACTCCCCCCTCCCTCGTGCCCCTACTTCTTCCTTGGTAAATAAAGGGACCATCCCTTTATTTACTTACCTTTTCCCAGCACTGAAGTCCCTTGGTGCTGGGTCCTGGCTCCAACCCTTCCTACATCCTACTTCCTATGGGGAAAATTCTGACGCTGGATGTCATCAAGCAGAGCGTGAGGACGTCCAGCGCAAGATACCGGACTAAAGGTCTGTTTCAATTCAGAAAGCCCTGGAGGCAGACTTAGACCTGCAAATAAACATTGCTGTTTCTATGGAACTTCAATGTTTTACATTGCAGCACTATGTGTAAAAGGAACATTGCACCCAGAGCACTTCAATTAGCTGAAATAATCTGGCCCTTTAACCCTCTGGGTAAAACTCAGGGAATTTTTCCCAAATTTTCATATTAAGACATGTATTTGGTCCAGAACTTTATTTTTATTTTGCCTACTTTACACGTGGATTTTTATGAAAATTATTACTGAGACTATTTGGAAAATGTCAAAAATCCAAAAACAAAAATTAGATTTTTTCTGAGGTCACATTGTGTTGTCCCTTAAAAATCCCCAGAAGCAATAGTATATAATCTTAGCAACTACTGCATTATTGTAAGGTTGTTTTGCCTTCTGCATCATATAAAAGCTGTGTATCTCTAACTGAAATGACTTCATGAGCACTAACCGTGTGCTGCTATCTCCAATAAATTCTCTCATTTATCATTGTTATTGTGCTCTACACTATATGATTCACACCATAATGTCTGACTCATTACCTAAAAAAGGCTCTAAACGATGAGAAATCTGTCTTATCAAGCCCCACTGTAATAAGGTCCTTTTACCTGGTATAAACAGACAAACAGTGAAACTGCATGTTTTAAATCCTGCACTACTGGGTTTCTTTTCATTAAGTTTGGCAATTATTCGAGGCTCTAGATGTTTAGCCAGCATACAAAGTGAAAGCAAAATAGAAATGTCTCGTAAAGATTTCCATCAAAGCAAGCCTGTTCCAAATACTGGTTCAAATACGTATGGTTTAAAGAATTATTGCGTGGAGGTATGGAGTGTTTGATATTATAAAGTGTTCTCTGAAATATCCAATACAGTTTATGAATCAGTGTAGAGACACAAACGTAATTCTTGTGACAAATATGAATAAAGATGAAAATGGTCAGATGTACCGCTTTTGAGAGTTTGTAGAGAATTGTGTGGTATTTTGTGAGAAGATCCTTACAATGTCTGTGACAGTAAGATTGAATTTATTTACCTTCCTGAAATGGCTTTTTTCCCTTTTTTTATATAATGTAGCTATATATTTAAGTAAATTCACTAACATGCAAGTATTAAAGATACAAATGGAATTAATGCTGTTTGTTAAAGCTTAGGTAAGGGGTTTGTGTTCTAGGTAAGTCTTTTACAGGTGTCCTATTAGGAACTTCTATGTTCTCAATTACTTCCTAAAAGTATTTACTGTTGGCCCACCAGCCTTTCTATAACTCCACCCCAAATTCCTAATGTTACTTAACTCTGGTCATGCTGTGCCTGTCCCATGGGATCGTCATTCATGGTGCTGCCATCCTAGTAGTTCCAAGATGGTGGTCACTGGAAATTTTCTCCTCTCCCTGTCTTCAGGTAGTTTATAGCTTTGTCTTGACTCAATTTCAGAGTCCACACAGCGAACAGAAGATATGACGCTGTATGGAGGTAAGTACTAAGTAGCCAGCCAATGAAAATGTTGACAAAGGATGTGGATCTTGACTTAAGCTCCAGCATTTGTCAAATTTTCTGAACCTGAAGGTTATACACAACATAGTTCCTAATTTTCCTTATTTATGAATATTAAAGTAATCATTGTTTTCAAAAAACAGTGTTAACCATCAGGAGATATAACACAGCACTACTAAAATAAAAAAATATATGGTAGAGCTGCTATAATGGATTGGAATTACCGTATATACTCGAGTATAAGTCGACCGGAATAAAAGTTGAGACCCCTAATTTTACCCCCCAAAACTGGAAAAACTTATTGACTCGAGTATAAGACTAGGGTGGGAAATGCAGCAGCTACTGGTAAATTTCTAAATAAAATTAGATCCCCCCAAAATTATATTAATTGAATATTTATTTACAGTGTGTGTGTATATAATGAATGCAGTGTGTGTGTGTGTGTGTGTGTGTATGAATGCAGTGTGTGTATGAATGCAGTGTGTGTGTATGAATGCAGTGTGTGTGTATATGAGTGCAGTGTGTGTGTATGAATGCAGTGTGTGTGTATTAATGCAGTGTGTGTGTGTATGAGTGCAGAGTGTGTATGAGTGCGGTGTGTGTATGAGTGCAGTGTGTGTATGAGTGCAGTGTGTGTGTATGAATGCAGTGTGTGTATGAGTGCAGTGTGTGTGTATGAATGCAGTGTGTGTGTATGAGTGCAGTGTGTGTGTATGAATGCAGTGTGTGTGTGTATGAGTGCAGTGTGCATGTATGAATGCAGTGTGTGTGTATGAATGCAGTGTGTGTGTGTATATGAGTACAGTGTGTGTGTGTATGAATGCAGTGTGTGTGTGTATGAGTGCAGTGTGTGTGTATGAATGCAGTGTGTGTGTGTGTTTATGTGTGCGTATGAGTGCAGTGTGTGTGTGTATGAGTGCAGTGTGTGTGCATGAATGCAGTGTGTGTATGAGTGCAGTGTGTGTGCATGAATGCAGTGTGTGTGTGTGTATAAATGCAGTGTGTGTGTATGAGTGCAGTGTGTGTGTATGAATGCAGTGTGTGTGTATGAGTGCAGTGTGTGTGTGTGTGTGTGTATGAGTACAGTGTGTGTATGAGTGCAGTGTGTGTATGAGTGCAGTGTGTGTGCATGAATGCAGTGTGTGTATGAGTGCAGTGTGTGTGTATGAATGCAGTTTGTGTGTGTATGAGTGCAGTGTGTGTGTATGAATGCAGTGTGTGTGTATGAATGCAGTGTGTGTGTATGATTGCAGTGTGTGTGTATGAATGCAGTGTGTGTATGAGTGCAGTGTGTGCGTATGAGTGCAGTGTGTGTGTGTGTGTATGAGTGCAGTGTGTGTGCATGAATGCAGTGTGTGTATGAGTGCAGTGTGTGTGCATGAATGCAGTGTGTGTGTGTGTATAAATGCAGTGTGTGTGTATGAGTGCAGTGTGTGTGTATGAATGCAGTGTGTGTGTATGAGTGCAGTGTGTGTGTGTGTATGAGTACAGTGTGTGTGTATGAGTGCAGTGTGGGTATGAGTGCAGTGTGTGTGTGCATGAATGCAGTGTGTGTATGAGTGCAGTGTGTGTGTATGAATGCAGTGTGTGTGTATGAGTGCAGTGTGTGTGTATGAATGCAGTGTGTGTGTATGAATGCAGTGTGTGTGTATGAGTGCAGTGTGTGTGTATGAGTGCAGTGTGTGTGTATGAGTGCAGTGTGTGTGTATGAGTGCAGTGTGTGTATGTGTATGTGATGCAGAGCCTTGGTGGGTGGTGGGCATTTTTATTATTTTTTTACAATTATTATTATTATTTTAATATTTTTTTTATATTATTAATATTTTTATGTTATTTTGTATTATTTAAATTGTTATGTTATTTTTTTTTCATCCACCCCCCTGCTTAATACCTGGCCAGGGAGGGGGGCTCTCATTCCCTGGTGGTCCAGTAGTGTGCACTGTGTAGGAGGGCCTGGCAGGAAGTGTTTACTTACCTTTCCTGCAGCTCCTGTCAGCTCCCTTCTCTATCCTGCGTTCCGGTTAGCTCCCCTGTCAACTCCACTGCCGCACAGAGCATTGCCACGGTAATCCGTGGCAACGCTCTGACCCCGCAGCTCTCGCTAGACTTGCAGTGGAGCTGACAGGGGAGCTGACCGGACCGGAGCAGAGAGAAGGGAGCTGACAGGAGCTGCAGGAAAGGTAAGTTACAGCTCACTGCCAGCCCCCAACAGGACCGCCGGGCTTGTAATGAGCCCAGCGGTCCTGGTCTGTATTATGGCAATGTAAGCTGCCATAATACAGACACTCACTCGAGTATAAGATGAGTGGGGGGTTTTCAGCACAAAAAATGTGCCGAAAAACTCGTCTTATACTCGAGTATATGCGGTATTCTAGAATAAATAAGTATTTTTTAAAAGAAAAGGTCCATTTGTCCCCACCAAAGCTTACCTAATGTAATTTAACACTTTAATGACTACACACACTTATGTTACATGTGTGTGAAAAACCTATGGAAAGAAGCCAATTTCTGCCTTTCTGTCTTTCCATCTATATGTCATCTATCTGTCTGTCCAACCACAACATATATTGTCTCTTTGTCACAAGTCAACGTACACGTCCATCTTTCTGAGGTTGATACAATAAGTATTTCAATAAGCAGTAATATTTACACACCAGCATATACTTGAACCCATAACAAGGAGAATGTACAATACCTTGCTTGTTAAAATAATTTGGCATTATTTTATATAATATATGTTTATTTAACCATGTACAACTTAATATGCAAACATTATAGAAAAACACAAGATTTCATTGCAAAATATACATGTTTTTGAGAGCATGCCCAATACCAATGTACATTACCAAGTGACAACTGTCCCATCACATAGTAATATAAGCAAATACAAGTATCAGGTCCATAAAGTTCAGCTTTTAATCTGTTCTCCTGTTGCTGACCCAAAAGTAGGTGAAACACCCAATTTCAAATATTTTGCCATAAAATGGAAAAAAAATCGATTTCAAAATGCCAGGTATATTTTCTTTATATGAACAGGTTGATTGAGATTTAAGTTTTTACTGTGAATTTCAGCAAAACCTTTCAGTTCTTTTGAAGCGTTTTAATAAAAATTATGTAAACATCCAAATTCTTGTTACTTTTTTTAGGCAGAATATTTTATTCTCTGTAATAAATATATATCAAAAGTGCAAAGTGTTAGTTTGTCCAGAGGACAAAAGATTTCAAACATTTTCTAATTAACATAATAATAAAAAATAAAGGCATTAAAATGTTCTGTTCCACTGGCACTGTAAAATATGTTCATTTTATAACATGACAGGAGGCTTCGTATTTTGCATTGAACTCTCATTACTAAATTCCAGCAACATAGATTTAACGATAAAGTTGAGTGAAAAAAACATTGCAACAGGGTATGAAAGGTCCCTCCCACTGTATCTCTCCCTCTTTCTTTGCTGCTCCAGCCAAGGCACAGGTCAGAGTAATTTGTTCTCAGCTCATTTATCTTCTATTGTTTTTATACTGCATTGAATTTAATCAGAATTATCTTTCTATCATTCTCCTGCTCCCTCAACAACCTGTCTTGCCCTCCGTCCCTCAGTCTTTCTCTATTTCACCAATTTTTTACATCTCCCTGCTGTCCTTACTCCTACTCTCAGACAGGGACCTGTTCTTTCAGGCTCTCCTGCCATTTCACTCTTCCGACATTGTCGTGCATCAAAGCATTTTCGCTGCGATCGCGCCGCAGTTTTAGAGGTTTCTGGGGCTAGCAGGAAGGGGTACTGCGGGTGGGGGGAGCAGGGGGCATTATCACTGTACCGGCGGACCGTGACTGCTGACAGCGCCGGCAAATTGCGTGCAAGCCATGGCCATCTTGAATCTCGCAGGTCCGTGAGATTCACGTCAGCCATTTTAGATAACCAGGTCGTGATTCCCATGATCTGACCGGCTGCATATCCATTTTCTTACACATCTACTAAACAGTGAAAATGAATTCTACATTACTGTTCTCTCTGTGTGTACTGTACATACTGCCTGCTTATAATTGGTTCTGTATATGCACCAAATAGAGAGAACTTTAACCTTTTAAAGAAATATATATCTATTTAACTTGAAACGTGAGTGTTAAATCTGTGCTGCTGGAGTTTAGTAAAGAGAGTTTAATGCAAAATACTCGCCTCCTGTCCTTAATAAAATTAGGATTATAGGTACACTGCATTAGCATAGTCTACAATTAAATTTATGCAAATATAATTCTGAAATTCAACAGATTTTCCATAGCAACAGTTGTCTGTCTTAAAAAAATATTTATTTTGTCTGCATGATTGTTTGTAGAGGTATGCATTCAATAATCCAAAACCTACTGAAAAATGTAATAATCCATCATTAATTCAGTTGCAGCTATAGAAAGTGTTGCAAGATTGAGTACCCTGTGATTTAAGATAAACAACATTTGTAAAACACTTTTGAATACAAACCAAAACAGAGTGAAAGAGACAATTTAGAATAAACAACAACTTAATTGACTTGCCCTTTGGTGGGTACCCACTCAGTTCTCAAGTTGGCTTTAGATCATCTTGCACCATTATAGAGATTACCTAAGCTGATTACATATCACACTTATCCCATTATAAAGTGTATTTCAGATCCAAAATGCAGGCCTACACTCTCTACACAAGCAATACATCAACCCATCAACATTGTTTTGACCTTGTTGGGTTTTATCGGTGAAGTATGACTGATATACCCCAAGGTACAGTAAGCAAGAGATTCACATCTGGATTACCCTTTTATCTTCATAAAAGACCATAGGCAATTTGCAATCAAACTAAAACAGAGCGCAGGAGAATACTGAGAATGTAGAGCAACTCAATTTCCTTGCCATTTGGTGGGTCCCAACTCAGTTCTCAAGCCGTGTTTCACACTATGTATTTTTACGTAACAAAACATCATTATGACCTTGAAAAATCAGTAATGACATGCACATTTGGATGAATAGTCCTAAGTGTCTGGTTTCTTTTAGTTTCATCTTTGAGTCAGACCCTCACAGCATCTTTTAGTCCTAGCTTTAATTTAGAACCTCGAGGAAAACTTATTTTTAAAATATTATTTTCATAGTATATAGCACTCCCTACAAATAAAATAAATAAGCCATAGATGGTTTTGCAGATGGAAGAATATATAATTGAACATATTGACACAAAAGAACTAGAGAACCCTGCCAACTGGATTAAATCAAATGCCTTCAGCACCTCCAACGAGTGCTATGGAAGACAGCCGGTGAGCGTACAATATCTCTATTGCTACATAAAGTGTAAATGTACCTGGTGGTGTCATAATTATAGATTATACTTCATTTGGACATGCTTGTGAGAATATTAGATTTCAAATTGACATATAGAAAGCTCTGATTCAATGTTAATTGGGTGAAGAGAGGTTTTACCATAATTACTATCAGTCTTAGTGACTGTTATATGTAATATGCTCAACCAAAATCTTAGATTACTCCTTAAGGAAATTTTCCAGTCTCTAAAATGTACCAGTGTCCTTTAGAGCATTTTATACGGCTTCTTAAGAGTCAATATGTTTTATTAGGTCCAATTCCAATTCTACAATGTCTATTATGAACTTCTAGACAAAACACACTGAAAACATTTACCAAATGTCTCTACCTGATTGTAATAAATAATATGTTGCTTACACAATGGAACTTTGATCAACAAAGGAAAGCTTTTCAATAAATCACCTATTATCAATGTACTTTTAGTTTGTTCTAAAACCTTAAGAAAATGTTTGTGAACACAAAGACATTGAAACACGTTAATTTTCATGTCAAGAAACTACATTTTATATTTGTTTCCCACTAAGAGCATTTTCAATGCATTAATTGCACCTTTCGTTCTCTCGCAAAACTGTTGGTAAATGTGTCAAAAATAGTTTCTTGCAAATTCATAGTTATAGAGAACACCATTACACAAGAACAGCCAGCTACAATTTAGTTTCACAATGGCTCTTAAAGATTCAATGTAATATACGGAAGCAATTCATTTTATGTCCGTTGGTGACAATTTACTATTGCCAATACTGCAAAAACAGATGATTCATTGCTTGACATTAGCACTGCATGTGCCGGTAAAATTAACATTGCAGCAATTGCATAAAATATATTGCATTTCTCTGTAGATTTAGACAAGACTATAACCCCCACTTTATCAATTAATCAGATTTTGCATTAATTTGGGTTTCCTGCCATAATTGTGGTTACAGTTAAAAATCAATTAAAGTTCACCTAAGTATAAGCTGAATGGTAGAAACTAAGCAATTAAGGTAATAGAGTTAAAATGCTGTAGAGATCTAAATGTTATTGATTAATTTAAATTGAATATGGCAGACTTTCTTTTCATTAAAATTACTCGTAGTTTATTGGGAGAGAGCGAGAAATGGTTCAGAGGATTGAGTTCCCTAGTGCATTTCCTCTCCTTTATTCACTTATTGCTTATTTTCATTTAATCTACGGCATTTGTACAAATCTGAATTGTGGCATCTGAGAGTAAAGAGCGAATTGCGCAAAGCAGAATAGTTTATTAATGTTTTAAAGAAAAAATACTTTATTGTTAAGCACATTATTAAAATAATTGTTTTATTTAAAAGCACATTAAGATAGCTTATATCAGGAGTGCCCAAAAGATAGATGTTTTAAAACTACAGTTTCCACGATGCTGTGTGATTCCTAAGGCATTCTAAAGGCATGCAAATAATCATGGGAGTTGTTCTACAATATCTGGAGATCTACCTTTTGGTCACCACTGGCTTATATATTTAAAATGACCAATAGACTGAATAAGATAAATTATATTTTTGAAAACGTGTTCTAAAGATCTTGAGATAAGTCCAATAGATGGTCCGCCTGGAGGTTTGCTTACTAAACAGCGTGTTGTGATATAATTTCAGCCAATCTGTTTGTTATAAATGCCACTGGAGTTCTGAAGGTCAAAGGTGTGAAAATCTACACTTGGAGGGGATTCTGTGCATGTCTTAAACATGATCTGAGAAAAAAAAATTAACTTAGAATTTACTATACCCCAAGCAAGCCATGCTGTGTGTTGCTTGTCGGTAATGTGCACTGGAACCTTTTCCTAGTAAATCAACATGACAGTAGCCCCCACTAAGTAAGGCTGAATTTGGAATTTACTTATTAAAATTGTTATTTTACGAAATCAATAATCAGGAGTGGGAGCTTATTTAATCTGTCTCTAAAGAAAAATAACTTGTGATAAATTGCTAAGGGAGATACAAGTGCACACATCTTTTGAATTGCTACTCTGCTCCTAGTGGTGAAACTGTTTATGGCACACAATGGTGGCGCATGTTAAAAATATATTTTGCTGCATTTACCGCATTACACATTTGCTAGCCATTTACCATAATGCCCATATACAATGATTATACACAATTATTTTCAGTTGCATATCAGACATTTTAACTTGTACTGTATGTAGTTAATCAAAGTCGCAGAGAATTCAATGTGAACAGAGTCAGTACTCCGTGACAGTTGCTTGCCAGAGGACTTGAATTTTGATCAGGGTGACCAGATGCACCATGTTTACTGCGACACATATAATATTGCCATATTTAGGAAAACGCTTGCCCTGCAGTAGGTATAATGCATATTCTGCAAAATTCTTCATTGCCCAATTGCTTATCTGCAGGATTCTTTATTGCCTAATATTATACATCTTCTTCTGAATTCTACATATTACACTATATCACTGATTGCCCATCAATATGTATATATGATGTGTCCCAGAAAACATGGTAGGTCTGGTCACCCTGATCTTGAGGCTTCTAAAATTTTCATTAGCCTTTGACAATCAAGACTGGATTTTAGTATTCTTATACTAATCTTCCAACTCATCATGTTTTTTTTTTTTTTTTTTAATTCTTTATTTTTGTGGTGGAGAAATCTCCACTGGTTTTAATAGTAATATACAGTCATCCGACGCATAAGAATAAGGATTAAACATAACATTAAGTAGTAATATATATGAGACAATCTTGGAGAGTCGCGTTAACATCTCAGGTGGGTGCAAGCTCTAAGAAGTGTATAGATAAAACAGAAGACATAGGACATACTAGTCTGTATCTAACGTTAGCTGTTCCTATGGGTGTAAAAGGTATAATATGACGTGGCTCTCTAGCCGCTCATGAGGGTTTTGGGCCATCACATTGATGTGGCGTACCAGTCGCCCGAGGGGGTTGAACGTTCCCAATATGATAGAACCCGCTAACAACACTTTAGGGGGCTATTAGAGTGGTGTAGCGTGCTAGTTGTTCTGGCGAGCTCAAAGTGTACTTTACAGGTTTAATTCTCCGACAGGCGAGAATTCCCTTTTAATGCGTCAGGTGGTTTTACATTTTAATGATGTGTTAATAATCAGTACAATCCATTTTTGCCTGAACTGTAAAAACACTTGGGAAAGTTTATAGCAGGACTACCAAATTTGGCCAACCATTGCTGCTTCTATGTGTCTTTATTGCCTGTAAGTCCCTCCCTCCCTGAGATTATCCACCATTTTTGGCACAAAAAAAAGAGTAAGAGAGGGATTGTTATTTATGTTTGATTTTGTGTTCATCTCCATCTGTATTTTCCAAATTCTTTTTTTTTTTTGATCTTGCACAGGACAATTTAAATGTATTGATTTCATGTCTCTGTGTATTAGGCATTTCATAACTGTTCCAAAAAGTGCTATTGATTGGATGACAAATGGATGAGATCAATAGCTTTACTTATCACACGTGCTAGATCAGAGGCAATAATATCCCCAGCAGAGAAAGTGATAGAACCAGCAGTTCTACACAATCTTGTTACCGCAGCAGGTCCAGCAGGGGTAGCTTTACAAAAGAGAAATATTTTGCACAAAAAAATAAAATAAAATAATAATGAAAAATTGCCCTTATTTCTTACAGTGTGTTTTGGTATTTTACTTACTACCTATTTCAAATATGTGTATGAAATTTTGCATGAACCAGCTTATGCATTAAATGGTAAAGTAATCAGATCATAAAAAAATCATCACTAAGGACATTATTTTGTACATTTATATATTTTTTTTCTGACTACCTCCCTTTAAAGGATATATTTATATTAGTCTTATTGCATGACTTCTAAAACAACATTCCAAACCCCCATTTAATTGAAACCAGAAAGTCAGCTGCTTTGCATCCCTGTTAGACATTTTCCTGAATGTTCATTGTTGGTAAACCAAGAGCAGTAGCTGTGGCTGAGACAGTGTCTTTGGATACAGAACCATGCACCAGAACTTGCTTGCTTTATGCACTTAACGGTAATATATGAGGCACATTCAACTATAAAAACGGATTTCATGCAATGATAGAGAGGGCGCAGCAAAAAAAAACAAAACAGCTCTCCAGACTGGCAATGAATCACGTAAATCAAATCCAATTACTGCACACCAAAATAATATATAAAACAAAATATTCTTAATGTATTATTACAAAGATCATATAAAATCTATACTGCACTATTCATCATTAGTTTTCACAGCAATATAAGGACACGCATACATTTTACCAATCAATTTTACCCACCAGCTGGTTATTTGCTGCACCCTCTCTATCATGGCAAAAAGGCAGTTTTTAGAGTTGAATGTGCCCCTATATATTAACTTTAAGTGCTATTACACCTTAAGAACACAACTTTTGAAATAAAATGGAATCATGACGGAATATTTCCGTCATGTGTCCTTAAGGAGTTAAGCAAGCAAGTTCTGGTGTATAGAAATGTTACACACCTCTGGTGTGCCTCCTATCACACACCTGGGTGGGCAAACACTATACAGATTTATATTATCCATATACTTGTTCCATTTGGATTCTGATGTGTTTGGTTTCTTTAGAATATTCTAATATTTGGTATTCTGTTTTACACAATATCTCCTTCATAAAATGTCTGTGCATCTTTATATTGCTGTAAAGACTAATGGTGTAAATAGTGCATAATACATTTTCTATGATCTTTTTAAATTATAAATTTATAAAAAAGTATATTGTTTAATATATTGTTTTGATGTGCAGCAAATGTATTTGATTTGCTTTAAGAACCCACTGTCTGGTTCATCATTTACTCTCCAGAGTTATCTGTCGCCATCAGATCCAGTGTTGTTGTTAATCTTATTCCTATGCTAACTCTAATTTCCGGAATTTACTTGTTTATCTGCTGATTGGATTCCTGTTATTTCATTTTAATACCCACCATATCATCTTGGACTCTTTCTTATTACCGCAAGTCATTTTGTATGACTCATATTACCTTTGTGTTTTATGCTTTGGGAAAAATATAGCTGTCCTACACTTTACAATCAGTCCAGAACCCAGACTGCTGCATTAAAAGTTTTTTGTTTTGTATCCTGACTGTGGGCAAGATAGATACTGTTATGCAAATACAAAAAAAAACAAAAAAATTAAAAACTACTGTTTTTCATTGAAAATGCTAAATATGATATCATTATAATCAGAGTTTTGTTTGTAACACTGTATACTTACTTTTAATAGTAAATGCTGGATAAACAACTGTAGCTTAATTAAGCAGTTTTGGTGTATAGATCAAGCCCCTGCAGTCTCACTGCTTTATTCTCTGCTATTTAGGAGTTAAATCACTCTGTTTATACTGCCCTAGTCACACCTCCTTCCATGTGACTTGCACAGCCTTCCTAAACACTTTCTGTAAAGAGTGAGCTAATGTTTATACTTCCTTTCTTGGAAATTCTGTTTAATGTAGAGATTATTGTCTCGTTCTCTGTTAATACCTTGCTAGCCCCTCCAGGAGCCTCCTGTGTGTCATTAAAGTTCAATTTACAGAGCAGGAGATAAACATTTAAAGTAAGTTAACATCTGATTGAAAATGAAACCATTTTGTTTTCATGCAGGCTGTATGAGTCAAGGTCAGAAGAGATGGAATTAGGGCAGAATAAACAGAAATAAAAGTGATTTAAATGGCAATGAATTGAGATGTGAGACTTCAGAGGCATGATCTATATATCAAAACTATTTTATTAAGCTAATGTTGTTGTGGTGACTATAGTGTCCCTTTAAGTAGAATTGTTAAAATCACAATAGTATACTGTTTGCGTTTTTTAGTTCACATTCACTCACTGAATTGTAGCGACAAATGAAAATAAATATTATATTATAGAAATGCAATCTTGTGTTAGTATGGACCATTTTCCAATCCTGGAAGCAGGCCTGGAATGGAGAATAAGGAATATACACAGCACAATATATCTGTTGTGTCATTGACCAGGGCATCAAAAAATCAATGTAAATGCTGTTGAACTGTTTCAATAATAGTTCAATAGTTCAGTCATTACTTGAGACACTTGACATGTACCAAGTCCATTTCTTTCCTCCAAGAACACAGTCATCTTTCAATCATACAACTGAGCCATTTAATCATATAGCTGAGCCATTTTACAAGGAGATTGTAAATTCTATCATTCAGCACATTTTTATTTCACATCCCACATCTTGAATCATTGTCATCTTTATTTCCAGCACAGCATGAGTTGTATACATCTACCAGAATATTTCTATAAAGTGAGATTGCATTTTCAATGCCTTACTGCTCCAAGACACATAGTTTTATATTTTTGTACATAACAATCTAACATACTGTTATGATCATAACGAGTTATAATGGGTATCTATATTTGTAAAGATTATTGACTTTTGGAAGAAAGCAACATTCTCTTTAGAATTAATCACACTATGTCTTACTAAACTATATAAAGACCCTCCATTTGTTCTTGTCTTACAACATGTAAGACGTATGTATTGTACACTGTCGAATACAAGGACAGAAAAAAATGATGTCATGATGTAATTCTTAGTCGCGATGTGTAAGGACAGAAAACATATTAACTGGAAGGACAAGCTAGGAAAGATCTATCTACATTAAATAATTTAGTCTTCACTTCAACATCCTCTGTATTTTTGTTGCTGTAGCTTATACTTCTAACAATTTGCCATCATCAGCTCTTTATTGCAAGCAAGTTGGTGTTCTTCAGGAAAGATAATAAACAGTATAAGTTTGAAAGTGGGAACCAACTCTGTGAAAGTTTGTAGTAGCACAGGAGTTTGTTAAATAAGCCAAAAGAGGGAAAATCCAGGAAAAGGATAAGCAAAGCCTGAAGATTCCGAGAGTCAAATGCAGAAGCAGATAGAAGAGAGCACAGGAATTAGAAGGGATCCAATGTAATCAGAAATAGAATATTATGCTTCAAACAAAAACATGTGCATGTGCAATATAAGGAACTTATCTGTTGCCTAGGTGATGTAGGTAGAGTGGACCTGAATTCAAGTAGAGATGCAGGGCCTGTTAGCAGTATACTTACATACACATGTGATGCTTAATGCTTTATTGCTACAGTCTTCATGATGTTTCTTGCCAGGACATTCATCCTTACACTGATGCTGGGTGCCAGTATACCTTCTCTATAACTTAAGGGATGCTTGCACTACCAGCTGTAACAAAAATGCCAAGTGACAAGTAGCAGAAGCCCTGAAGAAAGACAATAGTAAATGGCTTAGGTCGCTGGGTGAGGGTTGGACATAATTAACATCGACTATGCAGAAATATAAATTCTACACCATCAATGATACTGAGGAGGCATTGTCTCTACGTGATGGCGCGATAATTTTTTTTCTCATACCATTCTCCATTGGTTTGACAAACAATTAAAGTGCAGAGGCCCCAGATTATTGGCAACATAACCACTACACTTAGCTGATGTGGTTATGTTACCTAGAGCCTTCGTTGAACTAAATAGGTATATAACTACTGTGTACAAAGCCACTTGAAATTTTGATTTGTAGAATAATTAAAAAAAAATATCCCCGTGTGCCTTTCAAAGCTCAGATTCTGAGGAGAACCAGATATTTGAAGGATTAATAACCCCAACACAGGAGAGCCTGTGTGTAATAAACACGTTCATTTGGTTTTAACCCCTTAAGAACCAAACTTCTGGAATAAAAGGGAATCATGAAATGTCACACATGTCACGTGTCCTTAAGGGGTTAAACAATCTATTGGGGAGTTGTCTGAAATCAGTACCTCTGATGCCATATGATACAATCATGAGACAAATTAAACAAGAAACTAACAAACCATTTGATTTATTTTGTGATTCAGAGTTCCACCTATTTATAGATCAAGTAAGAATTGATCAATATATTGAAAAAAGAAGTAAAAAACCTCTATATTTATATATTATTTATACATATATAATAAATATGTGCTGTGCACAAGTGTAGTGTAGAAAAATAAAGTTACTGTACATTTGAAAGATAATTTTATCACTAAACCAACTGCAAATTTGAGTTTAAAGTTGCTGAATTAGAAATAATTCTCTAGTCCTTAAATGTTTCCAGATCTATTCTTTTAGTTTAAAATCTGCAGCTTTAGAAAAAAAGAAATAGTGAATAATTCTGTTAGTTGGGTGTCTTCAAGCTGTGATAAATAAAGAAAAACACATATTAATCATATAAAGTAATATGTAAAATAAAGAGAAAAACAATAAAGTACCCATAAATAGCACCTAGCAACATGTCTGAATTCGTAATATACTTAATGTTATTTGTGTATCACTTCATTTCTACTTTTATAGTGGAGAGTAACACTGGTGTGTGCATAATGTAGCTGATTCATTGATATTGAATAAGAAACAGTTTCACATCTAATCAACCAATCAGTCAGTCACAGCCAACAAATGGTTGAACAAAGGCCAGTCTCTCAATCAGCCGATGTGTATGGTATAGACTTTCTACATTAAATAGATGATTGGTGGTATTAACCACATGTTAAAAGTGACCCCATAATTCCAATCTGGAGTTTAAAATAAATAAACAGCAGGACAGTAACTGAGCTGTCCCTCTCTGTTAATAGCTTGCTAGCCCCTGCAGAAGCCTCCTGTGCGTAATTAAAGTTCAATTTACAGAGCAGGAGATAAACATTTAAAGTAAGTTAACATCTGATTGAAAATGAAGCCATTTTATTTTCATGCAGGCTGTGTGAGTCCCAGCCAGGAATAAATAGAATTAATGAATATATATAAAGTATAATAAAATCTTCCAACCAAAAAAAGAAAACAGACTTCTGACATTTTTATCTGAATCACAAAACTGTGTCCAATCAGAATATTGGGTTAAATTACTATTTTAATGCAAAAATAAGTCATTTATATAATGACATTGACTATTCAAGACAAAAAGAATGCAGGGATGTGTTATACTCTTACCTTGCTGATTTCATACTCTCTAACAGTGGCATCACTTTGCTGTTCGACCAGAGGGAATTAAACTCTATTGAATGTGATATCACTTATGGAACCTATGTTACCTTAGTTGCTAGCTGGTGGTAGTCAACGAGGATAAGCAATGGGGCGGAAATACCTGTGTGTTGTGTCACTATTAAAAAGCAGCTGGAAATCTAACTACTGCGAAAAGAGATCCTGAGGATGCAAAGGTTTCAAAGCATTCTTGTTTATGGCATCACAAAACTTCCAAATAAGTGCCCGTAATACTGGCATACAAGGTCTTCTCCGGATCATAAGTTCTTTAATGTAAGGTGTTTCTGTCAGTGTTCTTCCAGCTGTGAGGGAGTCATCTGAAGAACCAGAGCGCTGCACTGATGCAATCATCCTTTAAAAATGAGAGTCAGGGTCAACTGTTATTGTGTGAAGCTATTACTTATCAGTCGAATGAATACAATGCCAGTGTGCCATTCCCTTCCAATTACAATTATTCATAGATATAAGCACTGAAAAAAAAGACTAAAATAGGATATAAGCAGACACTGTCTTGAGTGTATCTTACTATAATCAAGGAGATACAGATGCACCCCGCATTCTGGAGACTGCAGTCACGGGCTTTTATTAATAAACTTTACAAATTATTTTTTATAATTATTATTATTAATATTATTATTAACATTTATATTTATTATTATTATCCAGAGTTTTACAATGTTATAAAGGGGGAAAATTAACAATAAATGAGACAATTACAAAATGTTACAGGAAGAATAGGATGATGAGGACCCTGCTCAAACAAGCTTACAATCTAGAGGATTATTCAGTACTACTAGAAACACTTTATAAGGAATTTAATTACAGAAGTCACCATTAAAATCTATGGGAAGTTTTCTATGTTAGTCATTTGGAAAGCTCATTACATTAAAGCCTACGTCAGTTAATTTGAGCCTAATGAGAATGATCATTAAAATCTACAGCAGTCTATGTACATATCTAAATCCTAGATACATCAGGATACTGGGTATTATGGTACCTCAGAAAGGAAGTGGATAATATGATTCTTATAGGAATAATGAATTCAACTCCTCTTGATTTGTTTGTCACATTTTGTATTGTCTCAGATGATTTGAACCTTTGTTTACTTTCACCAATCATACCCATGTATAGAGCTGCAGATTGTGTTGGCACCTTATAAATAAAGAATAACGGCAATACATTATTTAAAGTTATACTTCAAGCATTATAACCACTACAGTGAGCTGATATGGTGCCAGTGGTTATGGTACCACAAGTGTTACAGTTTCCCATTGTAAGTAGTCAAACTGTTTTAGAATAATTTGACTTCTTACCTGTTGTCCGCCGCCATTGCTCCCTGTTGCAACTATATCCAACAGAGAGCTTCAGTTAGCTCTCTTAAAGAGACCCTATAGACACCCAGACCACCACAGCTCATTGAAGCGGCCTGGGTGCACTGTTCCTGTCAGTTTAACCCTGCAGTTGTAGTTTTTTCAGTTATTGAGAAACTGCAATAATTAGCTTGCAGGGTTAACGCTATCTCTAGTGGCTGTCTACCAGAAAGCCACTAGAGGTGCTTCCGGGTGGTTAGGTCAACTTTTGGAGTGGAGGCAAAGCCTGATCCAGCATGAATGGACATTGGTGCTGGACTCAGGTAAGTGAATTAAGCTGCACTGTGGGCGGAAGGGCAATCAGGGGGCCTTATAGGGTACTTTACTACTAGGAATACAATGTATTCCTAGGCTATAGTTTCCTTTTAAGCTAAGCCCTGCAGTGCATTGTTAGCTTATTGGCTGGAAGCATCAAATGATTGGTGAAGCTTCTGGCTCTCTGTCAGATATAGTGAAAGAGAGGACTGCCACCCAACACACCACAGGTCAGAAGTCAAACTGTTATAAAATAGTTCAACAATGTGCAATGGAGGGGCACAGGACTCTCCTTGCACCATAACCTCTACAGCACACTGTAGTAATTATATGCTTGGAGTATTCCTTTAATTGCAATTGTTATTAGTGCCCAACTAATGGCATTCATCTAACACAATACCGAATGAGTAAAACTTACTTGGTGGAGTGATATTGTAATAATTATCTAGTTAATAACAACTACAAAATCATTTTACTTCTTATAACATGTTTTTCTCGGGAGTGAGAAAACTTTTTTTTTTATAAAACGCACTTTTTCCTTTTAGAATATTAACATTCAGTTAAATGCAATATGATTCAGGATTCTGGCTATATGTATTGTTAAATATGAAACACCTGTCTACAAATCATATTTCCTTCTTTCAGATTTGATATCCTTCATATGTCATAACACTGTGCCGACTCAAATATATTTTTAACATTCAAGCCCTGGAAGCGAAAATATTCCTTCTAGTATAATATTTACAATAAACCTCTTGGCCTGCAAATTTTATGCACGTTAGAAAATTTACCATCTATCCACATCACATAATCTCTGCCTGTGTTAAAAAACCTGCCAAATCTTTTTTGGACCATGCCTGCCATAAATGTCTACTGTAATCTTGACATAATCCAGATTATTGAGGCAAATCACAGGAAAAGTGGTTATATTATTTTAAAAAAGTATTATAACAATACTAATTTTGTATTAAAACATACATGACACATCTTCCCCAAAACAAACCAAAATTGAAATATGAACTATTCTGCAAAGTTAATTTTTGTATTAATAGTGGTTACTTTTGAAAACCTTTAAAAAAAAATACTAATAGATTTATCTAACTAATACAGGCAGAGAAGGAGTAAGATCCCATATGTTTCCAGCTTGTTGCTCCCCCACCATTCTTGATATAGGAATAGTGAATGGAGCCAAGCAAATGTGTGGTTCAGGGTTCAAATCTAAGCCATGGGCCCTAAGGTCATCTAATGGTAATCCTGCTCTGGATAAAGAGGAATATTTTTGTAGTAAGGGTAGGAAGAATGGACATACTCTCTCACATACTCTCTTAACTGTCTCTAAGAAGTGGCAAGCCCAGAAGACAGTTTGGAAGTCTTGAATTTGCAGCGTTCATCCATTACCCTGTTCTAACAATGTGAAGGGCCAGTTATCCCCAATTATAATCAAAATAGCGGAACAATTGGAGTTCAAATTTGCTGCATTGTTACAATTTATGTTTAATGACTTCGTTTCTATTCTAGACTTATCTGTTCCGACTCACATCCAGACCATTTCTGTATTATTTTGAGTTTAGCCAGACTGTCATTTTCTCAAGCCCTGTTATTTACCAGCAGGCTCCATGTGATCAGCGTTCAGATGACTTTTAAGATGAGAGATGAATCTGACATTTATACTTTTGCTGAGATGGTCCACCTTGAGCATGACATCTCCTGACCAAAATGGTATATTATTGCATTTTGCAAATATTAACAATGAATTCTGCAAAGATGAGTAAAATGCCTTTTGACATGATTGTGAAGATCAGATTTTAGCCACACACTTATCACAGTGGTCATATATGAATCTCTCATTCCTTGTTGCATGCAAATATACCCACTAAATATTTTCAGGAATTTTTGAATGAGTTCTTGATGGGAACATAAAAAAAAATGCTTCCTCTTGCAGTTTTACCCTTTCCTCCACACACTGCACCTGTGCTTTCCTAAATCAAGTTAAAACCGAGTTTGGAGATAATAATTCTAATCACGAGACTCTACATCCTCTGCTTCAGTTGTCTTTTTACTGTTCTGTCTACACTTCCCTTTGGAGGAGTTTGATCCCGCTGAGGGATATAGAAGGTCAGTGTTAAAAGTGACAAATTGCAATGTACCAATAAATCTGAGATGAAAGGATAAATCCTGACAACATGTTCTGAATGGTTCTAACATCTCAGCAAGACAGAATTAAATCCTTGGTTTAACCTTTTCCTATACTGTGTAGGAATGTTAAAGACAAATGATAACCACAGTACTTGAAGGTAGTAAATTGTAATCAAGAAATAACGTTTTTTTTTTTTTTGTGAAGCTGATAGATTAAAAAACTTTTTTATTAACATATGCTTTTCCACTTAAGCTAACATAATTCACAGATTTTACTATTAACATGACGTAAAGTTATGATTTTATTAATGACACGGAGGCGAGTATTATGCTGCACTCTTTCTTTATTTCCCTCAGCAGCAAAGAAAAATAAGCCATAGTTACACGTTTGGGCTCAATCTTCAGCAGGATTTATTGGGGCGTTCTGTGGTAACCGCAGTGTTGGCGTTGACAACTTAACAGACCACTCTCTGGATCCAACCACTTAAGGTGGCATGATCTAATTATAGATCATCCTCTACTGCTTCAAAGATCTTGGCTGCTGGGCCCAAGATGTCCAGGATTTTATCCTGACAGTTTTTCAATGAAAAATCTAAGCCTTTAGCACACTTTCATCCTGACTTTCTCAGGAATTGAAGAATTTTAGGATCGACTGTTTTACATGTGTCAGTAGGGACTGTTCGACGTGGGCATTCAGCCCGCAATTTATTTCACTTTGCCTTCTCAAAAGGCTTGCGTACTCTGGATGCAATATACTTGACCACGTGGTCTGAGGAGACCACTGGGTGACATAGGTCGTCAGGTTCGAATAGTGGTTCACCTTGAGAACCTTAAGATCCTATCTGTGTCCCCTGACGCCAAATGATCTACCTCAATATTGGTAGGTTTAAAAGGACGTGTATCCCGCGCAAGATTAGCATCCACTCCATCAGTAATTTCATAATCAGGATCAGAATGATCCTCTGAATCCTCCACATAGTACTTGGGGAACTACTCCTCAATAACACTCCGCTCAGACTTCCAAAGTCTCGTCGATTTTGCCCGGCTAGTGGCTCTTTTGCGCGGTGGTAAATTAATCGCGCCATCCATGACAGGTATGGTACTGTCCATCTCTATTGTTTTGGAGGAGTGTTTAGCTTTATATGAGGCCACGCGACCAGGCTGAACCGTGGCAGGTGTGAGTACAGGCACTGCCACCTGAGTAGCCGACTGAGCAGATCTGTGTGCCTATAACAGGGTCTGGGCAAATGTCTGTGAAAGTGAATCAGACATAGCCCCATCACTGACACCAGGTGCTTCATTATTGCTTTTGACATGGAAGTGTCAATTAAAGCCTGCATATCAGCAGGAGCAGTAAAATCAGCAGAAAAAAAATCAGCGTCATCTCAAGATACCGGGAGATAGCTGGAGAGGCTTCCAAAGTAATCTGCATGTTTGTTGTAGTTCCAGAAGGCACAGAAAGATCCTGTAAGACTGCATCATAAATATACAGACAAGCCTTAAGGAATGAATGAAGTAAAATAATACCTAAAGGAAAGGGTTGACTAACCCTCAAGTAAAAAATAAATAGACAGGGTAAGGGAATGAAAGTACTCACAATAGTGAAAAATAACTAAACCAAAACTTGAATTTCTAGTAGTTGGGGTCAAAGCAGCGGCCAGACAGATGAATGAAGGGGGTGGGGTGAGGGACAGTGCGATATCACTGTGCAGGGGATAAAGATCCTCAGAGATGTCCTTGAGCCCCAACTGATGGTAATCTTGGGGCCAGGGAGGTCAGAGGGAAAGAAGTTATCAAAGGATATACAATAAAGCATATAACTGAAGCAAATATATTAAATTAAGTTAAAATGAAGTTACTAAATATATTATTTTAATTAAAATGTAATAACTATATTAACCACAGTAATTATATGAATAAAAGTAAAAGATCCCACAGTTAAGAACCATGGAATCCAGTTAATAGTATAGAAAGAAATTAGAGAGAATGTGTCAGGTCGCTGAGGATTTGTGGGGGGATTTCAATTAGACATTTTCTTCTCCCTTTTTTGGGCAATTCTGTACCTTTTTTCTTTAAACCATGGAATCCAGTGTCACTTAACTGAGGGAGCAGCAACGAAAGAGGAAGTAGTATACTGGACATCGCTTATTCTGCAATGAAGAGGATGCTGATTGGCTGATCCTGTTGCTAGGAAGATATACCTCATGTTATTTACTGGTTTCTTTTCATACTGATTTAATGTTATTTTTCTTTAACGCTGAGAGAAATAAAGAAAGAGTGCAGCACAATAGGAGCCTCCGTGTCTTAATAAAATCTCTTTTTAATGTAGCCAAATATTTGTCTATTTACAACTAACATTGTATTAATAGAACAATCTTCAAATTAAACAAGAACTGCAGCAATATTTCATTACCAACAATTTAGAGAAAATTAATCCAACGATGCTATGGCTAGCCCATAAGCCGGTAATACGAGGTCTTCTAATAAGTATTAATAGAACAATCTGATTAGTGTTGATGCTATCCTTAACCCCTTAAGGACACATGACATGTGTGGCATGTCATGATTCCCTTTTATCCCAGAAGTTTGATCCTTAAGGGGTTAAAGGAACACTATAGGATTAGGAACAAAAACATTCCTGACCTTGTAGTGTAAAAACACATGCTAGTCTCCCTGGCCTCCCCTTAAATAACTTTAAAACTCGCCTTACTCCCAGAACCATGTGGGTCTGCCAGCGCTGGCTCCGCCTCCCTGGCTGACATGATCAGAATTGATTTTATCAGCCTATCACAATTATTTCCCATAGGAAAGCATTGGAATGGCTGAGATCATAAATTCTGATTATCTCAGCTAAGGAGGCGAGCCGAGGGAGAAGCCAAACGCCACCCTGGCCTGTCAACATAGAGATGCATTGAATAAATGTATCTCTATGGGTAAAGTTTAACATCTCCTCTGAGGAGGTGTTCCTAGGCTGTAATCTAAACACTCTTTACTCTAAAATGACAGTGTTTACAGCAAAAACAAACATGCAGGGATTGACTATTCTCAAAAGAACAGCTACATTAAGCTATAGTTGTTCTGGTGACTAAAGTGTTCCTTTAAGAGCCAGAGCAAGATAATATTATAGATTAGTAATTTTAGGATCGCTCGCACACAGTACACTTGATAGTTGCTCTCACTTGACCTTATACTCCTAGTTTCTACAGGTTTCAAATGGAGTTTCCAGACTTTTAACCATTATTTCTGAGTTATATTATACTCATATCTAGCAACCTGCTTTGGCTGGTTTAATACCACCAGGTTGCATAATATCACTCCCCAAAAAACATTTACAATTAAAAATATAACCCATAGTTTCCTTTACTTCCAGATATTTAGACTTTTGCTTTTTTCATTCTTTATTTTATTGGTTAAAACAATTGCACAGGTGTAACTGTATATATGATTAACAATGCATATCCAAATATTTGCAGTACCATATATGAACAGTGCTCTTTTTGTAGTTTTGCATAGAGGATGAGGATCAGAAAAAAAAATGTTAACTCACAGAGACAGAAGAAAACAATACTAGTTAAACTACATAGTCTATAGAGCATGAAATTGAGTAGAGTTAAGGCAGTCAGGGACATCAACTAAGCATAGTGCTCATTAACCTCTATGTGGGGGAGGGTAGTATGTATGCAAACTGGCATTGCCTGCAGTTAAATATACAATACAGATGTTATTAAAAATAATAAAATAACAGGAAGATAAATTAACACAAATACTAAAGTTTGTTAGTAATCAGAGAGCCGAGTTCAAGGCCTAGACAGACGTGAAGATCATAAAAAAAATGAAAGCCAAAGTCCTCCTCAGGATTTGGGCCATCACTTCTGTATAAGCGGGCATGGCCAGCCTCTAGGGTACAAATGGGCTAATCTTAGAAATGTCCCAGGTAGGATGAGCAGGCTGGGAGGGTTCAAGTATAGTTCCCAACTAATCAAGTTGATGGAACCAGGGATTGCCTTGGTTTCTATCAAGCAATCCTTCTCCCGACCATTCTTCTGCCTTCCCCTGACCATTTTCAAACTTTTGTAGCAGGTCATTGGGGACTGCAGTAGGGGCAAAGGCAGGTTCTGAAGGTGATAGATTCCAACAATTTAGATGGCTTAAACTTGTTTAGTAGTAAGGAGCCCCATGTGTAACGCCTGAAAGAAATGGTTAAATTCTTCAGATTGACTTTGCTTTTTTTTTTTCCTACCCCTGTTTTTTCCCATATGCATTGTTGTATATGTTTTTTTTGGAACCTCGCTGTATGCTCATCATATTCCAAAGAGGGAGGTAAGTAAAACAGAATTATAGGTGAGGTTGAGAGAGAACCTATAAATGAAATTATAGGTGAGGTTGAGAGAGAACCTATGAATGAAATTATAGGCAAGAATAGGGTTTAGGCAATTTACCCCAGACAGGTTATTTACAGATCGGTTATGTACAGACATACAGAAATAAGAATTAGGCAATTGTAAGCAGGATTATAGGGAATATTGAGAGAGAACCTATAAAAGAAATTATATGCAAAAAAGGAAGGATAACAGAAATAGTGGTTAGGCAATATGCCTCAGAGAGGTTATATACAGACAGGTTATTTACAGGATAGAAAGAAATTATATATATATGAGAGTATAGGATAGTGAGATAAGTAAAACAGAGCTAAACAAAGGATCAGTATAGCAAACAAAATAGTAATTTAGTGAATCATCCCCCTGCTTGGATGAATCACTGATAAGTAGGCAAATAACTTTAGCAACATTGGTTATTTGCATAGTCCAAGGTGGTATGATACAGGTTGGGAATATCACACAGATTGGTAGGGTAGTCCAGGTTGGTGTGAAGCAGGGTGGTTATAAAGCAGGTTGGAATCAGAAAGCAGGATAATGATATAACGCAGGTTGGTGTGTAGATAAGTTCAGGTTGGAAATAAAGTGGCTTGGTAGCAAAGAAGGTTGGTTACGTAGATCGGCTTGGAATTAAGAGGTTTGGTTGAGTAGATAAGATTAATATCCAACAGGACGATAATGATGAAGGAAAGTTTACAGGAGCCAGGAACAGAAGTCTTTTCAGAATGACCATCGGCTTCAATCTAAAGGCCCTGTATTGAGCAAGGTGTATGTAGCCTTTTGTAGGTGCAGTAATTAACCTAGGCAGGTGAGGTAGAAACAATGGAAGTTCAGATCTAGTGATTAGGGAGGCCACTAGTGGCAAAACATAGATATTGCAGGAACAAAACGAATGAAAGGTAGTAAAGTTCTGAAATTATGGTCTGGATCCTGACAATGACTTTATAGTTGTTTGTGATATCAATGTGGCATACAGTGTATTTGGTATTTGCAGTTGTTCTTGACTAAATTCTATACGTTTAGAATTGTGTACAGGGTACCCAGATATGGAAAGTCTTAGACGAAAGGTTCACTACAGATCGACGAGAACTCCTCAAAAAAGTGTTTCTTTATTAAATCCTAAAAGACAAGAATGGCACAAATTCAAACCAATAAATGCTTTCCAGGTCTAATATCAAAAGGTATAATGTGTATTTAATTGCAACTCCAAAGGAAAGGTAAAGATTGTAGCAAATAAATCATGTGATTAAAGTGATATAATGTAATCAAACAATTACATACCCAGTAAGTTAAATGTTAACTTCCAATGTGCACGTGATTTACATAAAACTTGTCTATATTACATGTAAAATATATACATTGAGGAATAATATTATGCTCATGGTTATCATTCATCTATGTTTTCATTATAATATATATTTTTTCCTTATAAAACCAAATTTACTTATTTATAAAAGAAAATGTATGCTACTTGTAACCTTAGCAGCAATCATTACCACCACAATACATTGCTATGAGCAAATAAGGAAAGTTCATTCAGAAAGGGATTGCTAATGTTATTCAATAAAAGGACTAGAAACGCCATATAGTATAGTTTTTTTTTCTGAATCTGTCTAACAGAAGGCAACAGTCATTAACCGGAAAATAAGACTGAGCTTTTACAGTAACCACATAAAGGGAGATGAACAAGAATTGTTTTTCATTTCTGTTTCTAAACATTTAAATGATTTCATCCAGAATAATTTATCGAGAATCATTTGCTTTTACTTGGTCGTTCATTCTTTCTCATTTGTCTATGGGATGATGAACAAACTGGGATAATGTAAAGAGAGTCAATAAACACTGTATGCTAACTACAAAAAAGTGCCCATGCGAGTAAGAGAGTATTAATTAACTACAAAAGATGCATCAGCTTTGATTACCTGTTAATTCTATTTAAAATATACACACTTACGGCAGCACCAACTACACTGCCTGTTAATTTATTGATATGTGTATTTGGGTTGCTTCTCTAACAAGGTGGCTCGTGCTTGGGTTAGTAATGCTCAGCTGCTTGGTCGATTGTATTTGTGCTAACAATAATTTCATCTTAATTCATGCTATCACTAGTAAGGCAACTTAACTTTTGAAAAACAAATATGCCTGTGCCTTTTGACTTCAATGGCAGAAGAAAAAAGGTAAGGCAAGATTTACACCAAAAAAAAAAAAAAAATGAAACAAAAACATGTGCTTGGGATGAAACAAAGATAGTCTAACTTAAAATATCAATGCTATACTTGTTTAAATTATTGCTGTTGGTTGTAACATTGAATAAAAAATGATTTTGTTGTGCTTCACCTAAATTATTTGCTGTTGGTTGTTGCATCGAAGAAAAATGTTTTGATAGTTCTTGACCTAAAACAGTACTCATCCTTTTACTAGATATTCAATATACAAAATGATTGCAATAAATGACATTTTAAATTAAGGGAATTACAAGAACAATCAGCATTTTAACAGTAAAGTTTTTTTTTTATGATTGAGCTGCAATATTTGTTTGAAATTATTGAAATATGATGCTCTATCATATTTTTACAGGGGAAAAAAACTAAACTCATTTGTAAACTACGCTCATAAGAACTCATTAAAATACTAAATTCACACTTTCAGCACAAGGGCATGCTAGACATCCAATCAATTAAAATTAATGATGCAAAGAGGATCTGTGTTAAGAAGTTACAAGTAAATTTCCTAGACTGAGAGGAATTTTTATTTTGTCCTTATGTAACCAAGTGCAGTCATATCATAAATATTAACTCTTAATAATTTAGTATGTATTACTAGTTAGCTGACATGCTTAGACAAAAACACAATTGGTAGGGAGATCAGTGCCCCAGGCATGTTTAATTGTTCCTATTAGTAACTTTTCTGAAGCTACATTAAGCCTGTATTGTTCTAACTTTAATTTATATGTTTATTTGTACTGGAAACCTGCTGATCAGTAGAGGAAAATAATAAACAAAGGGCTGATTACATAACCATGTCGTTAATGGAACCATTAGCTACTAAAAGTAATGTCGGATACAATGTAATTATGAATCCACTTTACTGACAGGTTTGCAAGGCCCATTCTCTGCACGTAACTCACCTTCACTTGCAAGGATTCACGCATGCAGAAATGTATAGCAGTTTGATACATGTACGTACATTGTAAATAACATGTTTTCTTATTCATTACCATAGTAAATCCAGAAGGACACTGAAGAGATTAATTCAGTGCATGTGATTTTCGGGTTATATATACATAGTAGTGTAAATTGTATTAGCCATATCAGTCCAGTAGACAAGATGCCAAAATACCAGAGTATTGCTTCAGACCTGAGGAAGAGAGGAAAACTCTCGAAAGCTTGTCTTTGAAATATTATGTTAGTCCAATAAAAAAGGTATCATTGCATACTGCAATACTCTGGTATTTTGTCATCTTATATATGTAGGTAGTGATGTCGCAAACACAAAATTTTCGGTTCGCAAACGTCGGACGCGAACTTGCGCAAACGTTCGCGAACCGGCGAACCGGGCGAACCGCCATTGACTTCAATGGGCAGGCGAATTTTAAAACCCACAGGGACTCTTTCTGGCAACAATAGTGATGGAAAAGTTGTTTCAAGGGGACTAACACCTGGACTGTGGCATGCCGGAGGGGGATCCATGGCAACTCCCATGGAAAATTACACAGTTGATGCAGAGTCTGGTTTTAATCCATAAAGGGCATAAATCACCTAACATTCCTAAATCACAATGGATATGGATTGACACCTGACATATGACATATTGACACCTTGACATATGGATTGACACCTGTCCTCAGAGACCCTGATACACACTGACACAGAGCAGAATAGGGACTGTTCCCACTACATAGGGTCACTTGGCAGATATGGATTGACACCTGTCCTCAGAGACCCCGATACACACTGACACAGAGCAGAATAGGGACTGTTCCCCTACATAGGGTCACTTGGCAGATATGGATTGACACCTATCCTAAGGATCCCTGATACACACTGACATAGAGCAGAATAGGGGCTGTTCCCCCTACATAGGGTCACTTGGCAGATATGGATTTGCACCTGTCCTCAGGGACCATGATACACACTGACACAGAGCAGAATAGGGACTGTTCCCCCTACATAGGGCCACTTGGCAGATATGGATTGACACCTGTCCTCAGAGCCCCTGATACACACTGACAAAGAGCAGAATAGGGAATATTCACTAAATGCCAAACATTGTTATACAGGGGAATATTCAGTAAATAAGGATAAGGGGGGAGGCTACTGTCCTCTCCCCTGGCCCCCACCCCTGCACGGTGGGTGGGGGCCATAAATCACAATGGGGGGACCTACTGTCCTCCCGCCCTCCCCCACCCGTGAGCGGTGGGTGGGGGCCATAAAAATAATGAGGGGGGGACCTACTGTATGATGTTGTATCGATCAGTTAGTGTAAGGGTTACGCCCGCTTCACAGTGACAGACCAAACTCCCCGTTTAACGCACCGCAAACAACCGCAAACAGTCCATTTGCACAACCGCAAACTCCCCATTTGCACAAGGTTGGATACCAAGCTAGCCATGTCCATTCCTTGTCCTCACTGATGTAATTGAAGGTCTCTTCCTCCACCCAGCCACATACAAGACCAAGGGCCCACGAAAGTATGCTAATAAACTGAAAAAAGAAAAAATCTCCCAAGAAGGAGATCTAAAACTGGCATAGGAAAAGGTTAGACAACTATAATAAAGTGATACCTACAAATCCTAGTGAGCATAGGTGTATAATAGAGGGAGAAAGGGAAAGCAGAGTAATGCTTCCTAATACCGTGGTTAGTACCCTTTGTTAAAGTAAATTGAGTAATGGACAAAAGTCTTTATTGTATCATTTATAAATAACAAAGGGATACTATACTCATTCCCCTATAGTGGCTAATTGTGTAATAATGGTAATACTATTACCTATTATATAATATTGGCAGGGGCAAGGAAATTCCCTCTAAATAGATGGGTATAGGCAGAGAGTATGGAGACCGGAGTGATAACGTGTCAATAAGGTGATATAAAGTTAAATGTATCACAGACACACAGCCACCCTTTCTCTTAGCTAGTTTCCAGAAATGCTGGATAGGTAGAAGGGCCATAAAGACTCAGAGAGGTCTAAGAAGAATCCTCTAAACTAGCCCTAATCTCCTTAAACACCTTCAAGGGTGTTCTAAGCTAAAGCTCAATCTAAACGTTTAGATGACTAGCTGATTTCCCATCACAGATGCTGGCTAGGAATAACACTGTGCAAGACAAAGAGTGGGTCTAAGTGCCCATAGTGCAGTAAAGTGTCCCTAGTGAAGTGAAAAAGAGAATAACGAGCTGGCGCCCAAGAGAATAACGAGCTGGCGCCCTATGAGGGGACGTGTATATGGCATCGATTTTAGGAAGCGGGAGATGGAAAAAGATGCTTGGTCGGTCCTCCTACTTCAAATTTGGGGCACTGCGCGTGCACTCTAATGTGCCACCAGATAGGAGTGGTGTGTTAAGTAGTACTATTCCTATCAGTTTAATCCCTGTTATGTGCCTTTTTTTTTTGTTCTGGTTTTTGAAGCCACAGTGCAGCACCAGAGGCCCAGAAAATTAGGCATGTACACATGCCTCAAAAATTAGGTATTGTTGCAGCCGCTGCTACAGCAGTGGCCAGAAAAATAGATGTTTGTTTCCCAGGCAGAAAGTGCCCTAAAACATTGCGGCTTGAACCCTAGTTGGTGGCGGATAAGTCACGCAAGTCAACCGGCATTCAGAGCTAAAATACAGCAGCGTGTGGACCATTTTTAGCCCAAGGCAGCTCATCTCATCAGGCCTTTTTTAGTCGAATGTATCGCCCACTCTCAGTCCCTTCGGGATCCATCCCTCATTCATCTTAATAAAGGTGAGGTAATCTAGACTTTTTTGACCTAGGCGACTTCTCTTCTCAGTGACAATACCTCCTGCTGCACTGAAGGTCCTTTCTGACAGGACACTTGAAGCGGGGCAAGCCAGAAGTTCTATCGCAAATTGGGATAGCTCAGGCCACAGTTTAAGCCTGCACACCCAGTAGTCAAGGGGTTCATCGCTCCTCAGAGTGTCGATATCTGCAGTTAAGGCGAGGTAGTCTGCTACCTGTCGGTCGAGTCGTTCTCTGAGGGTGGATCCCGAAGGGCTGTGGCAATGCGTAGGACTTTAAAAGCTCTGCATGTCCTCTATCAACAACACGTCTTTAAAGCGTGCCGGCGTGGTCGTGGGAGGAGGAGGATGACTTTCACCTCTTCCCCTGTTAGATTCCCGTTGTGCTGTGACATCACCCTTATACGCTGTGTAAAGCATACTTTTTAATTTATTTTGCAAATGCTGCATCCTTTCCGACTTGTTGTAATTTGGTAACATTTCCGCCACTTTCTGCTTATACCGGGGGTCTAGTAGCGTGGACACTCAGTACAGGTCATTCTCCTTCAGCCTTTTTATACGAGGGTCCCTCAACAGGCACGACAGCATGAAAGACCCCATTTACACAAGCTTGGATGCCGAACTACTCATTTCCCATTCCTCCTTCTCAGTGATCTCAATGAAGGTATGTTCTTCCCCCCAGCCACGTACAACACCACGGGTACCAGATAGGTGACAACGAGCACCCTGGGATGCCTGTTGTGGTTGGTTTTCCTCCTCCTCCTCAAAGCCACATTCCTCCTCTGACTCCTCTTCCTCACAATCCTCTTCCAGCGTTGTCGCAGGTCCAGCAAGCAATGCTGATAAGGCTGTTTCTGGTGGTGATGGTGACCACAACTCTTCCTCTTCACGCTCATCTACGGCCTGATCCAGCACTCTTCGCATTGCACGCTCCAGGAAGAAAACAAATGGTATGATGTCGCTGATGGTGCCTTCGTTGTGACTGACTAGGTTTGTCACCTCTTCAATAGGACGCATGAGCCTACAGGCATTGCGCATGAGCGTCCAGTAACGTGGCAAAAAAAATTCCCAGCTCCCCAGAGGCTGTCCTAGCACCCCGGTCATACAAATATTCATTAACGGCTTTTTTTGGTTGGAGCAGGCGGTCGAACATTAGGAGTGTTGAATTCCAACGTGTCGGGTTGTCGCAAATCAAGCGCATCACTGGCATGTTGTTTCGCCGCTGGATATCTGCAAAGTGCGCCATGGCCGTGTAGGAACGCCTGAAATGGCCACACACCTTTCTGGCCTGCTTCAGGACATCCTGTAAGCCTGTGTACTTATGCACAAATGCTCCCTATATGTATGGAGGCCATTAGGCCTGAGTTTGTGGGAGGAGTTATTTTCCTATTTAAACCCCAGGCTCCTACTCACCTATGCCGTTCTCGCTGGTTGACCGTCCTCATAGTAACCAGCACTTGCGTTTCGGAGAATCCCGCCTAAACTTCTAACTGCAGCATCCACTGCTCCGACCTCTGGCCTAAACCTTGCGGCTTGTCTGCAAATCATCCACCCGGCTTTCGCACATGAGACCCGGCACGCACACGTAGGTCTCACGTATGGAATAACGTTCGGTTATTCCTGCGTTCAGGGATAAAAACGCAGAGAAAGGCTCCCTTTTTCACATATCTATTCGTTACATATTTGTTTGTACGGTTTTTCGAACGTGTCTTCGTTATCTGCTAGTTCACTTTGTCATTCGTTTAATTTAGCACTTCATTTGAAAAATCTATTTGTTCACAATTTGTATGTAAACCAGTCTTCCACATGTATTCTCTTACATTTTTTTCTTTCAAATAGGGGAATCACTACCACTTCTGCTTCACTATATTAAGAGTTTTTGCTTTCACAATGTCACTTGGGTTATGTCACAACTGTGTTAAAACTTTAGGAGTAGGGCCGGCGCTACCATTCAGGTGAATAAGGCCTGGTACACCGGCCTCTGGGGGGTGCCCACCGGGTGGTTTCCTGGTGGCCTGCCCTGCTGCTGTCTGGGGATGCTGCCATTCAGCTGCTAGGCTCCCTCTGCTGTAAATTACCTGCTTGGGGAGCTGAATGTGCTCTATCCCCAGCACCCACGCAGAGCACTGTGCTTACTGCAGGTGGGGAAGCCGGGATGTGACCTGGTATCCCGACTGCCCCCTGCCTGTGAGCAACATAAGCACTCTGAGAGGAACATGAAGCAGCCTATGCTCACAGTTCACAGCTCTCCTGCTCCCCCAGGAGAAATAAGAGCAACATCATGCAGCCTGGACCTATTCTCTACACAGCACCCAGGTAGGCTCAGGGGCATTGCTTATTGTGTGCATGTTTGTAAATTGGTGTGTGTGTGTGTGTGTTAAATTACTGTGTTTGTGTGTTTAAATAAAGTGTGACTGAGTGTGGTGTTAGTAAGAGTGTGTAACTGACCATGTGTATGTTGGTGAGAGTGTGTAAGTGACACTGTGTATGTCAGTGAGAGAGGGTGTGTATTAGTATGAGAGTGTAGGTGACATTGTGTATGTCAGTGAGAGTGTGTATTAGTGAGAGTGTGTGTGTTAGTGAGAGTGTAAGTGACACTGTGTATGTCAGTAAGAGTGTGCAAGTGACAATGTGTACGTCAGTGAGAATGTGTATGTGTTAGAGTGTGTAAGTTAGTTAGAATGTGTAAGTGTGTATGCCAGTGAGAGAGTGTGTGTATAAGTGAGATTGTGTAAGTGACACTGCAAAGGTAATTATTGCAATTTTTAAGAAACTGCAATAATTACCGTTCCAGTTATAATAATAATTACCGTTCTCTAGTGGCTATGCATGGGGACGTCCAGTGCCACGCAAAACCTAGCGTCATGGAAATACCACTTCGAGCGCGGCCATTGAGGAGTGAAGGTGAACCCAAGCCAGCACATTGGTGCTGGATCCAGGTAAGTGATAGAAGGGGTTTTAACCCCTTCTGCACTACAAGGGAGGTGCGCTTGACAGAGGTGGAAGCTATAGTGCCAGGATAACAAGTTTGTTTTCCTGGCACTATAGTTTCACTTTAATGCCTACTCAGTGTGTCTCTTTCCCTAAATGTCTCTTCACTATAATTCAGAGTTTATTGAATAAACATTTGAGGGAATGTAGTTGCATTCATGAAGGGGCGGCAACATAGATTGTTTACTAGGGCGGCAAGAATCCTTGCCCTGGCCCTGTTTAGGAGCACCTTATCTATATCATCCTCCGCTTCTGGCATCCTGCAGTTTTATTTTACAAGCATACTCCTATCACGGTTTGGTTCTCGATACTCTATCAGTTTTTAATATGCTAAACCAACAAGGTCTAAATATCTGTCTCTAAGCCTCCCTTACACGTCAATACATACATCCTATTCAGAGGGTACATTTTTCCTGTTTCACCATTCACACTATATTAAACCTTTTGTAATTTTATTTCTCTCAAATATGTTACTTAGCTTTATGTCATGTTTTTAAGCACTTCGAATTACCAAGTATAAAATACGGATTGTAAACCTGGTTCCTGTCATACAGTATCAGGTATTGTGCTCTTACTAGTTATGATTACCTCAATTTTACAAGGCCTCACTCAGCCTTCTCTCGTTACGTTCCATCCCCCGAACAATTAGGGTCTTGTCTCTAAGTATGGACCAATGTTCAGGTCCCTTACTGTGCACATATTCATACATTTATCTTCACAAAGTATATGACTATTCGTTGCACTGTCTGTCATTTACACTCTCATAACCCTCAGCCTTACAATTTTCACTCTCAAATCCCACTAGTATCTATCTTACCTGTAGGATACCCGGACCAGTCCTACACCTAAGTTCTCGTTGCTTTACCTAGGACGTATTACTTATCTCCCTACCCTGAAGGTAAAATTCCAAAGGTAAGTATCCGCATGTTTACGTTATTCAGTCAGAGACAAGCCCCACCATGGCTAGAGAATTGGCTCATAGGGTCAGGTGCTGCCCCTAATAACTATATCAGTCCCGCGAGGTCAACCCCCCACCTCACCATGGAGGTTCGCCCAACGGCCCAAATCATAGTTACCCGCCTTGCACTCCCTTCTACAGGGCTCCAGTCAGGGCCTCACAAATCATGGCCACACCTATTTGACTCTTCTACTGTCACCGAGAGGCCAACACCCCGCCACAACGTTTAGTGGCCACGAGCCCCCATGCCCCAAACCATAGGTAGAGCCTATCACCGCCACTTGGCAATAGCAGAGCCTCAACTGTCAAACATTTAGCTAATTCCTTCGCCTTTCGGCACTAGTCAGCAGGCCAGTTCTATGAAGGTCTTGATCTTCCCTCCCTTCTATTCTACTAATTGATGCTCTTTTCACAGGATGTCACAATAATTTATCCCAGGTGATGACCTGCCCCTTCAAGATACGCCCAGTATGCCAGCCATGACCGGGGTCCCCAGAAGTATCCCTCACCCCCTCTACCCCCAGGGTTCATGGACCATACCAAAACTGTCAGCAGAGCTACGGCATAGAGGTATTCCTTTCCCTACTACAGCTAGGAAAGCAGAACTCTACAAACTGCTCACAGCTCAGTTCAGTGATCCCAGACCCGGCACAAGCTCTCAAGGGCTACACGCCAGCACCACAGACTCTACAGAAGAAAACTTGTCAGCTATTCTAGCAAACCTACAGACTCTAAACCAAAGACTGTCTAAAGTAGAAACAGCCATCGCTACTCCAGATGACCTACCAAGCTCTTCAGTTCCTCCTCTAGTACTCCCAAACACGCTGGCTAGCGCACCCCCCCCATCCTCCACCACTACCCCACACGTTTCCCCTGCCCACTCAGTCCCAGCCTCCATTAAAAAAGACATACTAGATGGTAAAGATGTCAATATGGTTTCCCTCCTTATCACCTTGCAGGACATTCTGGAGAATAAAGCTTATAACTATGGCGATATATCAGTCGTACCATGTCTCAACAAAAATCTTTCCATAACTCAATTCCTTATAGCATTCTGAATTTATAGAGACATCATCTCCCACATAGGAGCGAAGACTTATACATGCATAAGGTGGTAGACTTAGGGATCAAATACGGGGACTCCTCGTTTTATGACCACCAAAAGTCAGTGTTGGCCAAGGCAGCAACTCACCTGGCCCAGTTTAATATCCGGATAGACTGGAGTCAGATGGACTCTGAATTATTCTACCGACACTTCCCTGGCTTGAGGCCCCCATCCTGTGCAGCGTGCAATCCCACTTCACATTCCACTGATTTGTGCCCCTGTGAGGCAGATCCCTCTTCTTCCCACCACACCTTCAGCTCTAACACTAAGCAAGAAAGTGGTCAGAGGGATAAGCTGGGCAGACCCATAGTGTTCCTTGGTAAAGCGCAAGTGTGCAACAATTTTAATTCAGTTATAGCACATGCAAGCTGTTGCACATTTGCTCTATTTGCTTTAGAGCACACACCAAAAGCATGTGCCCAGCCAGGCTTTCCCCCAAGAAATGACTAACAGAGCTTAACATCAACGTTCTGGCATATCACCTACGCACTTACCCCTCCATTCACTTAGTGGTATTTCTGGTGTCAGGGATCTCCCAGTGCTTTCACACTGGTTTAATTGCTAGATCCGCAGGCACCTTAGAATGCCCTAACCTGTTGTCCACCTCCAACATTCCGCATACAGTGGACGAACTGTTATCTAAAGAAACTCAGGCAGGTTTCATGATAGTTCCATTTTCCGATCCCCAGTTCTCTACCTACACACAAATTCCATTGGGGTAGCTGTTAACAAATCTCCAAATAAAAAACATTTGATCATAGATCTCTCAGCTCCTCATTCATCACACCCGCCCAGCATAAACTCACTCATACCCGGTGAAGAGTTTTCCCTCCAATACGCTACGATAGACAACGCCATGCAAGCCATCCTACTAGCAGGCAGTCATGCATGGCTGAGTAAAACAGACATTTCAAATGCATTCAAACTCCTGCCTATACATCCGTCACTATGGCACATTCATGGCATAAAGTGGAGGGAAAAATATTTTTCAACCAGACTTACGTTCGGTTCTAGGAGCAGCCCTAAACTGTTTGACATCTTCGCAGAAACTCTCTGCTGGCTGCTCCTGAACATCGTCAGGTGTCCATCAGTGATACACTACTTGGACGATTTCTTGTTGATCAAAACAGATTCTCACCCATAGGAATATAGGAATAGTTCCTCTCTGTTCCACAGTACCACAGCCCTCTTCACATCCCTGGGTGTCCCCCGACAATACACTGGGCCACGCTACCAAACTGTTTTTTCTGGGTATATCACTCGACACAGAATCCTTCCAAGCAATCCTCCCCCAAGAGAAATTGGTCTACATCAGAGAGGAAATAGATCTATTCCTTCTGAATGATACCTGCACACGGAAAGGTCTCCAATCCTTATTGTGATCCCTTAACTTCGCTATGTGGATCATCCCACAGGGCAGATCATTCATCTCCAGGCTGCTGTGTCTCTTACACAGGATACCAGACACGGGTACTATCACTATCAATCCACCAGCCAGGGTGGACTTGCTCATGTGGAAGAATTTCATTTTTGAATGAAATGGAGTCTGCATGTTTATTTCCCCATTATCTGACCAATCCCCAGTAATTTGGACGGATGCAGAAGCCCATACCGGGTTCGCTGCAATATTCGGTAACTATTGGTTTAGGGACAACTGGCCCACTGAGAAGGCTGCCTTGTCAGCCTTTAGAGAAACCTCAGCCTTATTCGAGATCTACCCTGTCGTGGCAGCAGCCCATACCTGGGGCCATCTCTGGACCGGCAATACAGTCAAATATTACACTGACTACTCGGCGGCTTGCGAGCTAATCAATAAAGGACGTTCCTCCTCATTAACAATCACTTGGTCCGCAAGTTGACCTGGCTTGCAGCCACATCACAATTCTACCTAGTCTGTGAACACATCCTGGGCAAACGCAAACGTAACACAGTAGCTGGCGCTCTTTCCCGTTCTTGTTTTCAGGTATTCTTCCAGGTGCACCCTTCTGCCGACCATCCAGAATACCGACATTCCACAAATTAATCATGGACTTACTGACCTGTTACAAAACACCCAATTACTTACGCACAACGCACTCTCAGCCAACACCAGAACCACTTATGCCAGGGCACTGACTATTTTCCAAAAATTTGCAGCAGAACCATGGTGGCTTTTGCCTCTTTCTGCCACTTACATTTCAAATTATCACACAGCACCATCAAACTATATGTCACAACATCACGTTCTCATCACTTTTCCAAATCACCCGCCTTTTCTCTCCTCTTATCCCATAAAGAATATCCTCAAAGGTATTAACAAAACATTTCGCCCCCCTACAACCAGTAGACTACCTATAGATGGGCCTATATTCCGGAAACTCAGCAACCTGTTAGACACCAGCCCCTTTGATTCCCAGACTAATTCCGTCATCAAAGTCACTATATTCATTGCCTTCTATCGCTTCCTTAGACCTAGAGAATTTACCACTGTACGCCACTCAGATGCCAATACTAGTTAAAACAAATTCTCACCTGATAAAAAACAACGACCATTACATCCTTTCACTACAAACCTCCAAAACTAATGAAACCAACCAGCCCACTACAACCCCCCTCTTTCCTACAAGAAACAACTGTTACCCAGTTAAAATACTACTTTTCTAAGCATTCGACACAGTCACTCACCTAACTCTCCACCACTACTACTCCACGATCAACCTCTCACCACATCCAAGTTCGCTTTTTATGTCAGAACTCTGCTATTAAGATTAGGCTACAACCCCTCTTCCTTTTCTGGACACTCCTTCAGGATAGGAGCAGCCTCGTCAGCATCCAGTTCTAACATGCCAGTCCACATCATCGAAAGATTGGGCCGATGGAAGTCATCCATTTATAATACCTATAGCCCACGACCAGAGCAAGAGCTAAGGAAAGCATTTAAATGTTTAGCCTTATAAGAGGCAATAAAGTGTGTTTTTTAAATCATTATTTTGCCCTCTTTTATTACAGGCCTACTCGTTTGTTGGTTTTGGCACAGCTCAACCAACTCTACACCACCTACCACATTCCATAATCGATTAAATTCCAACCACAAATATATATATATATATATATATATATATATATATATACATGCATGTTCATATACATTAACAGTAGGTAACACTCACAAGATATGTTGGACATGTCTGGTTAATATATGTCCTGGGTAATACATGAAGCTTAGGTAACATTCACGAGATATGTAGGACATGTCTGGGTAATAAATATCATATTTAAGGGGGTTAACTTGAACAGAACTTGGCATACATGTCTCAGTGTTGCACAAGATTAATGAGAGCTACACTCTCAAATGACAGTTGCCAACATTTTAAATGAATACTCTGGGCACCATCACAACTTCAGCTAATTTGAGCAGAACCCTCAACACCTTCTCTTCCTGTGCCTTCAACGTATTGCAAATGCTTCTCTCTTAGTCCACCTATTGTACAGTGCTGCAGAATGTGTTGGCACTTTATAATTAATAATAATTAAGTTATTAACCCCTTAAGGACCGGACTATTTTTGCGATGTTGTACATTTGCGACCAGGCATCTTTTTGACATGTTTGTGGTGTTTGTGTTTAGCTGTAGTTTTCCGCTCTCTCATTTACTGTTCCCATACAAATTATATATTGTTTTTTTCAGGACAAAAGGGGCTTTCTTTACTTACCATTATTTATATAATCTCATGTAATTTAATTAAAAAAAAAAATGAAAAAATATGATGAAAAATTGAAAAAAAATACATGTTTTTTGACTTTTATGTGAAAAATCTTTTACTCATCTACAAAAGCGAATGAAAAAAACTGCTAAATAGATTCAAAATGTTGTCCTGAGTTTAAAAATACCGGGTGTTTACATGCTTTTTGCTATTTTTTTGCATGTTTTAGGGCTATAAGTACAAGTAGGATATTGCGGTTTCAAAACATACATTTTTAAAATGTATCAATAGTGACATTGTAACACTATTATCTGTCATAAATCTCTGAATACCACCCCACATGTACATATTTTTTTTTTAAAGTAGACAACCCAAGGTATTCAATATGGGGTATATCCAGACTTTTTTAGTAGCCACTTAGTCGCAAACACTGGCCAAAGTTAGCGTTCATATTTGTTTGTATGTGAAAAAAGTCCAAAACTAAATTGAACGCTAATTTTGGCCAGTGTTTGTGACTAAGTGGCTACTAAAAAAGACTGGACATACACCATTTGCAATACATTGGGTTGTCTTCTTTTGCAAATGGTATGCCATCATGGGGGTAATTCTCATTCCTCGGCTACCATTAGCTCTCAAAGGCAACGTAACCAACCTGGCCATTTTCAATGTAAAAATATTTTACCCATATATTTGACCCTGTAGCTTTCAAAAACTCTATAAAACCTGTACATGGGGTACTGTTATACTCAGGAGACTTTGCTGAACACAAATATTAGTGTTTCAAAACTTGAAAATATATCACAACAATTATATCATCATTAACAGTGCTGTTTGTGTGGGAAAAATTAAAAAAAGTCACTTTCACTGACAATATCATCGCTGTGATATAATTTACTGTTTTGAATCACTAATATCAGCGAAGTCTCCCGAGTAAAACAGTACCCCCCATGTACAGGTTTTAGGGTGTCGTAGAACATTACAGGGTAAAATACAGTGCTAACAAATTAAATTCTCTGGACTTTCAACCTGGGTTGGCAGGCAGGTCCCTTAAATTGCAATCAATAAAATTACTTAATTATGTAAAAATATTATATAAATACACATGTAGAATTTAAATATATATGCATATTTATATATTTGAAGTCTACGTGTATATTTATATAATTATTTATGTAATTTTGTATGTGGACATATGTATATTTCGTATTCTTTTTATTTATTTATATATACATAGATATATATACAATTTCATTCTAAGTGTATTTTGATATAAATATATATATATTAATATCAAAATACAGTTAGAATAAAATTTCATATAGAAAAATATTTTTTTTTATTTTTTATTATTATTTTTACATTTTTTTATTTAATTTAAATTACTTATTATTTATATTTTATAATAATATATATATATACAATATATATAGTTATTATATATATTATATATATATATACGTGTGTAATTTAATTATAAGTGTATTTTTATATTAATATATGTACATATTAATATAAAAATACACTTAGTATGACATTATATATATGATATATAGACGTATATTATATATATAATATACGTCTATATATCATATATATATATATATACACATATCTAATTATTATTTTTATTTATTAACTTTAACTTTAATTTTTTTTAGGATTTTACACTGGCACGGAGACTGCCTGTCAGCACAGACAGTCCCCCTGCAGGCAGACACATGGACACCTATTGTGACCATGTGGTCGCCCTGTTGGGCGATCACATGGCCACAGGGGTCCTAATCCGCCATGGGGAGACTGTCTGGGCTGCAGGCAGTCTCCCCACAACGGGAGCACCGCCGATCGCCGCCGGGGGAACGACGGCGATCGGGTAAGTACATTGGACCGTCAGGACGGTTCAGGACCGTGACCGGTCGACAACGCAAAAATGCCGATGACGGTCCTGAACCGTCCTCGGTCCTTAAGGGGTTAAGGGGTTAAACTGTTTATGAATGATTTAACAAAACAATTGAGAAGACAGAGCCCATCCACTCTGCCTATCTCTTTCCAGCAATGGTTTGTGGCTTCAATAAGGAAGGGATTCTGTCAGGCTATCACTAGCTCCCTATTAGCACTTATTCATGAGGTTTATGAGGTTTGAACATAATCTGAAGGATGCAGATTAAAAAAAAAAAGGTTAACCACTGATAAGTCAGCAGATAATTTCTGCTTTGCTTGACAGCTGTTCAAAAATAACATATCTAGAAACACTCTAAAATAAATATATATATATATATATACACTTTTTTTAATTCAACGTGTTCTTTCATTTGTTTAAATTATTTCCCTCCCTCCTTTTTGGTATTAATATTATTAAAAATCAGTTAAGCTTACCTTTATTCCAGTGTTAAGAAAGTCTCATTGTTGCAGCTCCACTTCTCCCTTAGTGAAGTCATCAATACTGATGATTTTTGTCCAATCAGATGCTCCTCAATGAGAAGCATTGGAACACATGCCACGTGTGTCAGTCACTGTGATTAAACATAGTGCTTCTCTTTGAAAATAATTTATTCTCACTTTGATCTACAGTTTAGAGTTAATGAGACAGGAAACCCTCCTTGCTTGGCAGGTGTGAGAAGCTATTTACAAAATTGCTGATGCTTCCCTGAAAAAAGTACTCATAAAATAAGCCTACAGGGACATGAAGTTATCCCCTACAGCGAGAGAAAAACAAGTAGCAAGAGAGGTGAGAACGGACAACAGCTCAATTAGCCTGCCCTTCGAGAACATATCTGAAGCATATCAGACTGGTTCCACCCATACAGGCAGTCCAGATCTGAAATGCCAGCAAGTTCCCTCTGCACGAGAGGGATATTGGCTAGAGGGATATTGGCTATACCTCACTGATGATACCTTACAAGGTTGAAACGATCATCTGGGGTTGCTATATCTCTTGTGCAGAGGGAACTTGCTGGCATTTTGGATTTGGACTGCCCGTACGGGTGGGACCAGTCTGCTGTGCTTCAGATATGTTATCTCTGTACTGGCACAATGTGAGCTGAAACCAGCTTGAGATCTGTGCGGGGACCCACCGAAGGGCAGGCTAATTGAACTGTTGTCTATTCTCACCTGCCTTGCTGCTTGTTGTTCTATCACCTACAGCAAATCAGAATGTGGAAGAGCTTTAAGTTACTGGCATGTGCCTTTATTTATTTTTGGTTACGTGATGTTTAATTTTAGTTGTTTCATGGCCCGCATGGATTTCCCATTTGACAGTTATGAAAAAATGTTGCATTACCTAACATTGTTCTAATGAAATAAGCAAAGCATCCAATTAAAAAAAAATGTTTGACATGACTAACTTTAATAGAAAAGACTAGAATATTTCTTTCTATTGCAATTCTTCAGTACTTCTAGGGTAATAAATTTCTCTCCCTCTAGAATACTATTACCTAGATATCAATCCTTTCTAGTGCTGTGAACACTAAAATTGAAAGAAAACAAGGTTGTGGCTTTATGCATTTTTAATTTAATGAAATTCAGTTTTTGAAGTTATGGGCAGAAGGAAAGCAATCATGCTTCATGGTATGTGAACACTTTAGAATCCTTCAGTAAGTCTTATTGAAAAGGGTATATTACGTATTAAAACCTCTTGTTCTTGAGACAGAAAATATGTTCTTTTAGTCTCATATACATATATATGGAAACAAGGAGGCGCACACTCTCTAAAAAAAAGCTTTATTACAAACATACGGAAAGATATATCAAAAGCTTACATGCGCAATAAATACAAAAATAGACAAAGTAAAAAACACAGTTCACACAGGACATATATCAGAAACCATCAATATAGGTAGATCCAATCGTATACTAAAGATCCCAAATGAGAGGTCAAACAACCCTACAAAAGCCAACATATCCAAAAACATATGAAGAAACAAACAAACAAAAAAATAGATTATATACAAAAATAAACCAGAAAAAACTATATTGGAAAAGGAAGGTCAGACACTAAAAAAAACAAAAAAAAAACTCCCCCAATGGTACATCTGTCAGCCCTTCTCAAGGGAGGACCATGCTTAGTTGGGTGTTAGGCCTCTCATTTGTGGTCTTTAGTATACAAATGGATATACCCATGATGCTTTTTTCTAATATATATACATTGTGTGAACGGTATTTTTGTCTTTGTGTATTTTTGTACTTATTTTTCATGTAAGTTTTTGATATATCTTTTAGTACATTTGTAATAAAGATACACTTTTTTATATGCTCTGCTCCTCTATGTTTCGATATAGACAGACGTATTAACTCTGCGGGGAATGGTGTTACAAGAGTGCACCTTTCTTTGGTTTATCCTTGTATTATTTAAGCGTATTTATTGGAGTATTGACTGATCATGCATGGTGTGTGCTCCTTACTACTTATTTCTTTTTTTAGTCTCATATAATCACAGCTGACTTTATTCAACTGCAAGTTCTACTGAACTGAAACACAAAATGGCAAAAATGTATGCTGAACGACCAAGCTGTGACTATAGCTGAAGATGTTCTCATACATTTTCTATTTTGCAATTCACTTCAATTCAATGTGTAGTCCCCACTGTTTTTTTCTTTTTATTACAAGAAAAAGTGATAAAAAAAGAGTAGTGGTGTGTAAGGAATAGAAGAATAAAAGCAAACAAAATATTTTAACCTTTATTTCCACATTTTAAGTAAATGCCATGCTGATGTTTTTATAACAAAATACACTTACTTGATGAAAAGAAATATCATGTATATTCTATACAGCCTATACTCCTACCATCTTGTGAAAAAAACATGTTTATCGACATCTGTCTACCTTCTTAACTGCATATATTAGTAGTTCATTAAACCCCTAAGGATGGAGGCAATTGTACAGGTTCTGAATCAAAACCTGGAATTTGAGCTACATGTCTGTTCAACCATAATTTACCTCTTTCATATTAAGAGCACCCACACTTATTATATATCATTTTGTTAAAAAAAAATGGGTTTCATTTCACATCATATATTTATATATAAAACATAATTTAAAATGAATAAAATATAAAAACAAAGTTTAAGGATTTATAAAATGTTATTTCCCATGACATTTTAACTGTGAATGTCATACTGTTAGCTTTTACTGCAATACAATAGACATATTTGTGTTTAACTATGTCTCACGAGTACAACAGTGCCCATGTACAGATTTGATGAGTTTGGGAAATTTGCAGCGTTAAATATAGGATTTTCACCTTTTCAGAATTTGCACATGGAAATTTGCCATATTTGTTAGCTGGGCCTATGTTGCCTTTGATAATTTATGGCAGCACAGAAATGAAAATGACCACCATTATGGCATACCATTTACAAAAGTAGACAAGCCAGATTTTTCAAAATGGAGTATGTCCGGTTTTTTGTTAGTAGCCATTTAGTTATAAACCCTGGCCAAACTCAATGTTCATATTTGTTTTTTTGCATTTTTCAAACAACTGCCCTTTCACATATGATCTCATCATCATTGTATTTTTTTCTGCTCCTAAACACTCATATTTGTATTCAGCGATGTCACACGAGTATAACAGTACTACGCACGTACAGGTTTTATGGGGTTTTGCAAAGTTACAGGGTCAAATATAGGGCTTGCAAATTCTCTGGTCTTTCTGCCTGGGTTGTGAGGCAGGTACCCCAATATCTAATTTATAAAATCACATAATTTTGTAAAAAATACATACATATACATATAGAATAATATAGAATACTTATATATACACTTAGAATGAAAAAATATATTAATATGTCCCATATTGATATTTATACATTTTATTATCTTACTGCATTTTGTACATGTCTACGAACTACCACTCCACACCGAATGACATCACTAAAATTATTTTCATGCACAGTCTATTGGAAGCTGAGCTTTTTAATTACTTCACTGCTCTATTATAACCTATTGGATGGTTGTGTTCGCAGACCAAATTAGGGGTCTCGTGGCTTACAAGTGGCCCGTGAATAATGAGTTGGGCATCGCTAATTTAAATAATGTAAAATAATAATCACGTATAGAAAAAAAAGCATCCTGAACAAATCTTAAAAAAAAAAAAAAATTAAATATACATTGACAGAGTTATTTACTAACGTGAGAATTCAAAGTGAATTTCAAATTTAAGGCTATATCTGAAAGTATAGTTGCCTTATAAAATGTCTCCAAGTCAGCATTTTTACCTTAAATTTAAACATTATTTTAATTAACTTTAAATTGTTACATTAGTTAGTAGCCCTGCATAAATTTCTTTTTTCAGTCATTGGTACTCAGATACTAGATCATTTTTCCTTATTGGAAATGTTCTATGAAAGTGTTTTTACTCGATAAGAGTTCTAAAATTAGATACAAAATTATTCTCTGTATGACTATAATGATTTTAAGAGCCCTTTCATCCTTTAATATATCCTCTGGCATTATTATTACTCTAATATAGAATATTATCATGTTAGCCATGCTTTTTAGTGCATTAGTATGTTGTTTTTGAAGATGTGATTGTTTAAAAAGTATTATTATCTTATCTTGTTATTATAAATGGCCATATGATATACTTTGCTAGTATCTACATATAAGCTATCAAAATTTTCAGTTAAATTTACTTAAGTACCTACCTCAAGGTTGCCGTCTGTTATGTTTATAATTTTATGTATTCACACTGTCATATTGTTATATGTAATGAAATGCAACGCAACGTGATGACAAATATTAAGGAGATATATGGTATAAATAGCACTTACATGTCCCATATTGTAGCACAAGTGGTTTGGCACTTTAAATTGATTAAAAATGTGCTCTCTTAATCACTCATTGAAATGAATATCATAAACTGTAGTATATGATTTAGATTCTCCCCAAAGTCAATGAATATATCTTTTATCATAAAGATAAATCTTACTTCAAAGTAAAGTTTTTAAATATAAACATGATGTTTGTACCTGTGCTCCAGCAGCACCGTATTCATAGCTCAGTGGCTGTTACTGTAATGCTCATCTCTGTTAAAGGGATACTATAGTTACTATAAAAACAAAACCTTATATTCTGCTGAGTATAATCATTCCATTTAGGATTGTTGCTGTAAAGACTGTATTTTTAGAGAAACTGCAGTGTTTACATTACAGTCTAGTGATAACTCCACTGGCCACTCCTCAGATGGCTACTAGATGTGCTTCTTGGGGCAGTGCTGCACACTGTGCAATACTGCTATTCAGTGTCTTCACCCTCTGTGTGCAGACACTGAACTATCCTCATAGAAATGCATTGATTCAATGCATCTCTGTGAGGAGATACTGATTTGCCAGGGCTGTATTTGACTTGTGTTGGCTCTGCTCTTACTCTTCTTCCTTGACAGTCTCAGCAAATCCTATGGGGAAGCATTTTGCTTGGAGCACAGAATCACTTCTGATGATGTCAGCTGTAAGCAGGCAGGTAAGCAGTAGAATCAGCAGCTGCAGACTTGAATACAAGTAAGACTTGAATACAAGTAGTGTCCCTTTAATGCTTGCTTGCTGCCAACAGTGTGTAAAGGATTGACCCTGCTTTGGGACACCACCCCGAGAAAGACAATCCTCCTCCATGGTGCTGACATGATCTCTTCATTGTCAAGGCATCGGCATCTTAATGGAGATCTTTAAGTCATTCTAATCCTTTACTTTTGCCAGAAATAGAAACACTGACTATGGAGTAACCACAGCAATCCCAGTATATGCCCTGTGGCTACTGTATCAGAGAGCAGGAGAACAATCTGTAGCGAGAGAGCAGGAGAACCATCTATATGGTGGTTCCTGCTCACTGCTGTCAATAAATATTTTGATACAAAGGTTTAAGCCAGATTCATGCAAAAAGAGTGATTAACAGGTGGACAATGGATCTGTTTTTAAATAGCTTGTTTTCTCCAGTGCTATGTATCTGATAGCAATTCAGTTAGCAAAACGTATACATGAAATTCCATTCACTATTAAATGAAACACACTTGTATGTACTGTATCAGGCACACATTAATACAATACCTGCTGCCTTTTTATTCCCAATGCAAACTAATTATATTAATACATGATAGTATTATTAAATATGCACCTCTAGAAATGAAATGCATGTGTGTTACCAAACATACGTCTAAGCTTCATGAAATGTATGACTGCCGGTATTTATATCACAGAAATGTATTGTAAACGTGAGAATGGTGTAATTGAACATCGCTTTTGAAGTATATGTTTCTACCAACTGCCTCTAATTCAGTGGATTTAACATAAATTTGGCACATTGTATGGATAAAGATACAAAGAGTAATATGGTGTTGGAATTCTTTGCACTTCACTACCCAGCATGACCCTAGATGTATGAAGAATGGTCTAATGCCAGGGTTCCACTTAACATTGACAGACCTCAGCAACATGTTATGTAACCTATTAATATTTCTATTAATGTTGTGTGTGTATATATATATATTTATTTATTTATTATTTATTTATTATTGCCATTTATATAGCGCCAACAGATTCCGTAGCGCTTTACAATATTATGAGAGGGGGATTTAACTATAAATAGGACAATTACAAATAAACTTACAGGAACAATAGGTTGAAGAGGACCCTGCTCAAACGAGCTTACATTCTATAGGAGGTGGGGTGTAAAACACATTAGGACAGGAATTTACAATCAAATAAGGTGGGCTGCCCTTTAGGAGAGGGCAAGAGACAGGTATGTGAGGTAAGGGTTAGTCTTGGAGGCCATAAGCTTTCCTAAAGAGATGGGTTTTAAGGCACTTCTTAAAAGATGCAAGACTAGGGGAGAGTCTGATGGCGGTAGGCAGGCTATTCCATAGGAAGGGAGCCGCCCGTGAGAAGTCCTGCAAGCGCGAGTTGGCCGTACGAGTGCGGACAACGGACAGGAGGTGGTCACGGGCAGAACGGAGAGACCGAGAAGGGACATACCTATGGATCTGTGAGGAGATATAAGAGGGGCTAGAGTTGTTCAGTGCTTTATAGGTGTGAGTTAGTACCTTGAATTGACTCCTATAGCATACAGGAAGCCAATGTAAGGACTGGCAGAGGGGTGAGGTGTGAGAGAAACGACTAGAGAGGAAAATCAATCTAGCAGCAGCATTCATTACGGACTGTAAGGGTGCAGTACGGCTATTGGGGAGACCAATCAGGAGAGGGTTACAATAATCCATGCGGGAAATTACTAGAGCATGGACAAGCTCCTTGGTAGTATCTGGTGCGAGAAAGGGGCGGATGCGGGCTATGTTTTTAAGATGGAATCTACAGGATTTGGCAACATGCTGGATGTGAGGCTCAAAGGTGAGACCAGAGTCAAGTATGACGCCAAGACAGCGCGCTTGCAAGGATGGACTGATGTTGGTACCACAAACTTGGAGGGAGAGCGAAAGAGGAGGATCAGTATTAGGAGGAGGAAAGACAAGGAGCTCAGTTTTTGAGAGATTGAGTTTCAGAAAGCGGGAGGACATCCAGTCAGAGATGGAAGAAAGGCAAGCAGTGACACGTTGCAGGACGGCAGGGGAGAGGTCCGGGGAGGAGAGATATAGCTGGGTGTCATCAGCATACAGGTGGTAGTGAAATCCAAAAGAGGTAATAAGTTTGCCAAGAGAGGCAGTATAAAGAGAAAATAGAAGGGGACCAAGGACGGAGCCTTGGGGAACTCCAACTGAGACAGGGCAAGGGGAGGAGGTATCATTAGAAAAGGAGACACTGAATGAGCGTTGGGAGAGATAAGAGGAAAACCATGAGAGGACAGAGTCACAGAGACCAAGCGATTGAAGAGTTTGAAGAAGGAGAGCATGATCAACGGTGTATGTATATATATATATATATATATATATACATATATATATTGTTGTGTGTATGTATATTTATAATAACTGAGATTCCTAGCAATGTTGTGAGAGAGTGCACTGGTGGGATTTAAACCTGTTTTACAAATGTTGTTTTAATAACATGTAGCAGCAAAATATTGTTGTATATGCCGATGTCTCACAGTCCCAACTTGGACTTTTCTCAAGACATCATTGTTATAACATAACCTGTTAATAAAGGAAAGGGTGCATGAAAAAGAGGATAGGACCCACCCAAAAGAAAAGCAAAGGCAAAAAGTTGAACTAACAGCCGCAATGTTGCCCAGAGTGGTGCATACAGGACCCAAAAAGAGGAAATATAAGAAAACCACCAAACATTAAAAAAAAAATGAAAAAACCAAACAAAGAACAATAAACAATAAATCTACATTTTCTGGCCATGTAGAGACCCTAACTCACTTCAATTTATACAGCCTTTAGGATACCATTAACATTACATTAAAAAGCAAGTCAGTTGGTTATTTAGTTTTGGAATCATAGTGTCCTGGGTATGTATCCAATATGACTCACATCTCAGAAGCTCCTGGACCCTATCCCCTCCTCATCATGGCTCTTTGACGTTTTCAACAGGACACATAGTCCAGAAATCGAGCACAATCTGTATTAATAGATGCTTCATCTGAATGATAACCTTTGATGGAATCACTGCATGCTATGAGATCTTTAAGGTTGGGATTCCTTTTGCATGCTAGGAGTGGAGGTCTTGTATAGATCAGTGGAAGATCTTTGTCATTGGTAACACATGTCCAAGTTGGAGTGGACAGTGTCACTATAATTCAGACTTTATTTAACAAACAGAATAGAGGTAAACATAAATGAAACCTTGATCTTTCAGCAAACGTTGTTTGATATTCAAAAATGGGAGTTTATGCAGCACATAATAGATTTTACCATGTAAAGGGGTATATATTCTCCAGAGCAAAAAAAAAACAACTAAGCCAGAAAAAAACATTTTCATTTACTCAATGATGCTCATACAATTTCGGTCCAGCAAAATGGCATTTTTGTTTACATCTTTTCCTCACAACACATAAGTATAACATAAATAAGAACAGGGCTTGCCTGTGCTCAAAATGTAATTTACCCACTCATATATAGAGAGTAGAAATTAGGACCATGGGAATTGCATCATGTTTCTTTTATTTGTGCTGTGAGCAGTATTTAAGTGTTGTGTGCTTTCCCCTCTTTGCTCAGTGCCAGCAGTTTGAGAAAAGTGTGTATAAATGTATGGTCTTTGTATCGTGCAGCTTGCACTGAACCATGAGAAAGCAGTAAGACAGGAGGGAAAGCACCAACACTGAGCTTCTTATGACGAGGTGTAGAGCTCAGGGAAATTGTTGGACATGTATTTATTTCTCTGTTGAAATCATGTTATAGGTGTGTGTGTGTGTGTGTGTGTGTGTGTGTGTGTGTGTGTGTAAGAGAGTGGCTGTGTGTGAAAGTGTTGTGTGTGCATGTTTGGGAGTGTGAAAAAGAGAGCAGCTATGTGTGTAAGAGAGAGAGAGAGAGAAAGAGGGGCATGAATGTGTATGTATGAAAGAGTGTAGCTGTGGGTGTTTGAAAGTGACTGTGAATGAGTGTGAAACATAGTGTCTTTGTATGTGAAAGAGGGTGTGGCTGTGTGTGTACTTCACTGATATCCACATTGCATCTATGCATGTATAAATGTGTGGCTAGTTGTATCACTGTGAGTAATTACCCTCAGAAATACACTGAGTGGGGTTGCTCGCTCCATGTGAAATAAGTAAATAAATAAATACATTTTGAAAGATGGATTTTTTTAGTGACAAGAAATTTGTAATCCTGGCAAGTAGACCTGATAAGTGTGTCTTTACTAATGCTAAGATAATATATAAATATATATATTATATATAGGAAGCTAAATCCAAACAGGTTATGGTGGGGAAAAATTGTGATTAAAAACCCCTTCCACCTGAAGTCTGTGGATAATTAATACAATGTTAAACAAAAATCTGCACACCAGTCAAGCCATAAGACTTGCTTTTCCCACAGCAATCACAAATCTGCAGTTACTACTACAAAGGATTCTGGGTGGGAATATGTTGATTAGTTTAACAAAGGATTCTGTTAACAATTTAGTTTAACAAAGGATTCTGGGTGGGCATATGCAAATTAGTTTAACAACTAATATATATCATAGTTGTTAAACAAATCAGTTTAACAACTATATATCAATCAAAAACTTAGAGCACTCACTCTTGATAAAGACGGCCAGATGGTCGAAACGTTGATGGAATTTATGCTGTTGTAAATACAAACCATTTGAATTGATTTATCAAATCCAGTGAGTACTCTCAATTTTTGATTGATACATATTGCGCTGGGACAAGCACCTTGGTACATTTAAAGGTATATAATTTTTGTGTATATGGGAATAGTGCAAAAAACAACCCTCCTTTTTTGTATGTATATATATATATATATGTAAAAAACAGATAAAATTTGTATCTTGTAATACCTTTTTTATTGGACTAACAGAATTTTTTAGTGACAAGCTTTCGGGATAACCTCCCTTTCTCAAGTCTGAAGCATTTCTGAGCAAGACGACACATAGAATTCAAAGTTGAGTTGTGATATAGGGGTTAAAAAAGGTATTACAAGATACGAATTTTATCTGTTTTTTACATCTACATCACTGGACTAATACGGCTACAATTTCTACTTATATATATATATATATATATATATATATATATATATATATATATATAGTATTTGTTGTTTGCTCTCATCTGAATGCCATCAGAGAAAGTAGGCTGCAATATGTGCAATATGTTTACGTTAGAAACCAAATGTTTGGATGTTTGGCAGTATGTAGAATGTAAGCTCGTTTGAGCAGGGTCCAGTTCAACCTATCGTTCCTGTAAGTTTTCTTATTCATTTATTTATAGTTAAATCCCCCCTCTCATAATATTGTTAAGCGCTACGGAATCTGTTGGCGGTATATAAATGGCAAAAATAAATAAATATCAACATAAAATATCAACATAAAATGTGGACATAACTGCTCTTTTTTATTGCTAAGCAGCAATGCATATTAAAAACCACAAGGTGGCAGCACCAACTGCATAACGGTTGATAAGACATGACTGCATGAATCCATACAACATATGTAAGATACTGGATATTAAATAACCTATTAGATATTACATATATTATTCTATATCTTTACTTTTACAAATCAGTCACTGAGATAATATTGATTACTAAACACGATTTTCAAAAGGTATTTCAGGGATTAGAATTTTGAAACAAAATATATTTCCTTGTATTTTTTAAAACAACAACTGTAGAAGTTTTTTTATTTTATTTTTTTATTTTGTTGTTGTTATATCTCCACACTGTTCTTACTTTTATTTTTATTTTTGTTTATTTTTATTTTATTATAATCTGCAACGGGATCAAAGCTCAGCCTAGCCATACTGCAGTCATTCTACTTTCCAGACTGTTACGGATTTTTGTATCTGCTCAATAAATAATAATTTTGTCTGTAATTCCCATACTGACAATTTTAAAAAAAATAAAATAAGACAGAGTCTACTACTTAGTGTATAATATGCTATGTCTAGATAAGTGATGCATGTGAAATTCCAAGCTAATGCAAACCGATTTTCATTGTAATGTTATTTTTATATTATGACTAAATAAAAATACAATTTAAAAAAATGAAATTTTAAAGCCTGTGAAATATGTTGGCAATATGTCAATAATAGTTATAATGATAATAATAATATTGGATCTTAGTGGTTAATGGGGGGATTAAACAGCGAATTTTAGGGTAATAAAAATTAATTGCAACATTTAAGCCAAAATAACTGATTTGGAAATGTTATATTACTTAGCTTTAGTCATAACTTTCCTAAATTAGCCTATTGTTTCAGTTCAGTTTTTAATTTGCCACAACCCACGTAAGACCAACCCAATTTGACTTTTTCTTATTATATTTAAATCTAATAATTTACATCCTTTGGTTTGGATAGTAGAACAAACGTTAATGAATTTGGTGCTCAGCAATTTTCTCTCTGTCTTTCGTTATGTCCATTCATTCATTTCTCTGTCTACCTAACATTTAATTTCTCTCTGTAGGCATCAAAACAACTTTAGTTTAATGAAGCAGTTCTGATGTATTGATCATAATCCTGCAGTCTCTTTGCTCAATCATTTTAGGATTTAAATCACTTTTGTTTCTGTTTATGCTGCCCTAGCCAGACATCCCCTCCATGTGACTCACACAGCCTGCATGGAAAAAATCAGATGTTAACTTACTTTGGAAGTTGTTATCCCCTGCTCTGTAAATTTAACTTTAATCACACACAGGTGGATCCTGCAAGGTTTAATTGGCTATTATTAGAGCAGGGGATATTAATTTATAAATTAAACATTCTATGCCATAAATAAAGTTTAAACCTTAGATATCTTTTTACAGTAAGTGTTTAGGGAGGCTGTGCAGGTCATATGCATGGAGGTGTGACTAGGGCTATATAAACAAATTGATTTATCTCCTAAATGGCAGAAGATTTAGCAGAGGCTTCAGGGGTATGATCTTTACACCAAAACTGCTTTATTAAGCTAAAGTTGTTGTGGTGCCTATAGTGTCCTTTTGATGTTTAGTATGTGCCTACATAAATATATTTAGGATTTCTATGTATTTCCTTTTTCTAAAAAAAAAGATATTTAACATTGTATGGCATGTGTCACTTTGGGAGCAAATACATAATGAGTAACATCTCCATTAAGTTCATTAGTTTCTGAGTCCAGCAAGGAGAAGATCTTATCATTAGATCAGATAAGACAGAAAAGATTTAAACAACAACAGATGAGAAAGAGCAGTCACTGCCAGATAATTATCAGCCATAAAAACCGCAATCTCTTGGATTGAGGTGTTTTATTTATGCATGAATTCCATTAGATCTCCTAGCTATCTGTATTAAAAAAAAAAAGAATTACATATAATTTTTGTTAAATGGCAAAAATAACATTACTAGCACCAAAACCACTATAACCATTTTAGAACAGTTTAACACCTTACCTCGGGTCTGTTGCACACCATTACCAGCCTCCAATACCTCAGCCAGAGAGCCATAAACTCTGTCTGAGTTAAGCCTGGAGGTGACTAGCTTAGTTCATTGGCTGAGAGCAATCAGTTGATGATCTTAGCCAATGTGCTAGCCTTGCACTGCAGGGCTTAGATCAGGTGAGCTTCAGTGGTGGTATGGTGGTGGAGCATGGCAGACTCTAGTTTTTTTTTAAATGGTTTAACTACTTACAGTGTTAATCTGACAGTGCACTCCTGACACCATACCGTCTAGAGCAGGCTTTCCCAAACTCCGGCCCTCCAAATGTTGCTGAACTACAACTCCCATGATTCTCAGCCTATCTATTTCATTCATAGAATCATGGGAGTTGTAGTTCAGCAACATCTGGAGGGCCGGAGTTTGGGGAAGCCTGCTCTAGAGCATACTGTAGTGGCTATGTGATCGGTGAGTCTTACTTAAGTGCCATTTAAGAAAATATAGTTCATGGAATCCTCTAATAGCGAACATGCACAGGCTTATTGCAAGGCTGTTGTCTTGAGCTAGTATCTATTATTTAATGATATAATGTTAGATGGTGTGCAATTATATATTTCTACAATATATTGCTGTAAGACATTGTATATAGTACTTGCACAAAGCAAGCAAAGGTGTTATTCTGCTCTGCAAATGCTATTTCAACTGCCATTGTACTTATAATAGCCTCATTTCTCAATAGTCATATTAGTTCTTTCTAAAACCATTAATTTCCTTGATAAATAATTATTGTTACAAGTGTACTCAAAATAGTTCATTGGAATTTATCACAATTCACTGTCACTCATCTTCTTTCTACTCTTAATTTTACCAGCAGCATTAAAATTCAGTGTCATTCATCATCTCATTTATTCAACTCCTGTTTACACCATTTGAAAATAGTCCTACGTCAATCATGGAAATTGGACCCATTCTGCACCCTCTTAAAACTAATTGACGTTTTGCAACAGTTTTGAAATGCAATGTACAAAAAGCCTAGGAGGTGGGCTAAGAACTAAAAAAATAAAACAGCAACATCTTTGGGATTGTGCTTTTGTAATAAAGCTATATCATACACTTCAACATGAGATCTGAATCCATACATACAAGATTTCTGCTTACCAGTTTGAATTTTTCTATTGGTCCCTCATGTGCTGTTTAGAGATGCTGAGGCTAGAGTAAAGTCATAAACCAATCCTGGCATCACCGCAGGGAGTTTGAGGGAACAGTGCTAGAATACCATGAAGATTACAGCTCCCTTGCCATCTCTGCTTCCATTTACACTCTATTTCGGTAGAGTAGGCACATACTATCTGGGTAAGAAGGTACCTACCCTGGCTTAGCACACAGCTGACCCCCTTCTGGAGGGGCACTAGGGTGGCTGCTGGCCCACTGGTTAGCTGGCCAGCTCTTAGCATACCACTGCCTTTGGTGCTTACCAATGGTGCTTACCACTTAGCATACCCCTGCCTTTGCATGCCACTGCCTTTGGCTTCAAACCAATGGTTTCAAGCCAAGAGAACCCTAAGTTTAGAAATAAATGTAATGAACTCCTTGTATTTCGTATACTCTGTTTGGTCGAACACTCCCGAAATGCTAGACGCTTTAGTGATTATAGCCCATTCACAAAGTACGCTGGTTCGTACTCTCCCGAAATTCTAAGGTCGTGGGAAAAAAAAATCAATCGGTTCGCCGTTCGCATACCCAAACATCAGTCGAGACTTGATAAAGGGTACAACTGTAATGTTTTATTCCGGCCAAATGGCCCACTTATATACACAGACCCGCAGCATGGGGCCTCAAGCAAAGACATAATAAAACACGCCCAAAACACTCCCACAACACACCCTGAAGTCTGCGAGATAATTTAGTGTACTTTGCTTAAACTAATTATCAGTTGGATGTATTCACTAAATACCAAACTATATGAACTGAAATATAAATTGCAAAATTGAGGCTCAAATGGCTAAGAATGTGACCATCCAATTAACTATTTAAGCCTAAAGTTTGCAATTTGTTTTTATCTTTCAATGTGTGTTTAGTGTGTAATTCCTTAAAATCAAGAAGTTGAGCAAAATTTGCAATAGCGATAACTAACTGGTCCGCAACTGCCAATACCACCATCCATTTCATGGCATTAAAATACAGTAACTGGTTAGCTACTGATAGGGGACCGTTGCAGTAATTTAGACCAAAAAAATACAATTTGTCTTTACTATTCCACTCTTCATTTCATCTGCAAAAGAGAGTTTTACATAATCAAAATGAAATGAATAGTTAGCTTATCAAATCATTCCACTCCACGATTAATCTCTTATGGAGGATTACGCACAGTAATGACTCTGTATATTGAATATTTGCATTATTGGTACAGAAAGGCTCTACACATTAGTAATGAAAACTGTTGGTGCTTTGTGTGTTAATGCTCTGCATTACTAATCCTAGGTCTTTCTAACCTGTTTTTTTGTTAAAGCGTTGCATGGAATGGGTTAAATGAATCAAGATCAGGAAATATAAGCCTTGGATTTCAATGGGATCACAAGTATTCCTTACAACAGAGCCCTTCAGCATTATTTCTGGATAATTGAAGCTGAAGCTAGTTCCTGTTATCACTATAATTGTATTGTATGGGGGAGAGAAATAGGAGCATCTGTCTTACCAAACTGACATTTATCTACACTTCTTCACTGTTTAAGTAGTGTGTTTTCATTTTCCACATCGTTGATTATAAATATTTAATACAGATAATAATGAGAAGGAAAAAAACTCTGTTTAATTTGTCTAAATGTCATAAAATGCAATGTGTGTACACACAACATTAAAGGTATATCACATAAATTAAAAGAAAAAAACGGAATTTGTTAACAGCATGACAGTTAGCTTTACCGATGAATACATTCGTAACTATTTAGCTTTCAACTCCTAATATAGCAGAGATAATGAAAAGACCCATGGTACAAATTGCCCATTGATTCTTTGAGAAATGTACATTTGGGTTATGCTGGTGAAAAAATGTTTGGGAAATAAAGTCCTACATCTGTTATATATTATCCTACCAACTGACTAAGCATAGTAAAAGTAGATGTAGTCCATCTCTGACGAGATTTTAGCACAAAAGAAAAACAATATTAAACTGTGAAATAATCAAGTGTTTATTTTCGCGAGTTTTATTGAATACTTGGTAATCTAAAGGATCTCTATGTTGTGCACATATTTTATCAGTTACCCGCCTTTAGAAATGGCTGCAATATGAGTGTGTCTCTTTATGATTATATTTATATTTATATAACTTGGAAGCATTGGAGCATTGCTTACCAATCAGGACTGAATTTACATTTCAGACACTTGCAGACACAGAAATCTCTAGTACTCCCATAAAAAAAAAAAAAATGGCACAGTTTACATTTAAGTGACCGTTTGGATTTCTCTTGTATGCTAAACCGCCCCAGTCAGTGCTGTTTTAGCGTAGTTTTAAGGTGCCAAACTTATCTTTGGACTCTGACACACAGAGGAGAAACCGCAACAGGACTTGCCGTGGATCACACCTTTAAGTGCAGTAGGGCTGGTCGTGCTGTCTATTGCTTGTGGTCATGCTGAGCACGTGTTACGTTTGAGTGTCAACATCTTCATTGCCTGAGCCTGTGAAGCACACATAGAGGGGAGGCCTGAATTAGTAACGATAAGCAGGCCATAGCAGCACCAGGTAATTGAGGTGACATCAGTGGTACCCAAAGAAAACAAAAAAGGTCACAGACAGGGGCCACACTCTCTGAAGTACACCTTTACTCATATGTCTACTGTACCTAATTCTAAATCCAACTCTGTTCCCAGTAGACCCCTCCCTCTCCCTTCCAAGCATTTTCTGATTTCATTATTTAGGGTGGACGAAAGTATTGTTGGCCCAAAAGATGATTTTAACTACACACTACAAGAAAAACAGTTGGACACATGTTTAACTATCCAATAGTAGTTAAAGACAATGTTCTAGCACCATAGGTTTACACCTTCATGCCATCTTGGTTTTTCATATAGTAAAATCATTGTAACAGAATGATGAAAGCAGTACCTGGGAAAACAAATGCTGTGTGTGTGTGTTCCCTCCCAATAAAAGGAAACTTCACTATTCGGTTTGAGAATTCTGAGCTGATCATGGTCCTTCAAAGACAAAAGTTTTTCTTTGCTCTCCAATCTATCCACGAAGTAAGGAAATAATTACAGATACAAAAATATGATATATGAAAAATATAGGGTCATATGCATATAGCAAATAATGACTTCTGCTGTTCTTAACCCCTTAAGGACACATGACATGTGTGACATATCATGATTCCCTTTTATTCCATAAGTTTGGTCCTTAAGGGGTTAATATGCAGACAAAAATGAAAGAAATCTTATCATTGCATGCAGTCAGGTCCAGACTGTGAATGATGCACATGTACATGCACGGCTTTAAAGGATGCCCTGACTATTACAAATAGGTCCAGACTGTTATCTCTCCACATATTCCACATTTGCATAATATACGAGATAGACAATGCGATAATCCTGATAGGGATTAGAAGATATAGCAAATGTGATTTTTTTTTTTGTCAATCTAATAGAAATCCATGATACTTAAAAAAGTTTTTTAATGTCCGGTTTGCTTAACTCAACTATTTGACACGCAAGGTACTCTGTAGGAGTACAAAATCAGAAATTTAGGATACACACACAATTAAATAAATATACAATGAACTAACAATCAAAATTATAATAATACATTTTGAAAATATATATATTTTTTAAATTTCAAGATTATTTTCCTTGTTTCTTAATAGAAATATCTATTTTATGGACTTTTTTAATACATGATGCAGATAACTTGTCATGGAACAGCACAATGTAAACATGTTTAAATCTTTCTTTTGTTACTTTAGAGCAATACTTCAATTTTCCTTCCATTCATTCGAATATTATTCATGAGCAATGTAATCCAGTTTAAAAGGCTGGTTTCCATAGCAACATATAGCCCTTTTGAACATTGGAAACATATATTTTGGTGCACACCTTAGTCAACACGCTATGTGCTTCATTTTGATGGAGACATGTTTGCTTTGCAGCTGTATATTAAATAATAGTATTGAAGATCCGAACTATTATTTAATTGCCATTGTTATTGATGAGGATATCATCCACAATATTAAAACCACTGAGAGGTGAAGTGAATAACATTGATTATAATGTTACAGAGGTACCTGTTGAGGGGTTTTCTACATTAGGCACCAAAGTGAACAGTCAGTTCTTGAATGTCATGTTTTGGTAGCAGGTGAAATGAGCAAGTGAAAAGATCTGAGTGACTTTGGCAAGGGGCAAGTATTGATGGCTGATGGGGACCTAGGGCAAGGCCATATGATCTAATCACACATAAGATCTTATGTAGCTCAAAATGCTGAAAAACATAATACAGACCATGATAGAAAGGTGTCAGAACACACAATGCATCACAGTTTGCTGCGTATGGGGCTGTGTTGAGAGAGACCGGTCTAAGTGCCCATGATGACCCCTGCCCACCACTGAAAGTAGCTTGAATGGAGATGCTAGTGTCATAACTGGACCATGGAGCAAGGGTAGAAGGTTGCCTGTCCTGATTAATCACATTTTCTTTTAGTTCAGGTGGATGGCCAGGTGCACGTGCAATGTCTACCTAAGGAAGAGATGGCAGCAAGATGCACTATGGGAAAAATGCAGGATGGCAGAGGCAGTGTTATGCTCTGGACAATGTTCTGATGGGAAACCTTGGGTCCTGGCATTCATGTGGATATTGCTTTGACACATACCACTTACCTAGAGACTGGTGCAGACCAAGTACACCCCTTTATGGCAATGGGGTTTTCCTGATGGCAGTTGCCTTTTTCAGCAGGATAATGTACAGTGCCCAACTTTTGTTGTTCAGGAATGGTTTGAGGATAACATAATAAAAGTTTAAGATGTATCCTTGGCCTCCAAATTCCCCAGATCTCAATCTGATTGAGCATCTGTGGGAAGAGGCGGGACAACCCGTATGATCCATGGAGGCCCCACCTCCCAACCTACAGGACTTAAAGGATCTGCTGCTCATGTCTTGGTGCCAAATACTTCAGGATATGTTCAGTGGTCTTGTAGAGACCATGCCTCAATGCATCAAAACTGTTTTGACAGCATGAGGGGGATCTACACGATATTAGACAGGTGGTTTTAATGTTGTGACTGATTAGTGCATATTATTCTATATCACACACTATGTTAACAAGAGAATTTGGACTACCATAAGCAAAAAAAGATGTCTTAACTGGAGCTTAATTAGTGAGCAGGGACTTGTTATGATTGAAGATTGTGTTTTTTATTTTCTGTTTTACAAAAAGTGTAGATTGTAATAAAAAGCGGCACTTTCATAAATTAACCTTGCTACACCCCCTGGTTGTCAATACGACAACTGGTCCTTTTACTTCCTGGTTGTTTAGTTCACTGGAACTAAACTGAAGAGGCAGGCAATTGCCCATAGCACCTTCATTGCAAAGACTGGTGTATTGAACTTTATTGGGAAGTCTGCGAGAGATACAGAAAGTTTTTGCAAGGGGAAGACTTGCAAAGGCTGCACATAAGAGCATTTGCAAGCTGTGTTTAGATATAATTCTAATGAAAATAATCCATAATTACATTCATGCATGTTTTCATTTGGGGTATATCTACTAAATAGTGATTGATTGATTTATTGGGACAGTGGAGTATATATTTAACAAGGACATAGCAAAAAAAGAAGAATTACCAAAATGGTAACTTAATCTGTTTTCCAAATGTAGGTTGTTATGATCTACATTTCCCATTTTCTTGCAATCCCTTTGTCCATTACTTTCAATTATCTGTTTAATGAACAAGGGTCAACCATAGAATTCATAGATTGCCTTAAAAAAATATGTTTTCAAATATTTTTCCATATGCCACTGTGCCTTGCAAATTATCCCTGGAATTTATTCTGGTGATGTTTATATTAGCGAATTAATGCATGTACTGTACACACTTCTAGAACTGCATAAATAGATATGCCCCTGGAAGTCTGATAATTATTTAAAGCCACAGGATTTTATGGAACGCAGATTTGTTAAAGAGAGTCATATATATCACACTTAAATCCTGCCTAGCAAAGCCGAAATTTACAGATTACATTCTACCAACATCCACTAAAGTGTACTATAAATGCTGAAAATTATATAGCTGTTTCTCATACTCATTACAATCCAGTTCTAACAAAAATATGGTTAATAGGAACTCTATAAATGTAACAATATATATTTTGGTAACAAAATTCTGTCCAAAATTCATGCATCCTGAAAAACAATCTAGTTGTGGTTAAAATGGTTTGGCGAGCCAACTTTTCTTGCTGTGGTTATTAAAGGACCACTATAGAGCCAGGAAAACATACTCGTTTTCCTGGCACTATAGTGCCCTGAGGGTGCCACCACTCTCAGGGACCCCCTCCCACCGGGCTCTGGGGAGAGTAAAGGGTTAAAACTTACCTTTAATCCAGCGCTGGGCGGGGAGCTCTCCTCCTCCTCTCCGCCTCCGATCCTCCCTTTCGGCTGAATGCGCATGCGCGGCAAGAGCTGCGCGCGCATTCAGCTGGTCTCATAGGAAAGCATTTACAATGCTTTCCTATGGACGCTTGCGTGATCACGCAAGTGCCTCTAGCGGCTGTCAGTGAGACAGCCACTAGAGGATTTGGAGGCTGGATTAACCCTATTATAAACATAGCAGTTTCTTATAGAGTAAAATATGTTTAATTGACCGTCTCTATAGAATTATTCTCATAAATTCCAAAGCTGCTAACAGAAAAACAAAAAAAAGTTCTTGCTACAAACTCACTCGCTATGATAATCATGCAGAGAAGAGTCTAAGGCTTTTTTTTGTAGAAACAGGTGGAATCCAGTGACTGCCAGTACACTCTGTCAGAATGCCAAGCGTGCATGCTAAGAGTTACTGTTGAATACAAAACTTTATTAATCCACAGATGGCATAATAAAAACAGATCCAAAAATACCTAGAGAAATTAAAAAAGGAATATATATAGTTTTGGTGCTATGTTTATAAAAAAAAAGGGTTAATCCTAGAGGGACCTGGCACCCAGACCACTTCATTAAGCTGAAGTGGTCTGGGTGCCTAGAGTGGTCCTTTAACACGTGATAATTACAGTAACAAAGTGTCATTATTGTGTATTTTACCACTGACTTGCTTGTCATATTATGAATGACTAACACACACATAACATTGGATTAACGAATCAATAGCAAATACAATATCACTTAGCCCCTAATAACTCTTAAGAAGCTCAGGACAATATTTGCCATAAATGTATTAGAATCCAATGTGTATCTAATAAGGTGATATATCCAGAAGTGTATAATACGGTGATATATCCAGATGGTACTCTTAAAGTACTATTCTTCATGCAAATGAAAGTGCAATATTATTATAATATCTTACAGTGCCAACATATTTCACAGAGCTTTACAATTATAGAAATGAGATATTTGAAGTAAGGACAGCCTTGCTCAAATAAGCCTACACGCTTAAGAGGACTTTGTGATAGGTGGATATATATATATATATATATATATATATATATATATATATATATATATATATATATATATAATAAAAAAATGATTAAAGTGCTAGTCAACTTTAAAAAAATCAATTTTCACATATTATTAATAAATTGCTAAATCAATCTGTAATCAGGGCAAACAATAGTGCAATATACAGTGCAGCAACCATAAACAGCCCAGTCACAGATAGCGCTGAGAGGCGAAGCGAAATGCATAGTGAGTGACGCTAGCAAAGCTGGAACTGTCATGTCCTGTTCTGTTCTGCTCAGATGTCTGGCCTTGGCTTCTGGTATCCAGTACTCTTTTTACAATTCTTGTTTAGTTTTTCTGGTTTTCTATTCTATGTCTGGTTTTCTTTATGCTGGGTTTTCTGGGTTCATTTCTTTATTCCGTTCCTGGAATTCGCCAGTCTCCTGGATTCCTTTAAATGTTTGATTTTTTTGCCACACCCATTCCTTTGCCAATTAATCCTTTTTATTTCAGTCTGTTCCTGCTTGCAGTGGTCTCATTTCCTCTGCACCTTTCTTTGCAGTTAAGTACTGTGTGTGTTTTATTGTTGTTTATTTAGTCATGCATATCTAGGCAGTTAGGACTTATTGTAATTTGAGTACTTTGGTGCAGTGGTGGGCTGCATACATCTTGGCCATTTATGTATGTCTAAATCCCCAATGTGTATTACATATATAGCACTTAGTTATGTCTCCTCTTGTTTTGCCTTGTATCTCTTGTCTCGTTTTATTTGTCTTGTATTCCCAGTTCATGTACAGTCCTGTCCTGTTCTTGTTTCCCTCATGTATTATGTACAGGGTCTGCTTTCTGTCCTGCTCTGGTTCTGGGTTCTTCTAGTCTTGTTTTATTATCTTGTTTTGTCCCTTTTCTAATCTATCCTTGTTTCTAGTACTGGATACATATCTGCTTTATAACAGCTCCTGTCATCCTCTAAGCTGCATCAGGGCTCTAGTATGTGGCTGCACAAACCCTGGTGCTCAACACCAGGGGCATGTGGTTACCCTACACCAGACCCTGATTGTCCATTTCCACGCTGAGACTCCTATCATCGACATTACTCCCAAGGAACTGATCTTCCAAACATGATGAAGCTTGAGGGGCAATGAGCCACTTGCATTTTGCACTTATTCAGAAGATGCATTTGCAAGCCATCTAATATTTGTATGGAAAAGCTGCATAAGTATATTGATGTAAATTTGTGCACCATATGTTTGGACATAAACTCATTAGACACATCTGCAGAGTGGCATATTTAAATTGATGTTACTGCAGACATATGCGTATAATTCTTCATCCACTGTTTATCATATCCATAATATAATTGTCACACCAAGGGTGCATAATTCATTGTTGCACTATAGAATATTGCTATTTAATGTGATTTGTGTCGTGCATACATAAATTGGCTTCCTGGTAGAGATGGTGTGGCGAAACCAACCTCGCCACTGGGCCCTGGAGAAGCCTGTTTGCTAGCCTCCTACCTGCTGACTATGGCCCCTGGGTTATTTGGGGCATATTGTACTGTATATTGCTGCTACTGGCCCTTTTAACAGCATCTATGGACATATTGGGACTTTTGGGACTACTGTCCCTTTAAGACTGTGATACATATTCTAGTGTACTGCCTATAATATTATATGTGTATTTGTGTGTTAAGTTTAACCTGGGATATGTATGCAGCATTCACTGATTGTTCGGTAGAATCACTCCATTTATTATATTGAGTGAAACTACCGAACAACCAGACCACCCAGGAATAAGTGTGCCTCCAATTACCGTTTGCAACAATGTTGCAAACAGGTAATTGGCAATCAGTGCAGTGTGGTCTGTGTCCTCTGGGTGGCCGCCATTCGGGAAACAAACACGTGGCGGCGGCCATCTTAAACTACCGAACAGCGGTCTTTTGCCGTCGAGTGTCTGGAACTAAAATCGGACACTTGACTAGGCAAACACCGCTGAGACCTTCATACTTCCAGAAATTCGTATAGAAACTACCGAATGGCCCGCCGTTCGGTAGAAAGAACCCCTCAAACAAGGGAATTCAATCAAACCCTCTCCAGGCTCTATAACACAGGCAATTCGCCTGTTTTCATTCCCTTGTTTGTGACCGACCGCAGGGCCAAAATGCATGGAACTGTTTTCGGATACTTTACCCATGCGGTCGGTCAAATCTTTGGAACCCCATATCTCCCGAACCATTCATCCGAATGACTTGAATTTTGGATATGTTGTCCCCCTGAATAAGGGCTATCCAGCGATGCTGGATTTAAAGGTGTACCCCCTGTTTTTGGGGTACATCCAGAACTTGGCTGGAAAAGTGTACCGGATAATTGGGTTTAATGTTATCTGAGGGGAGGGGATGTGTGGGCTGAACCATGTATGTGATTGGTTATTTTATGCCTCCCCCTGGGTGTGGCCTGTATGTGTATTATTGTAATAAAAGCCAGGCTGGATCAGACAGTCCAGAGTTCCTGCTTAACCCTCAAAATGAAGTGTCGTCTCGTTCTTGGGGGGGATTGGATTGTAAGCTGACTGCCAAGAGTGTAAGCCGATTGTATGCTTTTCTTGTTCAGCTGTTCCAGTTCGGAGTGTTATTTCGTATCCAGATCGGGAGTGTGATGTTCTGCAGTAGCTGTGCCTGTCTTTAGAAAAGGGGATTATCGCCTAAACGGATTTTAACCCCTCATATGCTGAAACGGTCCGTTACAGATGGTATTGTCCATTATAGCAGGAGAGGGGTTAATAGGATTTAAAGGCATGTGAAAGATGCCAGAAGGTTTACAACATGAATTGGTCTTTTGAAAATGTGACTCCAGAGTTTCTGAAATGTTACACATGAATTGCCTCTAATTCTAGCTTCAATGTAAACTAACTGGCTAATCTATTATATGCATCCATCCCCTCTAAGATAGTAGGTTTTACTGATACTGCAATGACCACTAGCATTAGGAGAATCATTGTCTCCCAGTATCATATCCAAAAGAAACATTAATAATAGCCCAGAGATTAATTCATGCCTCAATTTGTGCACATTTAGAATGAGGAAAGTACAACCTACAAAAATAATTTAAATATGGCTAGCACAGCAGTTTGGTAGGAATTGAGAAGTTCATTATATGAGGTCATAAGTTGGAAGTGTGACATATGTATGTAATTAAAAAACAAATTGCAACAAATTAATGGATGAAATTATTATTTATATGCCAAGCACCAAAGAGGAAATAAAATAAAACATTTCTATTTGGAATGATGTTGGTCTCGAACACAAGGGGAAGGTAATTTCTGCTTCCTATTGGTACACCTGTCCTGCCCCTTATACTACGGCTAGGTCGGCTTGGATACCTGAATGTTAACCCTTTCACCACCAGAACCAAGTCACATGTACTCTTGTAGTAGGGTATGTTTGTGCCAATCATCATCATTTATTTATATAGCAGCATCACATTTACAGTGTGATATACTTTATTGTAAGTGTAAGACTTAAGATTCAGAAACAAACAGATACAATATGTTTTATAGTCTTTCCAGGAAACTAGCTATCAAAACATTTGATGTTTTTGTCACACTCACTTTGTATTTATTATCAATACAATAACATATTGAATGCCAAATTACAAGACTATACATATTAAAAATGAGTTATAATAACAACATTAACTAATTTAAGTGTGATTATTTTGTTTCACTTTAGTACTGAGCAAAATGTACATTCAGACAAGTTAATATCATGGTTATAACCAAGGTTATAACATTTACATCAAAAGATACTATTGTGCTTGGGAAGAGCTCAGTCTAACGTGCATTGGCTGAACGGACACATGCTTTTGTACGATAAACTTCTTTTTTTCTATATTACAACAGAGAAGATAGTGTCCATTCTTCTTAAGTGCCTCTTCCACTCAGTAACCACCAAGCCCAAACAAATGTCAAAAACAGGATCTAATCTGATTTAGTGCCAGTCAGAGCACTGATCCTTAAAATTAAAACATCAGAGCTTCTTCCACAATGGTTGGTTTCTTTGCTCTCATGTGAGTGAAGAAGAAAGGCTTACTACTAGAAAATCTGGAATGGTGTGTTTGAAACTGTAGATATCCACAAGCAGTTTAATAATAATGGGAAATAGTTGAGTATATCTTCTAAAAGTTTGTATTATGCTAATTAATGCAAATTTGTGAAGTTATGCCAATTTCAAAATCAATATTTAGCATATTATATGTTTAACCCTGTTTTCAGGACCAGACTGTTTTGGCCATGTTGTACGTTAGGGACAAGAACTGTTTAAACACTTTTGTGGTGTTTGTGTTTAGCAGTAATTTTCCTCTCTCTCTGTTAATTTTTCTCATACAAATTATAGATAGTTTTTTCCAGGACAACAAGGGCTTTCTTTACATACAATTATTTGTATCATGTCATATAATTTACTTTTAAAAAAATAATAAAATATGGTGAAATTAAAAAAAAACAAAAAACATGTTTTGAGAATTTTACTTGAAAAATATTTTACTTACCTATGAAAGCTAATAAAAAAAACTGCTAGATAGATTCAAATGTTTACCTGCTTTTTTTTTGCTTTTTTGCAAGTTATAGGGCTGTAAGTACAAGTAGGACATTGCTGTTTCAAAATATATTTTTTTTTAAATTTATCAATAGTGACATTGTAACACTGTTATCTGTCATAAATCTCTGAATCACACCTCACATGTACACATTTTTTTTAAAGTAGACAACCCAGGGTATTCAATATGGGGTATGTCCAGTCATTTTTAGTAGCCACTTAGTCACAAATACTGGCCAAAGCTAGCATTTATATTTGTTTGTGTGTTAAAAATGCAAAAAACTATTATGAACACCAACTTTCGCCAGTGTTTGTGACTAAGTGGCTACTAAAAAAGACTGAACATACCTTATTTGAAATACCTTGGGTTTTCTTCTTTTGCAAATGGTATGCCATCATGGGGGTAATTCTCATTCCTGGGCTACCATACGCTCTCAAAGGTAACATAACCAACCTGGCAAATTTCAATGTAAATTTTTTTTAAAAAACCTGTAACAGGGCCTCATCTCAGGTCCCTATTTAGCCTTGTACTGCAGAGAGCCTCAGATGGATTTTTTTCCCAAGTAAGTGGTTAATCTCATAAGAGCAGACATTAGACTGTGAGAGTAGGACCTGCCAAAGATGGGGTACATTGACGTTGTGGCAGGCTTATGCAATGTATGATCATATAATGTAACTAAATCCCAATTTTTTTGCCTAGATTAGGTGTTTTTAAAAAAAACTTTTACAAACTAATAAAATCTATCAACATTGAAGTTGCTGTTTAGTGGATAGGAGAGTGCGCTGGATCTTGTGAATTGTTTATTGTGTATATATATATATATATATATATATATATATATATATATATAAATGTGTGTAATTTTTAAATTAAAAATGTGTGTAAATTATAAGTGTATTTTTATATTAATATATGAATATATTAATATTAAAATACACTTGGTATGATATTATATATATATGGACATATATTATATAGATATAACATATATAATTATATTTTTTATTTATTCAGTTCAGGCAGTCCCCCTGCAGGCAGATACACAGGCACCTATTGCGGCCATTTGACCACTCTGTTAGAGCGATCACATGGCCGCGGGGGCTGTCAGGCAGTTCCCCCAGACCGGGAGCAACGCCGATTGCTGGGGGGGAAATGGTGGGAATCTGGTAAGTAAATATTACCATTATGACGGTTCAGGACCGTCATCGGGGATTTTTCCGATGGCGGTCCTGAATCGTCAGTGGTCCTTACGGGGTTAAATAATTTAATGTGATTTATGTAACATTTTATGTATTTTTTCTGCCCTCTTTGATCATTAGCAAAACTTTTTTTGTGAGTATATAAATTAAATCCTAGTGTGTATTTCTTTAAGCAGCTTCTCAAACTTTTCACTTGATTTATCATGAATGTGTCTCCTGAACATTCCATAGTCATCTTCTGAATGATCCATACTTTCAGTTAATGATCATGTCACAAGGGTGTGGCCAAAAACAGAATTTCAGTCATGCTTTTTGAAAGAAATGTGACAAAGCTCTTTTTGAGGACATGTCCTATTCCATAAGCAAGTGTGAATTATTATTACATTTGGGGAAAAGAGAACATTCGTAATGCCAGCAAATACATCACCCCTGCTGTGACACACTATTTTTTCCTTAGAGTATTTAATAACCAATGGTTATATTGTAGGACATTTTCACATATTTAAGTAATATATATTTTATCAATGAAGAATAATGATTAATTGTATTGTCATACTTACGTAAATTTGACGGATTGCACTTTTGTATTTTGTAGTTATTTGGTTATATGTACCAGAGTCTGAGTCCTTGTTCCACATAGTTTGAGAATTCAGCAGAAGCAAACTGAATAGTCAAAACTATTTATAGCATTGTTTTTCTTTATGAACTGTCTTGTAACCTGCTACTGAACAGTCCTTTTGGTTTGAATAGCACTGTATATATCTATGTTTTTGCAGGGGATTACAAAAGCACACCCTACATCTATAACTCCAGAGTTTGTACTTATGGAGTCAAATATGTTTAATTGACCGTCTCTATAGAACTATTCTCATAAATTCCAAAGCTGCTAACAGAAAAACAAAAAAAAGTACATGCTACAAACTCACTCACTATGATAATCATGCAGAGAAGAGTCTAAGGCTTTTTTTTGTAGAAACAGGTGGAATCAAGTGACTGCCAGTACACTCTGTCAGAATGCCAAGCGTGCATGCTAAGAGTTACTGTTGAATACAAAACTTTATTAATCTACAGATGGCATAATAAAAACAGATCCAAAAATACCTAGAGAAATTAAAAAAGGAATATATATAGTTTTGGTGTAAACAGTACAACATTGAAAAGGACAGGTACCTAAATGCTAGCGGCCTTCAGTGTGACATGACCGCCGCAATAGTATGACTTTAAAAGGACCTTTTACAATAAGAAAAAAATTATGAAAAATAAAAATATAAAATATATATATTGGTAATTTTATAAACTTCAAGAACTTTTATTTTATTTTTTTGTTGATAGAATTGAAACATTAGTGAAATTATCTATTTCTAAATGGAAAAAGTAGCTAAACGGTAACTAAAACTTAAAGTACATTTTCTCAAAACATATATTATAAAAAGACTGAAGCATGACTAATGTGCTCTCAATTAGTTCGTAAGTACTGTTAGCTAAGCCAACTGGTTGCTGTTTGAGTGTGCTTAACTAATCTTGTGCCGATTTAAAAACATTATTCTTTGTTTCCTGAATGCTAATAAAACAAACAGAAGTTTAAATGGCCTGGAATAAAAATTGCATTTGTTTCTTTGTTGTAAATATTGCAAATATACTATACATTATATCATTAAAGGCAGAAAAGTATCCCCATTAATAGGATCAATGTACATCATATACTCTCTTTTCAGGTACCACAGAAACTATTTTATTTTAAAATATGTCATAATGTAATACATAATTCATCATATTATTTTTCTCATTACGTAAGGTTTTTTTTTTTTTAATTTTTTTTTTTATTTCATTAGTAATTCTAGTAAGTCCCTCTCAGCATTATAGTCAATTAAATCTTCTTGGAAAAATACATTTGGTTTAGAGAGTAAATCTTATAAGAAGTGACTTTTCTAGTTTTATTCCGTTGAGTGATTTGTTAATCAAACCCACCTCGTGAGTCAAGGGTATAACGTTAAGAGTTAAAGGGTTAAATCATCATAATCACTACAGTAATCATACCACACTCTTAAAGTATAGTGCGTGAAAAATATATATATTTAAATTTTTTTATTAATAAATATATTGCCAAAGGGATGGATAAAAGTGCAAATGTTTAATGTCTGAGATGTTAAAGTTGGTTTTATCAATTTTTAGACAAAAGGGAAAATGCTCATTAAACCTCACCATCAACTCGTAAAAATATAAAGATACCAAAAAAGAAACAGGCTGTACACTATTAATATTAAATGGCAAAAAAATATCTGTTTGTATTCAAGCCACTATTCACAACTGCCCAAATCAATAATGCCTAAAGCACTGACATTATTTCAAATAATGTAATCCTTATTAACAAATGCATATAGTTCATTTTAAGTCATAAAATGATTGATCTCCTTGTGCAGCAAATGATAAATGAAAAAAACAATGTAAAAAAAATCAAAAAAGGTAAAAAAGTGAAAGAAAATTGTTTAAAAAAGGAGAAACATTAATGAAGTAAAAAGTGGTGATCTTTCTACAATTCAATAATCAATTAGTTGTCCTTTAAATGGGTCAGTTTTTCATCTGCTCTTGAAAGCTTCAGGGAACGCGCCACTAGTCACCTCAGTCTCACTTCTGCATAGCTTGTATCAAGTTCTGCTATAAAAGGCCACACCCAACAAACCAAGTGACCTTTACATTGAAGTTAATGTTCTTACTGAAAGCCTTGAAATCCTGGCTCCTGTGAAGCAACATGTGATTTACCTTCATTACTACCAACCCTGCTTCATACCAACCTGGAATGCCTGCAACTCTGATTTATCCTGCTAACCTGATTTACTACCAACCCTGCTCCATACCAACCCTGCTTCATACCAACCTGGATTGCCTGCAACTTTGCTTTATCCTGCCAACCTGGTTTACTTCCAACCCTGCGCCATACCAACCCTGCTCCATAACCAGCTGGATAGTACCTCCCTGGAAATCTTAAGGAAGGGAGGACATGACTGCTGGCAGGGATAAGGGGTTGGGTTATAGGGGATACATTGTGGCACATGGGGGGCATAAAAATGGGGAAAAATGGGAGGGTACTCACCAGTTCCCCGGGCAGAGGTGTAGTGCTACTAGCTTCCCCTGGAACTGTTTAAAAAAAAAAAAAAAAAATTATTACACGAATTTTACCAAAAAAAAAAAAAAAAATTTACAGGAGTTTTGAATACTTATCTTCTACTTCTGTTTACTTATCTTTCCCTCATCTGGCATCGGGAGAATGGCTGCAGCTGTTTCCAAGGACGATGTGGTAGCCTTATTACAGGCGTACCTTGAATCCCATGGCTCCGGTGCGTTGAAGGAGGTGTTAGCCGGGGTGGATAACCGCCCGGCTCCTGCTGCTGCTTCAGGGACTTCGCTCCAGGCTGATGGCGGTAGGAGAGCCAGGCGTTCAAAGCCTCCTACGCGCCTGTCCCCCAGTCCGGTATCCACAAGAAGAGGTCGTCAGCGGGGTGAGCGGATCGGCACCGCGAGGTCTTCCCCGGTGAGAGCTGGTCGGAGATCGGTGGAGGCCATCATCGTTGGTGGACAAGATGGCGGCGTGGCGGGAAGATCTCGTAGCCCGCCGTCTCTTCCGGTCCCAACGGCGGGAAGAGAGAGGCCACCGGAAGTGAGTGCACGCGTCGGCGTGCGTCAAGGCGCCGGACGTCATCACCAGGCGCAACCGGAAGTGACGCGCCCCGGCGGCGCACGGGACCCGGAAATGACACGTAACGTCGGTGCCCTGTCCGGAACACGGAGTTCACAGGGCGCCGGACGCAGAGGACGGTCGGCAGGGAGGAGAGGAGACATCAGGAGCGCACAGACAGCCGGAAGCAACCCCCATCACCCTGAGGCAGCCGGTTTCGGCGAATTTCACCTGGAGCACAGCTCAGGTCCTGCTGCAGATGTCCCCAGGAGGTCTTGGTCTGATTCTGATTCGGAAGAAGAGGAGGTTTCGGTGCCAGCAGTTCCCCAGCGGTCCGGTGAGTGGTTGCATTGCGCTAGCGTGCCAGGGACTGGGGCCCAAGATCAGTCTAGTGAGTGTTTGTGCCTGCTTAGGACCCTAGTGGCCAGTTTTCCTTCACACCTTACTGGGGTACAGGGATTCCCAGGGCAGGCTGAGGTTCAGGTGCAGGGATGTTCCCAAACCCCTAGGGGTCAGCCTTCTGGGGCTTTTCGTGCGGGTTCGGTGGGATGTGATCTTGCACCGTTAGGTTTGCATGTCCCTATGGACACGCAAGACAAAATATGTAGAGGTGAGTATGTGGATCTGCTGTCCTTGGTCTCTCCTGACAAGGATTCCGTGGACAGACCGCGCCGTGGAGAGGTTCCAGAGGCGGAAAAAGGTAAGCAGATACCCAGAACCTTTGGCAATTGGTTGCAAGGGTTTAACATATTTGCCAGTATCCTGGTGCGCCGTTTCCCAGATAAGGCTCCTGCCCTGTTTGGGTATTTGGACCTAATTTGGGGAGCGTATAAAATCTATGGCGGTCAATGCTGGTATCGGTATGACCAGCAATTCCGACAAAAATTGGCGGTGTGCCCGGGGATGGATTTCGGCGTTCAGGATGGCAGTCTCTGGCTGTTAATTATGACTCCCAGTAGACCATCCCCCTTTCCCGGGCCTGCCGGAGGGACCTCCGGCTCCTCTGCGGGGCAAAGAAAACGCGTATGTTGGCTCTTTAACGAGAGCCACTGCCGCTGGTTCAGCTCCTGTAGGTTCCGCCATGAATGTGCACACTGCGGGGGAGCTCACCCAGCTGTGCGCTGCTTCAGGAAGGGGAAGCCAGGGTCTGGAAAGGGTCCATCTCGAGACGACATATCTAGGGGAGAGGACGCCGGTGGACGCCCGAAGGATGCGCCCGTGGCTCGCCCGGTATCATAGGGGTCACGATGCGCAGACATTGTTTGACGGGTTTCAGGTAGGTTTCTGGATCCCTTTTGTTCCCTCTTCCTCGCCTCTGTTTTTCGGACAATCTCCGCTCGGTTAAAGGCAAGGAAGATATTTTACAGGAAAAATTGCAGGTTGAGGTGCAGGCGGGTCGCATGGCTGGCCCATTTCTTGCACCTCCCTTTCCTAACCTACGTGTTTCCCCTCTGGGCTTGGTTCCCAAAAAGGACCCAGGTTCCTTTCGGTTGATCCAACACCTGTCCTATCCGTCCGGTCAATCGGTAAATTATGCCATTGGCAAGGACATTTGTCGAGTGCGATATGCCTCGTTTGATAGGGCTTTGCAGTTGGTTCGCCGGGCCGGTCACGGTGCTTTGTTGGCGAAGTCTGACATAGCGTCAGCTTTCCGTCTTTTGCCGGTTCATCCCTCCTGTTTTCACCTCTTAGGATGTTTTTTTCAAGGGGTTTTTTACTACGACATGTGTTTACCCATGGGTTGTTCTATTTCTTGTTTTTATTTTGAAATGTTTTCCTGTTTTCTGGATTGGGTAACGAGGCAGGAGGCGGGTCTGGAATCGGTTACTCATTACTTGGATGATTTTCTTTTCGTTGGCCCTCCGGGTTCGGGTGAGTGTGAGCGGCTTTTAAACACATTTAGGGCAGTCATGGGATACTTCGGGGTCCCCGTCGCGGAGGCTAAGACGGTGGGTCCGGTTCAGGTCCTGTCGTTTTTAGGGATTGAGATCGACTCTGTCGGTATGGTTTTCCGGCTGCCAGATGAAAAGTTGTCGGTCCTCTTGAGGCTGATTGACCTGGTTCGTGGGGCGAGGAAGGTTCAGTTGCGACAAATGCAGGTGCTCTTGGGGCACTTGGCTTTCGCGTGCCGAGTTCTTCCCATGGGACGTGCGTTCTGCAGGCGCCTTTCTCTGTCCACGGTAGGGGTTCGGGAGCCTTTTCATTTTATCCGAGTCACGAGGCGGCTGCGCGCGGACCTCCAGGTGTGGAGCTCCTTTTTGGAGCGATACAATGGACGCTCCTGCTGGTTGCTGGAGGCGGCGTCTAACGCAGAGTTGAACCTTTTCACGGATGCGTCCAGTTCCGTGGGGTTTGGGGCATACTTTCAGGGTCAGTGGTGCGCAGAGGCATGGCCGGCACACTGGCTGGGCTTGGATGTTATGCGCAACCTGACGTTTTTAGAGCTGTTTCCCATCGTGGTATCTTTGGAGCTCTGGGGGGAGGATCTAGGCAACCGGACAGTGGTTTTTCACACGGACAACATGAGTGTTGTCCATGTGATTAATCGTTCAACCGCCAGTTCCCCTCCTGTTCTTGCGCTCCTGCGACGGTTGGTACTTCTTTCATTAAAGTTTAATGTTTGGATAAAAGCTTGTCATGTTCCGGGTGTTCATAACGTGGTAGCTGACTCTCTTTCTCGGTTTCAGTGGGACCGTTTTCGGGAGTCGGCTCCAGCCGCGGAGGCAGTGGGTATCCGATGCCCGGTTTCCTTATGGGAGATCGATTTGGAGGATTGAGAGGCTTGGTGTCGGACTCCTTAGCTGACTCTTCCTGGAAGGCATATCAAGCCGTCTGGCGGACATGGCTCTCCTCATTTTCGCAGAGCCTGGTGTTGGGGTCGGAGTCCGGGTGATTGGAGGCGACTTTAATAATGTTGGAGTCTATGTTGGCGCAGGGTAAGTCTTGCTCGGCTGCCGAGAAGGCATTAACCGCCCTGTCCTTTCTGTGCAGGTTTATGGGTTGGCAAGATGTTTCTCGGTGGTTCGGAATTCAGCGAGTTATCCGGGGTTGGAGACTTCGGAGGGTCCCAGACCGCCGCCGCCCGGTGTCTGCTGACTTGCTGGGACGGATTCATGGGGCTCTGGAGGCCGTTTGTTTCTCAGATTACGAAGCCGCTTTATTTCGGGTCGCGTTTTCTTTTTGTTTTTTTGGAGCATTTAGGGTGGGTGAGTTGGTTGCTCGCAACCGCAGGTCGGTTGGGCCTCTGCTGTTGTCGGATATCCGGTGGTCAGAGGACTCCGTAGACGTTTTCATAAGTCGTTCCAAGACGGACCAGGTAGGTAGGGGCTCGTGGGTACGGATCGGGGCTACGGGCGGCAGGTTCTGTCCAGTCCGTCTTTGCTCAGTCTATTTGCAGATTAGGCCGATGGGGTGTCTCTCCTTTTTGGTTCATAGGGATGGGTCCCCCCTCACTCGTTATCAATTCTCAGCCAGGTTCCGTGCTGCCTTGGTGGCATGCGGGGTGGATCATTACTCTGCTCACTCTTTCCGTATAGGGGCGGCCACCCAGGCTAGTGTGTGGGGTTTCTCAGACGCAGCGATCCAGCGCTTGGGTAGATGGGGTTCACGGCACTATAGGTCCTATGTCAGACCTCATTTACTATAATGCATTTTCTCCGTAGGTCCTCGGCCCCGCTGCATTTGGATTCTGGGACATTCCTACGTATATTGGGCAGCGCGGCGAGCTGAGGAGTGGCCCTACGGGAGAAATTTGGGGGTTTCCTATGAGATGGCCAGGGTAAGGTGGAGGGGTATTAGGGGTATGTTGTGGCAGCAGCTGTATGCCGAATGCGTATCCCTTCGGAGGTACGTGTCCAGGCCAGTGACTCTGGTGCTTCATGCAGGGGGAAATGACCTAGGGCGCAGTAGGTCAGTGGACCTCCTGCATGCGATTAGACACGATCTGGCTAGGTGTATGGCTCTCTTCCCCTATTTGACCCTTATTTGGTCAGACATAGTGTCCAGGCCGTGTTGGCGTTTGCTGCCTCATGCCAAGGGTGTTGAGCGTAGTAGGCGTAAGCTGAACGTGGCCATTGGTAAGTTTGTCCGCCGGCTGGGCGGTTTTGTAATTAGGCACAGGGAGTTGGAAGGGGACAATTCCAACCTGATGCGAAAGGATGGGGTTCACCTCTCCCTCATAGGGTTAGATATCCTGAATGCGGGTCTGCAGGCGGGTATTGAGGAGGCGCTGGCTGCGGGGGGCGCGGTTCCTTCCAGGGGAGCAGGTAGGGAGGAACCGCGGTGGCGGTAGTCCTGGCCAGCAAAGAGGTTCGGAGGAAAGTGCCCAAGCGGCTTGGGGAGTCGCAGCCTGCTGAGAGCTGATGGCGGGGGCAGGCTGCATCGGACTCGTGGGATTCATTTGATAGAGCTGTCTGTTGGTAATCCCCCAACAGCTGACAGGTTGTGGACGCTAGTGATTTATGTGAATTTTGTTAATAAAGCTGTGGCCGTTGCCCTTACCCATACAAAGGTGTTGTGTATTTATTGGGCAACGGGTGGTGGGAGTTTTGGTCCGGGTCAGCAGTCATGCTTTATCCTGCCTACCTGATTTATAAAAAACTGCATTACCCATATCTGGACATTTCTGCTTACTCTTATTTACAAGGTGTTATTTTCATACCTGTAAACCTTATTGTTCTCTCTACCTGTCTTACTATTCTACCTATACTTTTATCTCTAGCTTTTTTTTATTATTTGCAAACCTGTTTATTATCTTTATAGGGCATGTTGCCTTAACATTTATTTATCTTGATTCCCTTCTCCCTATTTTTTCATTCTAAAAGTTAATTTGCTGTTATGTCAAAACCTACCAATAAAGCCCTACCAATAAACTCTGGCCAAAGCCTCCTATCTGACCTGAGCAAGATCATGCTATTATCCCTTAATGTTAAGGGATTAAATAGTCCACACAAATGGCAATTGATGGTGCGTGACAAGCACCACTCTAATGCTGCCATTGTATGCCTGCAGGAGGCACATTTCTGTGCCCGAAACCTTGGGACTTAAGACCCAATCCTTTCACGCTTACTCCCCACACAAATCAAAGGGTGCATCTATCCTCTTCCACTCTGACTGGGCATTCCAGGCATCTGAGAAGTATACAGATGACCTGGGGTGGCTCATTATATTGGTAGGGACTTTGAACAGCTTCCTAATAACAATTGCCTCATTATACGTTCCCAATGACACTCATATACCCTTTATGAGGAAAATAACAAAAGAAAATCAATTTGTTAAGAAAAGGGCACGTTATATTTTGTGTGGACTTTAATTGCACGTTAGACCCTAACCTAGACATCAAAAGAGAGCTTCATAAACAACCTAAAATTAAATAAACAGCCAGGCTCTGTCCAACTTATTTCACATCCATGATTTCCAGGATTCGTGGAGGGTTACATATCCAGAAGGGAAGTACTATATATATTTTTCCTCAAAAAAATATTTGTCTAGTGGACAAATCATCATTGCCCAACATACTGGACGTATCTATAGGGCAAAGAACTTGGTCAGATCACGCTCCAGTAACAGTGACCCGTCGAGCTCTTTATCCAGCCCAGGGCAGGGGCAAATGGAGAATGAATGAGTCGCTGCTAGAAAACCCTAAGCTCATGCCCACAATAAAGACAGCTGTGGTAAACTACTTCCAAGACAATGACAGGACACCTATAAAACCTCAATGGCTAGCTCATAAAGCAGTAATCAGGGGTAATTTTGTTCAAATAGGTGCTTGCTTAAAAAAAATAGAAGCTCCTTAAAAAATAGAAGCTCCTTAAAAATAGAAGCTCCTTAAATCAGGAACTTCAAGATCTGAACTTCATTAGTAATTGTTCCTCTCATCATTATAGTCAATTAAATCTTCTTGGAAAAATACATTTGGTTTAGAGAGTAAATCTTATAGGAAGTGACCTTTCTAGTTTTATTCCGTTGAGTGATTTGTTAATCAAACCCACCTCGTGAGTCAAGGGTATAACGTTAAGAGTTAAAGCGTTACTCCAATCATTCTAATCACTACAGTAATCATACCACACTCTCAAAGTATTTTGTGTGAAATATATATATATATATATATATATATATATATATATATATATATATTTAATATTTATTAATAAATAGTTTGCCAAAGGGATGGATAAAAGTGCAAATGTTTAATGTTTGAGATGTTAAAGTAAGTTTTATCAATTTTTAGACAAACGGGAAAATGCTCATTAAACCTCACCATCAACTCGTGCTTTCCTATGGGAAGGCAGTGGATTGGCAGAGATATACTCAAACCCTGCACAGTCCTGTGTGTTGTATTGATGAGGTGATGTGTGATACAAATTGCACATTACTGTGTGTTATATTGCTGAAGAGCTCAGTGGCCAGAGACGGCTCTCTAATTAGGCGATTTAGGTGGCCGCCTAAGGCCTCACATTAAAAGGGGCCTCGCGGCCCCCTAAACCATGTAATCTGAGAGCTGCAGTGCTTCACCAATATTAACTTACTGCCGGTAGTCTTTTCTAGTAAAAAAAATATAATTTAAGCCTTCCATACCACTGCCGTGGCGCTACTAATACAAGATGAAACCCCTCACATAGCTGCTTTCTTAAAAAAAACATGTGTATAACTGACAAATTAAAAGGGTCTGATTCTCAATGTCAGGCTCATTATGTACTTTATGTGCAGATGCAAATACTTTATGATCAGATGCAGATAAAGTCTTTTTGAGTTTTATTTGTCAAATCCCAGGTGAAATTATATTTTTGTTTTTGTGTCCATACCCAATAGCCTGCTCAAAAAGCTCCAGTCAATACTCAGAGTCCCCCAAGTTCTCACGCAGACTGTCCTGGCTACCCTTTCACAAACAACGGCTCGGTATCCCAGATGTAGCTACATACTACAAAGCATTGGCTCTTACTCAGGGTTTGGCAGTCCTGAAGTTCCTTACACCACCCCATGGCAAAAATTGGAAAATGCGTGCAAATACCACAATACACTAGAAATCATCTACAGCTTGCACCACAAACTACATCTTGCCATGCACAAGATTTCTAATCACGGGATGGGAAGATGGATGGTAGACCTAGTGGGACGTACAAACCTACTATCTTTAGCACCGGTATAGGTCTTGGAGCATTTCTCACCAGATATTGTATTTGATAAGTGGTCCAAAAGGGGCCCCATTTCCATAGGCTCTCTATGTAACGATCAGGGCATTAAATCCTTCCCGGTACTGCAGGAGGAACTCTTTCTCCCACCTAATGAGATATTCACATACCTCAGGGTAAAACACATCTTAATATCCGCCACACTGAAACTGGAACCTCCGGTGCAGCTCACACCGTTCAGCCTGTGCTGCATCAGGATGCGTGCTACAACCAAATCGCTCTCATTATGCTATAATGCACTACACAACAAAGATATGAAAGATAAATTTCCCTATATTCTACAATGGGAAAATTACCTAAACATAGACATAACACTATCCGAGTGGTGACAGACTATGCATACAACTAAAACAGCATCTCATAGTTTATATCACTGGGAATCGTATTGCAAAATACTCATGAGGTTGTATCTGGAACCCCAAACACTGACGAAAATGTACGCTAACTCCTCACCTAACTGCTGGAGATGCAGAGGTGGACTGGGTACACTCCTACATATCTTTTGGGAATGCCCCAAGTTAGCACAATTTTGGCGACAGGTGGAACAGGTGTCATGGCCCCGGCTCTTACCTGCTCAGCGGCCTGTCGGGAGCCGCTCCGCTACAGTTGCGGCCATATATAGCTCCACCTCCCAGGGTCACACGCACGACGTCGACGCACGTTCTGGGGTAGGAGGTCACCCTCTGCCCGATCACAGTCAAAGGATGGATATTTAAATTCCTCAAGTTCCGTAGTTCATTGCCCTGTCGTGGTTTCCATTCCTAGTTTCCAAGAGTGTTTTTTTGTCATGTTTTTTGCTATTCCTGGTATTTTGACCTTGGCTATTCCTTGACTATTCTAATTTCTGGTTTCCCTAACTTGGCTTGTTTAACGGTATTGTATATTTCTGGCTTCCTTGACCTCGGCTATCCCTTGACCATTCTCTGTCTTTAACGTATTAGTCTGATCATTCTAAGTACTGGTTTACATTCTATCATTTTCTGTTCTGTCTATGTAAATGTTACATAGTTCTGCATGCTGGACCTCACTAGCAGCCATGACAACAGGTTTTAAAAGAAGCTACTCAAGTGGACTTGCCATTCTTGCTGCAAGGCTATCTATTATATTTCATACTAACACTACATACAAGTCACAATCGAGTGGTGATAATTCACATTCTGATGGCAGCAAAAATAAGTATTGCTGGTCATTGAAAAGCCATCCCCCATCAATACAAGAGGTAACTGATAAGGTCTCCTCCACATGCCAATATGAGAAACTAGCTTACCATATTAGGGGAAAGGAGAATGTTCACGGAAAACTATGGTGCAGATGGCTGGAAGCCAATGGCTGAGAGGAGTAACGTTAAAAAAAAAACACAAATTGCTGAGGCTATCTGCCGAACCTCATGCCCATACAACTCATGCGGTCCATGGCATATCTGCTTGGTGCCCTTTTGATAGGGAAGAATGCTGCTGGCTACCCATTCCCTCTATGTTCCTCCCCTTTTTCTCTCCCTAATCCTACACTTCCCTCTATGTTACGTTTCGATGTTTCCCGCATCACATGGCCATCACCACTGGAAAGTACTAGTTATAGGGCTAGTACAAGCCTCATGAGACCAACAAAGCCACACCACGCTACATACTTCTTCCTGTATGGAACAGAGCTGATGGCGCAACCTATTTAGGTATGTCCCTACAATGTATCTCATGTCAAAAATATGCCTAGATGATAGACACAAGTGTTTAATTACGAATGTCAGTTGTTTGTGTAAATTATCCATTGCTGTGGCATCCTTATAAACCTATGTTACCATGTACAATGTTGATTGCAACCTGATGACTCATGTGATGTATGTTTTTCTATGCGAAACTTTAATAAAAATTATATATTGAAAATAAAAGAACTCACTGCATGGGGAAGTGTTCTTGGGAAGCCAAGTTGTATATTTATGTACCCTTTAATTGCACTTTTTGGTATAAGTAGGGCATATTGTCTAATTCAATTAGGCCTGACTTGTTATTTGCCATGAGGTATCAGGGCTGCACTTAGCTAGGTAGACTGCAGTGTGAGGTTGGGTGATATCTTTCCAGTCTGGTGAGTAATATCTGCATCATTGGGTAGACTGAAGGTTGCTGCTGTTTCCCAGGTGTCAAAATATCTGAGATGAGATTGTAAAAAGGCAGGATGGCTAACAATCTGCAGTTTGAGCAAGAACTAAGAAAGATGGCTTCCGACCCAGTCAGCAGCCTGGCCTTGCCCTGCTCTTGTTTTTATGTTGTCCCTCCCCTTTCTTGTTTATATTGTGTTGGACTGTTTTACAGTACTGTTATTAACTATTATTATCTGATATTCCTGTTAATTCTATGGTTATTTAGTGAATATACAATTTATAGAATTTAGTATTGATTACTCCGCAATTTATATAGTAAAACAAGGATACATTTTTTGTTTCAGTGTAATTTCGTGAGGATCTGGTGAAGATATTCACAAACATCTGTAGGTCAAGACACTTGTTCGAGTCTATATTTTGTTAATATATGAAAAGTAACAGATCAAAGAACACGGTGTAGTTAATATCAAAAAATAAATAAAATGGGCAGCAACATACATATACAAGCGACTAAATTTGAGTGTAAGCTCACGATATAGAATGCATGTGCGCTCCTAAATAAACTGTAAAGATAACCAAAATTTATACAAATATAAATGTATTTATTATTAAATGATAAATAAAAAGATAGCTAGATAGATCTATAATTGATAAGATTAATATAATATATGATATATGATATAATATAGCTATCTAGATATATAAAAAACACACAATGATATAAAAATGAAACAAAATATAAATGAGAAAACTCAATAAAAGTACCTTACCTCGATGGGGGCCCCCACCGAGGTATAAACCAGAGGAATACTCGGGAGCAGGACGAAGTCCGACGTGTGAGGTGTGTAGTGCTGAACCGCGGTCGGTATCTTCTAAAAAGACCGCGGTGAGTAGAGAAGGCACTCCAACAGGGAACACGTTGCACCACGGTCGGTGCCTTCAAAAAAGACCGCGGTGTACGAAGACCGGCCGGCAGCAGAACACGCTTCAAGTAGATACTCACGGGGATTCCTGCACCCGACCTCTTCCTGCAACAGCTGATCAGGGTGTCGAGCTAACAGCTGTGGCTTATCGACGCGTTTCGTCCCGCCCACGGGACTTTCTCAAGATGCAGAAACAGCCACAGTTCGAACTTTAAATACACCCATCAATTAGCCATTAAGTACAGAATAAGTGAACAAATAAAATTGAATAAGGATGGATGAAGATAACAACGAAAATAATAAGTAAAGCTACCCATAGAGCACACAGAGGAAAAGGGTAAACCCCTGAAACATCCATATACATACATAAATTTTTAAAAACTTAAAAGGCAAAAATGTACCAATAAACACCTATAGTACAGAACCCATGTAACTTAAAGGGACAGGTACTGATCGTGTATATAAATGACAATAAGCTTCAAGAGCGATCTAAAATCACCAGTACTTATAATATGTAATATATCCCATGATATTTACACAAAAGTATCTGTACCAAACCAAAGAACCGACATAGAAATATGCAAATATAAATAAACAAACGAACCGGATGGTAGAGACCTTAAAATAAATCTGACTCTTCATAGAAGACACAGAAGAAAGGTATAAGCCCCTAAAAGTTATTTCTACCTTTTCAAAAAGGGGCCAAAAATTACAGCAATAAATGACTATAATACAGAACCCATATTAATTATACATAGGGGCAAACATTCGTTATGTATAGGGGTTTAGAGCGCGATCTATAATCGCAAGTGCTTATGGTATATACCCCATAATATTTGCACAAAAAAATCTCTGATCAGGACCCAAAACCACAGAACCAGCATAAGGGTATATAAATGTGAATGAACAGAGAAAAACTAATAATAAAGCCCTTAGAACAAATCTAACTCCTCATTCAGGCCGTTGGGTGTCATGGTATTCAACCTAAAAATCCACATGGATTCGCATTTGATAAGTTCCCTCTTCCTTTTAGCCATATCTTGGAATGGGGGAATATGCGTTAGGCCCAATAACCTAATGCCAGAAGGATTATTATCGTGAAAGGTAGAAAAGTGTCGAGCTACTGAAGATTTGCAGTTGTTACGAATTATAGCTGTTCTGTGTTCACGGAACCTGCATTTCAAGGGTCTTATTGTTTGGCCCACATACTGCCGATCACAGGGACAAATTAACAAGTATACCACAAAGGAGGTGTTACAGCTGATATCCGATTGAACAAAAAAGTATTCAGAGCTGTTAAAGGGGCTAAAACTCGAGGTAGAATGCCAAATATAGCCACATGTCAGGCATTTAGTGTGACCACAACGTTTACTTGTGAAGCCCTTTTTTGTAAGTGTCGTTTTCCTCTCTTTGTGGCATGGCAATTTGGAGGGTGCTAGAATGTTCTTCAAGCTAGGTGCCTTCCTGAATGTGACTCTTGGTGAATCCGAAATACAAAAAGATAGCCAAGGATCTTTCCTCAAAATGGGCCAATACTTATGAAAGATCTCGATGATGTCATCATATGCTTTACTAAAAGAAGTTGTAAAGATAGGTGTAGTACCCTTACCCACTTCCTTGGTGCTGATGTTAAACTTAGCTGCCTTACATTTCGGGACTTGAACATTGTCCAAAAGTTGGAGAATCATATAGTGCTCATCTGTGTGTGATTTCTGCTCGTGATATGTACTTACGAGGGATTGCCTAGAGCTGGGAAGATCCATAACATGATTCCCAAGGGTGGAAGTATCACCATAATTAAGCCCTTTTAGATAAGCGTTCAGTATCTTGTGCGATGGGTAGGACTTTTCAACGAAACGTTGACATAGAACAAAGGATTCTCTTTCATACAGTTCCGTTTGATTCTGATGAATTGTCCCAGAGGGATGTTATGTATCCATGTGGGATGATGACAGCTATTGGCGTGTAAATAACCGTTTACATCCACACTCTTTTGGAAAGTTTTGGTGATGATTCTGTTCCCAAGACCTGTAAGAGTTAGGTCTAGAAAATCAATTGTGGACCTGTGTTTCTTATGCGTGAAAGAAAGACCCCATCTGTTGTTGTTAATGTAGGTCATAAAGTTGTCTATATCTTTCCAATCTTTCCAATCACCCCTCCAGACAATTAGAATGTCATCGTACACTTTTGTGTAAATATCATGGGATATATTACATATTATAAGTACTGGTGATTTTAGATCGCTCTTGAAGCTTATTGTCATTTATATACACGATCAGTACCTGTCCCTTTAAGTTACATGGGTTCTGTACTATAGGTGTTTATTGGTACATTTTTGCCTTTTAAGTTTAAAAAAAAAAAAAAAAAAAAAAAATTTATGTATGTATATGGATGTTTCAGGGGTTTACCCTTTTCCTCTGTGTGCTCTATGGGTAGCTTTACTTATTATTTTCGTTGTTATCTTCATCCATCCTTATTCAATTTTATTTGTTCACTTATTCTGTACTTAATGGCTAATTGATGGGTGTATTTAAAGTTCGAACTGTGGCTGTTTCTGCATCTTGAGAAAGTCCCGTGGGCGGGACGAAACGCGTCGATAAGCCACAGCTGTTAGCTCGACACCCTGATCAGCTGTTGCAGGAAGAGGTCGGGTGCAGGAATCCCCGTGAGTATCTACTTGAAGCGTGTTCTGCTGCTGGCCGGTCTTCGTACACCGCGGTCTTTTTTGAAGGCACCGACCGTGGTGCAACGTGTTCCCTGTTGGAGTGCCTTCTCTACTCACCGCGGTCTTTTTAGAAGATACCGACCGCGGTTCAGCACTACACACCTCACACGTCGGACTTCGTCCTGCTCCCGAGTATTCCTCTGGTTTATACCTCGGTGGGGGCCCCCATCGAGGTAAGGTACTTTTATTGAGTTTTCTCATTTATATTTTGTTTCATTTTTATATCATTGTGTGTTTTTTATATATCTAGATAGCTATATTATATCATACATCATATATTATATTAATCTTATCAATTATAGATCTATCTAGCTATCTTTTTATTTATCATTTAATAATAAATACATTTATATTTGTATAAATTTTGGTTATATTTTGTTAATGACAAGAGTTCTGTTTTTGAGAATCAGTTCATGTTGGACTTCACTACAAAGAAAGAGGAATCAATTCATTGCGCACTGCCTATCATATGTTTTTCTGAGCTTTGATTGGTTAAAGTTTTTATTGTTGTTTACTGCTATTTAGAGGTGGAGTAAAGTAAGAATGCACAAAATTCACCTTCTGTCATTATTAAAATTAACATTACTTCTTCACGAAAGCTAGAATGTGTCATTTGGTTTTCAATTTGCTACAAATAATTTAATGAATCAACAAACACAATTTGTGTTTTAACTTGGTTTAAATACGTGTTTTATAATTTTACTTGGTGCATTCATTAAGATTGTTTAGCTTAGAGACAGCCTGACACCTTTTAAAGAAATTATGTTGTGGACTTACGGGTTACCATGCCTGCCTCGGGCCAGTCTAGGATTAATGACATAATTGTTTTGTTTTTGTGTGCAAGTGTACCATAGTCTATTCGTTAAATATAAACTAGCATCACAAGTTCAGTGGATCTCTATGAGTGTTTTGATACTTGCTCAGGGGAATTATTTTACTGGCATAGCGACCAAGACATGCACATTGCTAAATACCATTTTAACATACCTTAGCATGAGTTTTTAACACAGCGAGCTTCAGTTAATAGAACTATATGTGCGTAATAAAAAAAGAAAATAACAAACAATCAAAAAGTTAGAAAATGAATAATGCATATTTTTGCAGATGTTTGTTTTCTGAAATAGTCTAATGTAGATATGTGTATTTTAATTGCAGTGTCAAGAGAACAACATCTTGAAGTGAAATATTTTTCCCCAAAGAAAACAATGTAGTGTCTATCCATGTAAAAGTACTTCCTACATTAACAAAAAAGCTTTTCCTAAATGAGATCACTTAATAATGCATTACCGAGGAAAGCAACATAGAAAGACAGAAATTTCACAAGTGCAGTCTGTAAATAGAAATTATGCTAGATGAGGAAAATGTGAATAGATCCTTAAAATGAGCACTCTGTATAAATCAAATAATCCAGAGCTTCGGTAAGGTATGAGCAGTTTCTACATTGATTTATACTGCAGATGAAATGTGAAGCATATAGAGATCCAAAGCTGATCATCCTAAAACAGTGACAGAAAATTTGACATACATTTCGATAAATGCATATAAGTAAATATTTGAATGCAAATAAAATAAAAAGTTTTAGATTTTCATCTTAAAGGCTCGCCATTTTGTCAAATTTTTAGTTTGATTTAAAAAACAAACAAACAACAAAAATCGTTATTCTAAAATGTTGCAGAAAGGGGCATGACATTATTTTGGGGTTATTCAATAATCTGTAATAATTAAAATGACTATGTGTCAGTATATGTAGGATTAAGAAAATAACACTTTAGTTTTATGAGTGAAGCATAGTTACCTAAAACAATAAAACAAATAAAAGGGTTTCTAGCGCTTATAATAGTATAGGTGGGCAGCTAAAACATCCCAAACCAGAGTCTGTTCTTTCTGGTAAAAAATACAGTTTAGTGTGGTAGAGACGGAGCAGTACCTTGTGAATAGTCTTAAATCCAGGTGATGGTCAGTGGATATGTAGAGAGAGAAAAAAAAACAGGAGAACACAATATAGTCTAGTATGGTCTGACAGTCGGTTGAGAGGAGTATAAAAATGCACATTTATTAGGAGCCATAGATCAGCTCTAAATGGTAGCGCTTGGGCAATAAATTGGCAGAAAATGATCATTAATTCTTTCATTGCATGTAACTCAATCCCTAAACACAATGCTAATTACCACATATATAATATATTTAGATAATACTGTAATAATGCATACCACTGGTATACCACTCCTACACAAAGCTATGTAAGACTGTGAGAAAGATTCTGCTTTGGAAATGAATGACGAATAAGAAAATGATATGTTTTCATGTCTAAAGTTGTGGATGAATAAAAAAGGCTAGTTTATGGGTCTTCCAAGTCAAAAATTTAATAAAAAAATAAATAAAAATAAGCATTTCCACTCCCTTTCCCGCATGTTCCACACCCAAAAATTGTCTCCCTGTCAATATGGATCAACACAATTATTTGAAAAGCTAAATGTTTAAAAGTACTCCCTGATTTGCTGTTGCTAACTGAAAGCACTTGCTAGAATTGAAAAATGTTTTCTTTATGGCCATGTATGTGTTAAATACTTGAAAAGTCCCTCTTTCCAATCACAGTCACCCATACTAACACATGAAGTTATATTTGGCATTAAAAACGTGGCCACAGAGAACATGGAAGTGAAAACATGACACAAATATCTTAATTTTGTGGTATTGCAGTTGTATTGAAACTGTGATCGTAAAAGTATCAATTTATCCCAATCTGTTGAAAAAATACATAATACAGGTTACCACATTACGAATACACTCTATTTGTAAAATGATGGGTATTAATGTATTTATACTTGTCATAATGGCCCAGAGATAGACATCTACCAGAATTTCTGCAACAGAAAAAATGGACAGGAAAAATAAACAGTACAATATAAGGATCACAGCCTGAAGGCACATATGTATTAAACAAAATCAAAAACACAAACAAGCAAACAAACAAACAGAGAACATATTTATAAGTTAACATAGCATGATATATATGGGAAAAAACTCCAGCCCTCCAGATGTTGCTGAACTACAACTCCCATGATTCTCAGCCTATCTATTTCATTCATAGAATCATGGGAGTTTGGGGGAGCCTGGTATAGGGTCAGGAACACAAACATGTAATCCTGACCCTATAATGTTAAAACCACCATTTAGGTGGCTTGCCGCCCTTAAATAAGCAAGAAAATGTACCTTATTTCCAGTTTGCCGGTGCTGGCCTTGCCCCCAATCTGCCTGACATAATCAGAATTGAGATCGTCAAGGAGGCAGGGCCAAATGTCTGCTTGGCCAATCAGTATCTCCTCATAGGGATGCATTTAATCAATACATCACTATGGGAAAGTTCAGTGTCTTAATGCACACTGTGCAGCACTGACCCAGGAAGCACCTTCAATGGCCATCTGATGGGTGGCCACTGGAGGAATCCCTACCTCCACTGAAAAAGCAGTGTTTACAGCAAAAAGCCTGCAGGGACTGACAATACTCACCAGACCAACTACCATAAGCTGTATTTGTCTTGGTGACTATAGTGTCCCTTTAACAAGAAAAACAGAGTGCCAGTTCTGTATAAGCAAACTTTCTTAGTATTTGGGAGTCATGTTGAATGCTGAAAATTTGTATAACCTGCAAAAATGCTTCAAATGGAAGAAGCCCTGCCTAAGTAACATATGTAACCATTTTATATATGCAGTCATTTAATTTAATCATATTGCGTTTAGTTTTAATTTAGTCAATTCATAAATTTAAAAGTTCAAATAACAATGGGGTTTACTGGCATTTTATGGCAGTGTTAAAATACACAAAACAGCATTAAATCATGAAACTGAGATCAATTCTCTTTATACTAATTAGTCTAATTAGTCTGATTCCAGATTCCAGGGAAGGCCTCAGTATTTTTTGGCAATTAAGTGGCAGTGATAACGGAGCTCCTGTCATCCGTATGTTGAGCTTCGTCACAGAGACATGCTAGTTCATGTTTTGCAGGTAGATGGCTTCTTGCCAAGTTCACCCTGTGCTTAGTCACATGCAATCGCATCCTAGTACAGGAAACTGAGAAGTCTATTAATCCTTCTCACTGCAGCCTGCAGCACAACGTGGAAGCAAATATATCATCTGGGGATGTTTCCAGACACTCATTTTGAAAAGATGCACATATTTGGCATTAGCTCTATGCCTGGTAACAATAGCTTCTGTAGCATGAATTGGAGAACTGTGTTGTGTGATACAGGTACACAGTTAAAACGTTTGTATTTTTAATATGGGTGTTCTTTGTGTGAAGGAGGTTAAAGAATTGTGTCACAGATGAGTACAGCACAGGTCATGTGATTATCTTATTGATGTCCATTGTTGACACTTCTCTCTCTTGCCTTCAGTCCCCCTCTTTTTTCGTTCGGCCACAGTTGACTGCTTCGTACTAAGCTCTGAAATCTTCAATTTCAGTAAAAGGTTGAGACAACATTCTTTTTTTTTTTTTTCTCTAGGTAGATATCAGTCAACATCACATTACTAATATTCATTGTAAAAATCATTGTTAAATCATCTTTAGTTATTCCCTGTAATTGATATGTTGTAACACACAATAGAATAAAGATGTTTAATTTAATGGAATTTGTGATATGTAAATAAAAATCAGCAAAATAAACAAATAATAATAATAATAAAAAAACTATGGTTGTCAGAATGTAGTCTATATATATATATTGGACTTGGGCACAGAATGAATAGGAATAGTAAGCTAAGAATCAGGTTATAACATATTAGTAAACCAGGCGTGTTTTCCTACATGGTATTTCTTTTACCTAAACATTGCAAGTTTATAATTTTTTTATAATTTCAAAGTATTTATAATTAAGATCATGTGTGTGGCCACTTAAAGAACAAAAATGGCAAGTAAATTAAGATTGCACTGGTCCAGATTTTCCTTGAAAACAAACACTATTATATGCAAAAAAATAAATAAAAATCCAGAGTCTTTTTTTTTGCTTCTAAGTAAACTGTGTAAAATCTGAAATAATATTTATTGTATTAGCCACAGCTTCTCTGATTGTGAACTTTGCTTTCATGTGCTATTTAGGTCAACTTTGATACGGTGAATTGATTTTAATGTTTTCTTTTTTTTTCTTTTAATTGTACATTTTTTTTCACTGGAATAATGGGATGGTAGAAAATTAGTTTATGAAAACACAGCATTAAGTTGGCACAACATGACTTTAAAGTTTGTGTGTGTGTGTGTTCTGCATCTCATTAGCATAATTAACAGTTCATAAAGTCAGTGCTTGTAAAGTCTGCTGATGCTTTTGACAATGCCACTTTTTTCAGGACATAACATTGCAGACCTTGGAGAATCAAGCCTCCTGTAGCTCAGAGGACACAGATCTCTCTCCATAAAAAACTGTACAATTTAGGAGTCTAATTATATTAACTCACCCTCTGAGGGTTGTGACTGATCTTTTACCATCTAAAAGCAGTTGTGTGAAATTATATTCATAATGTTGCACTGATAAACCTCCTAATCGTCTTTAAATGGATTTCTCATAAGTGCCATAATTGTGTTGGCTCAGTTCACTGGATAGGTTTCTATCAAGGCATCTGGCTCTCCCTAGCTCATAGCAGCCTTTATATCATACACAACTACAACTGCCTTCCGCTGCCTTCAACTTTCTTGGTATATAGACCTATTTTGAAGCTGTTACACGATAACTGAAGTAATGGTCATACTGACTACTTTGGTGTTAAAATGTTCTCTCAAAACTGCATTTCAGGGCACAATTAATTAAGCTTTCTAACTAAATCAAAACTCTTAGAAAAACTTTTTAAATTTTTTTTAATCTACAAAAATTTCGATAAACTTTAGTGATGACTTCTGCAGATAATTATTTGGAAAGTTTATTACACTCCAAAGTACCTCGATGAAATAATTGCTTTGCCACTTTGTTATGGAATTGTTATGGAACAGCTCATTGAAGTGGTCTGGGTGCACTGTCATTATCCCCTTAATCCTGCAATGGTAATTATTGCATTTTCTGAGAAGCTGCAATAATTACCTTGTAGGGTTATGACTGCCACTAGTGGTGGTCAATCAGACAGCTACCAGAGGCACTTTCTGGAGGTTAGGTGACTTTTGGTCACCTAATTGATGCTGGACATGCTCACGCTCTGATGAGGATGTCCAGCATTAAGCAAAGCATTGCCACTCATGCACATTAGGGCCACCCCCCCTCGTCAGGTAACATCAAAGGGAAGAGCACTGGCCCAGCATCATGGGACATCAGCTCTGGAATTGTGTAAGCACAGTAAGGATATTTTAATCTTTACTATGCCAGGGGACGGACACGACGCACAGAGCAAGCAAAATATAGTGCTAGGAATACAACTTTGTATTCCTAGCACTATAGTACTCCTCTAATCTCCCCCCATACAGTTATCCTTATATTAAAATCATAAACCAATGTAGATAATACGTAACAGTTACTTTAAGATTTTATATTTAAGGAAATAATGTATCAATATATGTAAGAATTGGATTTAATTAGTGTGTGTATTCAGAATAATTTCCTAATTGTGGCTCCTTTACAGTTTGTCATGGACCAAGAGACCCATTACCTGATTTCCCATAATAAAAGCAGCACATAGTTACTTATGGTGGTTGAAACACAAAACAGGAATTATGATGTAAGTTACTTTTACTGTGAAACTCTCACACAACATCTTATAAAAAAATCAATCAATAAACTATCTGTGAATAATCCATCCGTTTATTTTCTTATAGCTTGTCATGGTGGCTGTGGCCCAAATCCGAGAAAAAGGCACTCACATTTTCCACAACCTAGCTGTATGTAATGTCCTAGGACATTTCTATTGGGACATTATAACTGGATGATTAACTATAAGAGTTATCTACAGTCAGAACAGTCAATATGTATAATTCACTATTTTGGATTCAGGCAATGCTTCATAAAAATTATTGAAATGTTTAGGCATCTGTTATAATTCCATTGAACTTTGAATGTTTGATAGACCAAATCAAGGAAATGATTTACCTGTCGAGATAAACTGCTCATTGATCATGGGGATGTAGTATATGCACCTGCACTGCAAACTCACCTTTATAAGCTTATTATAATACATTGCATAACTCGCTCTGCCGCTTTGTGCTACAATGTAATTACATGATCCACCATTGTGACAAGCTAAAAGAAGTAAACTGCCAGTTGCTGGAATCCAGATTCGCCCTTCATCTTTCCATCCTTGTGTTTAAGATCTTTTCTGGGAAGCTCCCATCCTACCTGAGCAGAATGCTGTTCACACCTCCTATAACCTCCGATTCAGTACCAGCACTTTATTTAGTCTACCTCAATACAAAAAGAAAGTAGCTAGATCCTCTTTTTCCTACAGAGCACCGCAATTATGGAACGACCTACCGCACACTTTCAAATCTTCCCCAGGCCTAAAATCCTTTAAGAGATCCCTCTCTACATATCTCAAAACAAATTGCACGTGTTATGGTTGATTATATATTTCTTACCTAGTTCTATGTTACATTTAATTAATTTATTAATATTGTTTTTATATTTGTATTTTATTGTACCCTATTGTATCAATGCAGTGTTTTATGGACCCAGGAAAATTAGATAAATCTCAATGTATCCTTCCTGGTAAAATATTTTATAAATAAATAAACTGAAATGTGTCAATCTGTATTTTTATTTGGATCATGTTCTGGATCCTATAATTATGTTACTAGATGGACTTGCAGCATTTTATTCATCCTAATTAACTATGTCATACGTAATGCCTTCCCAGTAAAGATCGGAACTAAAAACAAGATAATATATTTTCCTTTCAAAACTTTCATATATAACATTTTGTTTTATTAAAGGAAAACTATAGGCACCCAGACCACTTCAGTTTATCCCAGTGTGACTCCTTGACTCTAAAAGCAATGATATTAGTGCCAACTCTCTTCACCTGTGTCTGGTCAGGTGTCTGGTTCTTTTCCTATATAAGCCACTTCCTGTCTCTGTGTACCAAACAAACTCAAACTCTCTGTTTGGTACACTTTGCATATAGCGGAATTGGGATATCCACAGAGTGTTTTCAGCTGCTGACTAATTAAACAAACTGTTTTCACTACTAAGCGCCTATAATTACACATTTGTCTTGTTTGCTACTTCCTGTCTCTGTACCTTTGCCAGATTATTGTGGTTCCTGTACTCTATAATCAAGCTTGTTCCTGTTTCTCCTACCCGTTGCTGAATTTGGACCGTTTGACTTTGCTGCTTCTCCTTCCCACTGACCTTCGCTTGCCTTACTACAATGACCATCTTTCTGTTGCAGTCTTTCATATCTGCCTAAGACCAGACAGCCACTCAAGGCTCAGGGGCTCAACCACCTGGGTGATGAGTGGCTGCTTCTGGCAGAAAACATTGCTGATCTGGCTGCTGACTCCAAACCTTTATAACATCAATATCGTTACATCCAGGTGCCTTAACCTTGCAATAGTTATTATTGTAGTTATTGAGAAACTTCAAGAATTACTATCAAACCACCTCTAGTGGCTGTCTATCAGTCAGCCACCAGAAGGACGTTCGGGTCATTAGGTGACTTTTGGTAGCCTAACTGACACTGGATGTCCTCATGCTACACATGAGGATGTCCAGCATCACCTTAAACCCATAGTAAAGCATTCTATAATGCTTTCCTATTAGGGAATTGCATCCATTTCCATGTAATCAGTATATGAGCTGAGGCGGAGCCCGAGCCAGCCCAGAAGGACATCTGAGACTAAGGTTAGTGACAGAAGGGGATTTTAACCCATTCTGCGACAGTGGGAGGGAGGGGGCACTATAGAGATCTATTGTGCCAGGAAAGCAAGTTTGTTTTCCTGGCACTATGGATTTCTTTTAATAACATTAAATCTTCACCACATTTTCCTAAAGAGAAATCAACTTATGTTGTGCTTTTATTGTTGTTGTTGTTGTTTTTTTAATGGATTTTCTCCCTTTGCTGACTCTGAAAAATTAATTTTCTTCTTTTTTATTTGAGATCTATTTTTATTTTAGACCACAAATCATGACTGAAATCTGTAAGAAAAATATATGACTGTGTGTTGAGGTATCTCATTAGCACATGAAATATGAGGTCAATGAAAAGGGGTCTGTGAACCATGACTATGTAAGTGCTATTTGAAGTACATACTGTAATTTATTGTGACAAACCTTCTGTAATGGTACTAGACTATAAAAGGAGAAAATACAGTATAGTCAAATAAACAGCAAAGTGAAGCTATTTGTCATAGGTTATTGCACAATTTAAATAATTTATTTATGTATTGTTTAATTATACATACCCTTAAGTAATGATGCAACATTGGCTTCCTGTATCCTACAGGAGTCAATTCAAAGTGCTAACCCATACCTTTAAAGCACTGAACAATTCTAGCCCCTTCTTTATCTCTTCACAGATCCATAGGTATGCCCCTTCTCGGTCTCTCCACTCTGCCCGTGACCTTCTCCTGTCCGCTGCTCACACCCGTACAGCCAACTCACGCTTGCAGGACTTCTCGCGGGCAGCTCCCTTCCTATGGAATAGCCTGCCTTCCGCCATCAGACTCTCCCTTAGTCTTTAACTGTTTAAAAAGTGCCTTAAAAGCCATCTCTTTAGGAACGCTCATGGCCTCCCAGAGTAACCTCTACTTCACATGCCTGTCTCTTGCTCTCTCCTAAGGGGCAGCACTTTCCTGTAAGTTTTCTTGTAATTGTCCTATTTATAGTTAAATCCCCCCTCTCATAATATTGTAAAGCGCTATGAAATCTGTTGGCGCTATATAAATGGAAATGATAATAACAATAATATTAACATATAACAAGATCACATTGTAAAATAGCACATTTTATGTGTATTATTTCAAATGTTTGCTATTAAAGTCTTAAAGTTTGTACAAATAGATACTAAAACTGTGGGAAAAAGTTGTGGGAAAAGGCAAATCAAAAATCTTTATTAATTGACCAAAATTTATTTTAATAGAATTTAAAAAGTAGATTTAGCTGTTCAGACATTAGCAAAAAATGTATACATATGCATGCAGTCATTGCTGCACCAATACCCTAGATGTTGTTAAGCTTGCTAAAATGTATTGGTACGTTTAAAGCGCTGAAAGGACAGGGGAAGGATAAGTATGAGTTGAATTGGGGTTCCATGTATTTGATAAATATGAAGGAAGATATTTATCATAGTATTCTGTTCTAAAAAGTTGTAATCAATTTTGAAACAGGAGGAGTTCCCAATGGAATGTTTCTGCAAATTAAATTAGTTCCATGGTGATTGTCCCACTTTTTATAACAAAACAGCACCTACAACAGCACCTGTTTGATACATGAGTTTTGATGTGATTGCTTGACTCTCGGTCTTTCCACATTACATGATCCCATAAAAAACATAATTTGCCTAGACCTCTTTTATAATGCATTAATTTGATACAATCAATTGTTATTGTGACCTGTTGAATTGAGGAGTTTGGGGAGAAGCTTAATTATGCAAAGCATAGCAATATTAGAACTATATATGGTTATATATCTTATAAATATATATATATATATATATATATATATCTTTTTTTTTTTTTGTAATTAAAATATATCCTGCTCAGTTACCTGACAAAAAATTCAAAGAAAAAGCAGCAAACACAGGCACATACATACTTCTCTTTTTATTAGATTAGAGCTCTGATTCATGTAGACATCTTGTCTAACCTATAAAAACAGCAAGTGGAACATAGAAAAAAGATTATAGGTAGCACTGCCTTTTCACATAGCCGACCAAGACATACAACTGATTAGACACATACACAAAATCAAAATTAACACGGAAGCTCTCACGTACCTAGGAGTGAAGTTAACGGCAGACACCAACACATTATTTAAACTAAACTATACGCCCCTATTCTCAAAAATAAAATCCGACCTGGAAAATTGGACGGAAAAACCCATATCCTGGCTAGGCTGCCTACATTCAATAAAAATGAATATCTTACCCAGACTAATGTTCCTGTTTCAAGCGCTCCCAATTAACGTAACCAAAAATGACTTAAAGGACATACAGAGGGCAGCAGACGTAGACCTAGGATAGCCAGAGCCACAATGTACAACCCAAAATGGAGGGGGGGACTGGGCCTGCCACACCTCCACCACTACTATGTAGCGGCACAGATAGCCCAAATAGCATATTGGCACTGCCCCATAGACCAACGTAGATGGGTGGACATTGAAGCACTGATGACAGGTGCGGACCTACCACAGTTTCACATTTGGACGCCAAGGGAACACAGAGCGCTCCTAAGGACCAGGTGTCCGAGCATTCTAAACTCCATTAGCATATGGGTCCGATTCGCACAAAAATACAAAATAGCGGATATCCCCTCACCAATGACACCGGTGCTGCGCAATAGGGCATTCCTCCCAGGGATAAGGGCACAAGACTTCAAAGGAATAGAAGCAACGGGCTTACAGAGATATACTCACCTTTACACGGACGACCGCATAGTATCATATGAGCACTTACAATCCCTTGCCCCGCCACAAACCCGCGAATTCTTTAGGTACATACAGCTGCGAGATTTTGCACAAACGCAAGAGGTTAAAACAGCCACGGCGAAACCCCTAACCTTTTTCGAACAAATATGTCTAAAAGAAAAAATGCCAGAGAAACTAATCTCGCGGCTATATAGCCACATATGCACGACATCAGGAATATGGGGTGCGCAAACCTACACGGATAGTTGGGAGGAGGACTTGGGGGAAACATTGGAGGGAACAGACTGGCAGGACATATGGGAGGTAAACGCAAAGGTGTCCATCTGCACAACACTACAAGAACAAGCTTACAAAATAATGTTACGGTGGCATACCACCCCAGTGAAACAATATCATATGAAACTGAGCCCTACAGACACATGCTGGCGACTGTGCGGAGAGAGGGGCACATACATCCATATGTGGTGGCAATGCCAAAAGATACAGGAATACTGGGGAAAGATAGTAGACTTATGCTCACAAATTTTAGAACGACGACTGACGCTAGACCCATGGGCCTGCCTCCTCTCGAGACCCACAGAGGGGCTCCACAAACATGACCAAAAACTTCTAAATATGCTCTACCTAGCCGCTCGAAGAGCGATAGCGCAACATTGGATAAACCCAGACACACCCCCACTCACCCTGGTCAAAGCAAAAATTAGGGACAACTACCTAATGGATAAGATGACAGCTCAGGTGAGAAATACCACCAACACATTCCGGAAAGTCTGGGCCACATGGGAACAATACGACATCTAAAACAAATAGAAATGACAGATCAGGGACGGCGAAATCTCACTCGTGTAATGGAACTATTTAGTTTTATTTAAGTTAATTTTCATATGGTTTAATATGTATTGAACTGTTACAATATATGTAAAAAGAGTCAAAAGGAAAACGCTGACAGACACTGTAGCAAACAACACCTTAATAGGCCTCTGCGCAGGCCACAGGCTACGAAACCAAAAAAGGCACCAACAACGCTATGATGCGTGCAATCATACCTACCGCTTAAATACAAAACAGGCTTCTGCGCAAGCCACACATGTCTTTTTGAATCTGCTCAGCACGAAAAATAAAGAATATATAAGAAAAAAGATTATAGAATCAACAGAAGGAAAATGAGAAACAACAAACGCCATAACGTGTCCTAAAGGAAGGCTAAAGTTCCAAAGATATTAAAAAGGACCTGTCTTGTGCAGGTTTTAAATAATGTTACATCATTCATAAAAACAGCTATTGGATATTTTTAATCCATTTCCTTTAATGTTATATTAAAGGCAAAGTAGTGACTGAGCACAAAAAGACCTAAAAAAAGGGTATAAATATAATGTGAATTCAACGTGTCATTGCAAAATAATTTTGGTGAAGATCCTAGGCATGCTTCCCCTGGACGTGACTCACACAGCCACAATGAAAAATTGTTCACTTTTTATAGCACATTGTGTTATTTTAGAAGTTCTTATCTCCTCCTCTGTTAATCACACACAAGGCTGTTATAGACTCTAACAAGCAAGTAACAGAACTGAAAATAAAAACAATCTGTGCGGTAAGGGAAGTTAAAAATGTAGACTTATTTTTCAGGACTTGTGTAGGGATGCTGTGTGAGCTTCAGCCATGGGAGGTGTGACTAGGGCTGCATAAACAGAGTGATTTAATTCCTAAGTGGCAGAGAATTGAGCACTGAAAATGAAGGGCATGATCTAAACACAAAAACTGCCTCATTAAGCTAAAGTTGTTTTGGTGCTTAGAGTTTCCTTCCCTTTTAATATTTTACTACTACAACTATGATGCATACATAATTTGTGTACTGTATTGTTTGTAGAATCTGACTATACAAAGATGGGAATCTATTTACAAGAATCAGTGGGAGCTGCAGCTTTGGTAGCAAAGGTTCAGTCAGCAGAGACATCAGTAGAATTTCCATCTGCAGTTCTAGATCAAAGGTGACATTTGTGCATTTGTGACTTTTCCTGTGCCAGTGTGTCTTCCTGTGTTTCCTAATGTGTGTGTTTTGACTGCATTAGAGTATATATATACTGTTTATGTGTAGTTGCATGTGGCTGAAACTGTGTGCCTCTTACTCAATGTCATGTTTGAGTTGCAACAGACATCATCATTAGAGATGTCGCCAACATAAAATTTTTCGTTCGCGAGTGGCGAACGCGAATTTCCGCAAATGTTCGCGAAAGGGCGAACCGCCATAGACTTCAATAGGCAGGCGAATTTTAAAACCCACAGGGACTCTTTCTGGCCACAATAGTGATGGAAAAGTTGTTTCAAGGGGACTAACACCTGGACTGTGGCATGCCGGAGGGGGATCCATGGCAAAACTCCCATGGAAAATTACATAGTTGATGCAGAGTCTGGTTTTAATCCATAAAGGGCATAAATCACCTAACATTCCTAAATTGTTTGGAATAACGTGCTTTAAAACATCAGGTATGATGTTGTATCGATCAGGTAGTGTAAGGGTTACGCCCGCTTCACAGTGACAGACCAAACTCCCCGTTTAAAGCACCGCAAACAACCACAAACAGTCCATTTGCACAACCGCAAACTCCCCATTTGCACAAGGTTGGATACCAAGCTAGCCATGTCCCGTTCCTTGTCCTCACTGAAGTCATTGAAGGTCTCTTCCTCCACCCAGCCACGTACAACACCAAGGGTCCCCGAAAGGTGACAACAAGCCCCCTGGGACGCCTGCTGTGTTTGGTCTTCCACCTCCTCAAAGCCACCTTCCTCCTCTGACTCATCTTCTTCAGACTCCTCTCTCTAGGTTGCCTCTCTCTACGTTATTATAAGGTGTGTTAAGTAGTACTATTTCTATCAGTTTAATCCCTGTTACGTCCCCTATCAGGGGACGTGTATATGGCATCGATTTTAGGAACCGGGAGATGGAACCGGGAGATTTTAGGAACCGGTCGGTCCTCCTACTTCAAATTTGGGGCACTGCGCGTTAAATCTAATGTGCCAACAGATAGGAGTGGTGTGTTAAGTAGTACTTTTCTTATCAGTTTAATCCCTGTTACGTCCCCTATCAGGTGACGTGTATATGGCATCGATTTTAGGAACCGGGAGATGGGAAAAGATGCTTGGTTGGTCCTCCTACTTCAAATTTGGGGCACTGCGCCTGTAATCTAATGTGCCACCAGATAGGAGTGGTGTGTTAAGTAGTACTATTCTTATCAGTTTAATCCCTGTTACGTCCCCCTCATCAGGCCTTTTTTAGTCGAATGTATCGCCCACTGTCAGTCCCTTCGGGATCCATCCCTCATTCATCTTAATAAAGGTGAGGTTATCTAGACTTTTTTGACCTAGGCGACTTCTCTTCTCAGTGACAATACATCCTGCTGCACTGGAGGTCCTTTCTGACAGGACACTTGAAGCGGGGCAGGCCAAAAGTTCTATCGCAAATTGGGATAGCTCAGGCCACAGGTCAAGCCTGCACACCCAGTAGTCAAGGGGTTCATCGCTCCTCAGAGTGTTGATATCTGCAGTTAAGGTGAGGTAGTCTGCTACCTGTCGGTCGAGTCATTCTCTGAGGGTGGACCCCGAAGGGCTGTGGCGATGCGTAGGACTTAAAAAGCTCCGCATGTCCTCCATCAACAACACGTCTGTAAAGTGTCCTGTCCTTGGCGGCTTGCTCGTGGGAGGAGGAGGATTACTTTCACCTCTTCCCCTGTTAGATTCCCGTTGTGCTGTGACATCACCCTTATATGCTTTGTAAAGCATACTTTTTAATTTATTTTGGAACTGTTGCATCCTTTCCGACTTGCGGTAATTCGGTAACATTTCAGGCACTTTCTGCTTATACCGGGGGTCTAGTAGCATGGACACCCAGTACAGGTCGTTCTCCTTCAGCCTTTTTATACGAGGGTCCCTCAACAGGCACAACAGCATGAAAGACCCCATTTGCACAAGGTTGCATGCCGAGCTACTCATGTCCCGTTCCTCGTCCTCAGTGATCTCACTGAAGGTATGTTCTTCCCCCCAGCAACGTACAACACCACGGGAACCAGATAGGTGACAATGAGCACCCTGGGATGCCTGTTGTGGTTGGTCTTCCTCCTCAAAGCCACATTCCTCCTCTGACTTCCCTTCCTCACAATCCTCTTCCAGCGTTGCCGCAGGTCCAGCAAGCGATGCTGATAAGGCTGTTTCTGGTGGTGATCATGACCACAACTCTTCCTCTTCCTCTTCACGCTCATCTACGGCCTGATCCAGGATTCTTCACAGGGCACGCTCCAGGAAGAAAACAAATGGTATGATGTCGCTGATGGTGCCTTTGGTGCGACTGACTAGGTTTGTCACCTCCTCAAAAGGACGCATGAGCCTACAGGCATTGTGCTTGAGCATCCAGTAACGTGGCAAAAAAATTCTCAGCTCCGCAGAGACTGTCCTAGCACCCGGTCATACAAATAGTCGTTAACGGCTTTTTCTTGTTGGAGCAGGTGGCCGAACATTAGGAGTGTTGAATTCCAACGTGTCGGGCTGTCGCAAATCAAGCGCCTCACTGGCATGTTGTTTCGCTGCTGGATATCTGAAAATGCACCATGGCCGTGTAGGAACGCCTGAAATGGCTACACACCTTCCTGGCCTGCTTCAGGACATCCTGTAAGCCTGGGTACTTATGCACAAAGCGTTGTACGATCAGATTACACACATGTGCCAGGCACGGCACATGTGTCAACTTGCCCAAATTTAATGCCGCCAACAAATTTCTTCCGTTGTCACAAACCACTTTGCCGATCTCCAGTTGGTGCGGAGTCAGCCACTGATCCACCTGTGCATTCAGGGTGGACAGGAGTGCTGGTCCGGTGTGACTCTCTGCTTTCAGGCAAGTCAACCCCAAGATGGCATGACACTGCCGTATCTGGGATGTGGAATAGTACCTGGGGAGCTGGGGGGGTGCCGTTGATGTGGAGCAAGATGCAGCAGCAGAAGAGGACTCAGCCAAGGAGGTTATGGAAGAGGATGGAGTAGGAGGAGTAGAGGAGGTGGCAGCAGGCCTGCCTGCAAGTCGTGGAGGTGTCACCAACTCCTCTGCAGAGCCACGCATTCCATGCTTGGCAGCCGTCAGCAGGTTTACCCAATGCGCAATGTAGGTGATATACCTGCCCTGACCATGCTTTGCAGACCAGGTATCAGTGGTCAGATGGACCCTTGCCCCAACAATGTGTGCCAGGCATGCGATTACTTCCTTTTGCACAATCAGGTACAGGTTGGGGATTGCCTTTTGTGCAAAGAAATTTTGTCCGGGTACCTTCCACTGCGGTGTCCCAATAGCTACAAATTTTTGGAACGCCTCAGACTCCACCAGCTTGTATGATAAAAGCTGGTGGGCTAAGAGTTCAGACAAGCCAGCTGTCAGATGCTGGGCAAGGGGGTGACTTTGTGACATTGGCTTCTTACGCTCAAACATGTCCTTGACAGACACCTGACTGTGGGCAGATGAGCAGGAACTGCTCAAGGCGAGAGACGGAGTGGCGGATGGTTGAGAGGGGGCAAGGAGGACAGCAGTGGTTGTCGTGGCTGAAGATGCTGGACCAGGAGGAGGATGGTGGCTTTGAGTTTGTGTGCTGCTTGTACTCATGTGTTGATCCCATAGGTGTTTGTAATGTGCGATCATGTGCCTTCGCAAAGCAGTTGTACCTAGGTGGGTGTTGAACTTCCCACGACTCAGTTTTTTTTGGCACAGGTTGCAAATGGCATCGCTGTTGTCAGAGGCAGACACACAAAAAAAATGCCACACTGCTGAGCTCTGCAATGATGGCATTCTGGTGGTGGCAACAGCATGTGTTGATTGGCGTGCTGTCTGGCTGACCCCGGGTGCCAATGCATGCTGTCTGACTGTGCCACTAGCTCTTTGCGACAACCTCCCCCTGCTTCCAACTCGTCTCCTCCTCCTCTCTTTCTCCCCATCTGAACTTTCCCTCTGTTCTTCTTCTCTTTCAGCTGGCACCCACGTGACATCCTCGGACGCATCGTCATCATCAACCGCTTCACTTGTATCTTAAAACTCAGCAAAGGAAGCAGCGGCGGGTACAACATCATCATCATCACACCGTACGTCCATGTGTGTAATGCTGCCTGACTGAGACATATCCCTGTTATCTACATCCTCTGGCAATAATGGTTGCGCATCACTCATTTCTTCCAACTGATGTGTAAATAACTCCTCTGACAGATCAAGTGAAGCGGCTGTGGTAGGGTCAAAGGGAATCACAGCACCACTACCACGACGGCCCCTGCAGGGTGGCCTGCCTCTGCCTGTCATTTTTTTTTTTCGATTAGTGGTACTATGCGTGCAAGTTACTGTGACAACAGATATGAGTGGCACTGTGCACTGGCAGAAGTTGGCAGAGTAGATGCTGTAGGCCTGACACACACGCTTGCAGACAACTAACTGCTATTCAATCTATTACAGTCAAACTTTTTTTTTTATTTAAATGTACACTACTGTTACACCAGATATGAGTTGCACTGGTGTGACACTGTGCCCTGGCAGGCCCTTAAACGCACACGTGTGAAGGAAACTGACTGCTATTATTTCACAGTCAAATTTCTAGTTTTATTTTTAATGTACACTACTGTTACACCAGATATGAGTTGCACTGGTGTGACACTGTGCCCTGGCAGGCCCTGAAATGCACACGTGTGAAGGAAACTGACTGCTATTATTTCACAGTCAAATTTCTATTTTTTTTTTTATGTACACTAATGTTTCTCCAGATATGAGTTGCACTGGTGTGACACTATGCCCTGGCAGGCCCTGAAACGCACACGTGTGAAGGAAACTGACTGCTATTATATTACAGTCAAAAAAGTTTTTTTTTTTTTTTTAAATGCAAGCTATTGTGACACCAGATATGAGTGGTGGCACTGGGCAAGTGGGCACAGTATACGCTGTGAGGTGGCAGGGTCTGGGAGGGAGGGTCTGCTGCTGATTGGCTGGAATGTGTCTGCTGACTGTGAGGTACAGGGTCAAAGTTTACTCAATGATGACGAATAGGGGTCGGACCGAACATCGCATATGTTCGCCTTCCGTAGCGAACGCGAACAAGCTAAGTTCTCCAGGAACTATTCGCCAGCGAACTATTTGGGACATCTCTAATCATCATATATACAACTGTATTTGTTATTCTGGACAGTAGATGGAGCTGTATTACATGAACTTTGATAGTAATAAAATTAAGTACAGTTTATCTCTGTTCTCTGCATGTTTTCATTTTTAACTCACTATGTAACTGTTGACTAAAACTAAAAATAGTTGTTTACATTTTTCTATTCATGTACTTATTTTTTGGGGATGTTCACAGTAGTATAATATTTATAACATCTAATTTCAGAAGTGCTCTAAACATTTAGCTCCAAGTTGCATGGTACCCAAATACCAAATACAAATTTTAAAGTGAGCAGGTTTTACAGAATTAAATGTGATTTACAAGGTCTACTACATCCCAGTTACATAGTTACATAGTGTTACAGTTACTTCCAAGCTAGTTGAAGGCTGGACCGCTTGGATGTCCTGGTTCCTGAGTGTGGAGAGAGAGAAGCGCTGTTCCGTTCAGCATAGCATAAGAATCCCATGAAAATATACAATGCCACTAGCTCTAGTATAGCTAGTATACCCTGTTCCCACAAAACGAGTCGAGGCTGCGATTTGACAGTCAAACACGAATGGGCTTTAATGGCACATGGACAGCGCTATTTAAGCAAAACCCCAGGTCCAGGGACAGCCCCCTCTGGACCTGATGGGATACAGGTACAATACAAACAGTACACTGCATCGTTTGAAATAGTCACTGCCCAGCTTGGAGATAATGATTCCAACGGTTATGGCAATTCAATTATCTCCAAGTGCCCAGAATCCCACGTGTTATTCAAACATGTAAAAACAGCATAAAATACCTATTTATAACATTTTAGTAGGCACCCCTTACAGTCTACCATTCATTAGATAGCACAGGTCTGAGCACATCATATAGACGAATAGCGCCCAGACCTCACAAACAGTATAGCCAGTCTCTTGCATACAAGTCCTTTTGTGTTTCTTTGTCCCGAATACAAGATGGCAGCCATGTTTTCTATCTGTGAATAGGCGAGCGGGACCTGGCTCCAAAACCCCTGGATCGAGGAACGGGTAGCCTGCTGTACGAATACCGCTCCGTGGATGGTTGTCCCAGCCCTTCGTGAACCAAACGTAGACCACCCTGAAGGGGGCAATTAGCCTGCGGTTAACCGCAGCCTCAACGTTCAGATTGAAGACACACGCCGGAGCATAGGTGGTCCTCGTTCGGGAGTTTGAGCATGGTGAAATAGTATATGAACGAGGCCACCCTGAGGCAGTCAATTAAGTTTGTGGTTAACCGCAAACCGCAGCTTCCCGGTGGTCGTCCGTTCGGTTGTTTCAAAGGTGAGACAGGTTAAGTGGCAGCACACGCCAAGGGGCGGGTGGTCTTAGTTCGTATGCACGAATATATGATCCTAGTTGTTCGTGTAATTGGGTGTATATAACAATAATACCGAAGAGAATGGCATTCGGTAACTTAAAATAAAGTAATCCATTACTGGTCTGTAGAGCGCCCATAACACATAGTTACATAGTTACATAGCTGAAAAGAGACTTGCATCTATCAAGTTCAGCCTTCCTCATTTTTGTTTTTGCTGTTGATCCAAAAGAAGGCAAATAACCTAGTCTGAAGCGCTTCCAATTTTGCAACAAACTAGGAAAAAATTCATTCTTGACCCCAAAATAGCAGTCAGATGTCTACTTGAATCAAGCAGCTATTACCCCACTAATTAGAAATTATATACCTGTATGTTATGTTTTTGCAAGTATTTATCCAATTGCAGTTTAAACATCTGCATGTAACTCTGATAAAACCGCCTCTTCAGGCAGATAATTCCATATCCTTATTGATCTTACTGTAAAAAAACAACTTTTCTTTGCCTTAGATGAAATCTCCTTTCTTCCAGCCTAAGTGTGTGACCTCATGTCCTATGAATAGCTGTGTTTATGAATAGATTTACAGATAATGGTTTGTACTGGCCCCGAATATATATGTATAATGTTATCAAATCCCCTCTCAGGTGCCGTTTTTCCAAACTAAGGAGATTTTCATTTTTTAACCTTTTATAACCAGTTATGCTATAAATCAAAGAAACACTATAGGGTCAGGAACACAAATTTATATACTGATTATTTATAATTAGTGATGTACCGAACTGTTCGCTGGCGAATAGTTCCCGGCGAACATAGCATGTTCGCATCCGCCACCGTGGGCGAACACATGCGGTGTTCGGTCCGCCCCCTATTCATCATCATTGAGTAAACTTTGACCCTGTACCTCACAGTCAGCAGACACATTACAGCCAATCAGCAGCACACCCTCCCTAGCAGACCCTCCCACCTACTGGACAGCATCCATTTTAGATTAATTCGGAAGCTGCAACCATTTTTTATTTTTTTTTTCAATTTATTATTTTTTTTTTAGTGCATATAAATGTTACAAGTAGATACTACCCCCAGACACTCTGTGTTACTGCAGATACTCCCTCCAGACACCCTGTGTTACTGCAGATACTCCCCCCAGACACTCTGTGTTACTGCAGATACTCCCATCAGACACTGACACAGAGCAGAATAGGGACTGTTCCCCCTACATAGGGTCACTTGGCAGATATGGATTGACACCTATCCTAAGGATCCCTGATAAACACTGACACGGAGCCATCCATGGGTGAAGATGGATTAATATTTTTTTTGTGCTCGGGTTTTTTATTTTATTTTTAAGTTCGACGGGTATGATGGCTTTTTATTTGGCCTTTTTTGGGGCTAAAAAAATGAAGATTTTAGAAGAAGAAGACGTTGAATAGTAAGTTGAATTTTACTTTACAGGGTAGTAATTTTATTCCCCCTTCACTATTTTTTAGGGTGAGGGGGGTAGGTAGGGGCTTTTTATTTGGTTGTGTGACTAGGGGCTTGGGGAAACACACTGCATACACACTATACACACACTGCACACACTATACACACACTACACACAATATACACACACTCTACACACAATATACACACACACTGTACACACTATACACACACTGTACACACTATGCACACACACACTACACACACTGCATACACACACTACACACACTGCATACACACTGCACACACTATACACACTGCACACACTATACACACACTGCACACACTATACACACTATACACACACTACACACACTACACACACACACTGTACACACTATGCACACACTGCATACACTATGCACACACTATACACACACACTACATACACACTGCACACATTATACACACACTACACACACTATGCACACAATATACACACACACTGTACACACTATGCACACACTGCACACACTGCATACACTATGCACACACTATACACACACACACTACACACACTGCATACACACACTATACACACTCTATACACACACTGCACACACTATACACATTATACACACACACTATACACACTCACTATACACACAATATACACACACTGTACACACTATACACACTCACTATACACACAATATACACACACTTTACACACTATACACACACTGCATAAACATACATTTAAAAAAAATTGCAGCTGTTTTTTACATTTCAAAGTTGGGGAGGGGGTGCCAAATAAAGGATCCGCCCCGGGTGCCAAATGCTCCAGGTACGCCCCTGTATACAGGGGAGCCATGTTACTCTGTATATAGAGAGGAGCCATGTTTACACTGTATATAGAGGGGAGCCATGTTACTCTGTATATAGAGGGGAGCCATGTTACTCTGTATATAGAGAGGAGCCATGTTTACACTGTATATAGAGGGGAGCCATGTTACTCTGTATATAGAGGGGAGCCATGTTACTCTGTATATAGAGAGGAGCCATGTTTACACTGTATATAGAGGGGAGCCATGTTACTCTGTATATAGAGGGGGGCCATGTTACACTGTATATAGAGGGAGCCATGTTACTCTGTATATAGAGGGAGCCATGTTTACACTGTATATAGAGGGGAGTCATGTTTACACAGTATACAGAGGGAGCCATGTTACTCTGTATATAGAGGGAGCCATGTTTACTCTGTATATAGAGGACTGTTTGCGGTGCGTTAAACGGGGAGTTTGGTCTGTCACTGTGAAGCGGGCGTAACCCTTACACTACCTGATCGATACAACATCATACCTGATGTTTTAAAGCACGTTATTCCAAACAATTTAGGAATGTTAGGTGATTTCTGCCCTTTATGGATTAAAACCAGACTCTGCATCAACTATGTAATTTTCCATGGGAGTTTTGCCATGGATGCCCCTCCGGCATGCCACAGTCCAGGTGTTAGTCCCCTTGAAACAACTTTTCCATCACTATTGTGGCCAGAAAGAGTCCCTGTGTGTTTTAAAATTCGCCTGTCCATTGAAGTCTATGGCGGTTCGCACGGTTCGCCCGTTCGCGAACATTTGCGGAAGTTCGCGTTCGCCGTTCGCGAACCGAAAATTTCGGGTTCGCGACAACACTATTTATAATATATATGTGTTTTATTTTTATTATCTTTAAATAGTGATAACACATATATTGGAGTTAGGATAAAATAAATGGAGTTTCAAAAAGAATTGTACTGGATTTACTGAGATTCTAGGACTGTGATGAATGAAGAAGTAGAATAAATAGGAATGTGTTTACATATTGCACATATAGTGCTGTACTAGATAAATTAAAATGGATAAAAGCATAAATATTTAGTACAAAAATAAAAGATTCATAATGAATAACAATCTGTAAAACCAACCCATAACAACATCAGTACAGACATAGACATACATTTTCTGGACTATCGAGATTGATCAGTTTCCAAATGAAAAATCATTTATTATCATCTAGTACTCACATAAAAATATATTTTAGTTTTGTTCACAAGGAGATACAAAGTGTTGAGTAGTAGTAATTGTTCTGCCCATTCTGTTGCATAGTGCAGTTTAATGAGCATGAAATTATTATTTATACTTCATAGTGCTGTGGAAAATGTATCAAAGAGACATCAGTTTATTTGTTTTTAACGTATTTCATGTTCTCACAAACCACATACATCACATCCATTTTGCCAATATTTTATACCTGATAAATATAAGAAATACTGTCAAAGGTTATGATATTGTTTGATTTATTTTCAAAAAATAATGGCAGAATTTGACCTTGTAAATGACCAAAATGATATATTCATTCACAGACATCACAATGCACTATTTTTGTGTAGTTTGGTCATCTTTTTTAGCATTACTGATATAACTCTGTCACTGAAGCCCAATAAATTACAATGTTTTTTTTCTGTAACTGATATTTATTGGTGTGTGCAAGCTGCAAGGAGGTTTGGCCTTTTTTTGCCAACTGTATGGAAGTTATATTGATTAAATAAGCTACATTTATTGGAGAAGCATCCTGCAAAACTTGCTATGGATTTGTTATATACATTCAATCCAAAGGGGATTTTCCCACCATATATCCTGGTATTTCATTTTGTTTGGGTCAAATCTCTAGACTACAACTCTTGTAGGATTCCAATCTGGCATGCTAGTTAAAGGTGTAGATGAAAACAAAATTGTCTTTCTTTTCCTTGAATACTTTAATAAACTCAAAATGTCTAAAAAGCAGAATAATATAATTTACTTCCCTCCACTTAGATTTTCAGCTGGTCATAAAAAAGAAAAAACTTGTATAGAATATAAAAAATGCATTGTTTGAATGTTTGTGTTATTGCAACATCCTTTTTGCCCTTTATATCTTACTTATTCCATATCACTAGTAAACTTACACGTCTACGTAGTAGCATAGTTTAGTTCAAAATAGAATGAGTTTCCCTCTTTGATTTTTTTTTTAAGCTGCCCGTATTTTTTTAAATAAAATTTGTATTTATAGAATGATATAATTACATCATATTATCCATTTCTGTGTGTGAGACTTATTTTCTCACCGTTTTTTTTTTTTATAGATCAAATAGTCCACTTTGTTTAACTGTGATTAAATATCAAAATCTGTTTTGTTTTACTGTGAGACTATGAGTCTACATTTTGTCTAAAACATATGCTTGATAAATCCTCTATCTGGAATAGAAAGTACCAAGGTATAATGTCATGAGATAAATAAGAACCTTTAGAAATTAGATACCATAGTGCTAAAATAGCTAAGGTTTTGGGAACAAAGGGGTGGGGTTGTTAATAAATTAAAATATTTACAACGGTGTTAACATAAAATATGCAAAAATGATAGAAAACAAGAAAATTTCAATCTAATCAGTTTCATATTCAAGTGACTTATGTATCATCTAAAATAGGACACAATCTTTACAGCTTAAAATCTCAGTCTGCTTTGAAGCTCTCAAATTTTCTCGAAATCAACACTGTGTAAATATTTAATGCAAAAATTAATAACACTTGAATCTATTTTTTGGAAGCTGTTAAATTCATTGATTTACATTTGATTTCATCGTTGTTTGTTTCATTAGAGCTAATTAGCCGACAAAATACACAACAGAGGTTTTCAAGCTGAAGCTGTAACTTCTCATAGTGATTAACACTGGCATATGATGTCACAACAATTTATTGTTTCAATTCAGCTTTTGTTTAGCTGGAGAAAACAAAAAACATACTTTCTATGTGCATTATTTTTTTACGTAGATTTCAATCAGAAATTCTGCTACAACTGTTTCAGCAATGATAATATAGAGCAGCAATACTTAGTGGGTTTGCATTCAGCATGACAGTATGTAGACACGTAACAAATGCCTCCTCTTCAATTTTTAATGTTTGAATGGTAGTTGGCTTTGTTTGATAACTCTTGAAATCAAACATCAAAAAACGTTTAATTACAGGTACGATGGAATATCAAACACTGCAAACTTTTGTTAAACTCAAAGAGAACTGTCTCGTTTTTTTAACGAACACTAGTTGGAACATATTAAGCATTTTCCTTTGTTATTTTTTTATTATCTTAAGTTGCATGTGACTTCATTCGCACTATAATCATTATGCTTGACAGGTGTATAGTCGCCATTTGGGCAGTCGGAATCCAGGACAAACCACCCCCATAACCTAACCCAATAACACACAGACACTAAGTATTATGGGGAAATTTGTCCACAGCTTTATTAACCAATAATTATAATAATAATAATAATAATAATAATAATAATAATAATAACAATAATAAATTAACATATTAAACATGGGTCATTGCCCCCCATACTCCGCCCCCTGGCATCCTGTTCCTTCGGCTACCATACAAAAGGCAATGACCCCCATATAATAACACCTATACATATTTATAACATATTTATCACATACACCAACATTCCAAAGTACCAACCAACCATTAACCACGGCAGGGGTATACCCGGATACCCCTGCCCCACCAGGTTCTGAGTCACCTCCAGGACTCGAAACCTCTCAACCACCGATGACCACAATCTGTTATTCCACCTCACGTTCATCCAGGGGAGCCTATTTTCTCTCCTTCGGCTCCCCGTCCCGCCGCTGTGAAAGAAACGGGTTAAATAAACACATAACAAACAAAGGGAGGGTGGGTGGGACAAACTCAACCGGGTAGAAAGTTAGAATGACTCACCTAAGATGGCTGCTCATTTAAATAGCCCATCCTACTTACCCATAATCCAACCCTTGCTTACTTCCTCCTAAGCCCGCCTCCTAACCCCTGTCAAGGCCTTTTTCCGCTTAGCTGCGCTCTGGCTACATGGGGCTACATGACAGGTGTATAGTCGCCATTTGGGCAGTCGGAATCCAGGACAAACCACCCCCATAACCTAACCCAATAACACACAGACACTAAGTATTATGGGGAAATTTGTCCACAGCTTTATTAACCAATAATTATAATAATAATAATAATAATAATAATAATAATAATAACAATAATAAATTAACATATTAAACATGGGTCATTGCCCCCCATACTCCGCCCCCTGGCATCCTGTTCCTTCGGCTACCATACAAAAGGCAATGACCCCCATATAATAACACCTATACATATTTATAACATATTTATCACATACACCAACATTCCAAAGTACCAACCAACCATTAACCACGGCAGGGGTATACCCGGATACCCCTGCCCCACCAGGTTCTGAGTCACCTCCAGGACTCGAAACCTCTCAACCACCGATGACCACAATCTGTTATTCCACCTCACGTTCATCCAGGGGAGCCTATTTTCTCTCCTTCGGCTCCCCGTCCCGCCACAAGCTCAGACCTTGACCCCTTAAGCTGTCTGAGCTCCGCCACCCCGAAGAAACAGAGCCATCCGGATACCATCCTGCCAACCCAAGTTGAGCAGGTCCAAACCAACCTCCGAGAGGTGAACACCATCCGAGCGGTAGTATCCTGGCAACCCTTCCTCCAGCTCAGAGTGCCTTACTACCACGCCCCCAACCTTCCGCACAAAGCTTGCCATCAAGCTATTCACCTTCTTCCTGCACCTATCCATAGCTAACGGATCCCGAGCGTGCCGCCACCGGCGCCTCGGGACAATCTCCGACCAAACCAACATGACCCCCGGAAGCAGGCCCCTCAACTTATTGATGTCCTGCTTCATCCACTTCACCAGCCGCCGTTGCGGCGTAAGACCCAGGTCATTACCCCCAATATGCAAGACCAGTAAGTCTGGCGCGTATCCCGCCGCCAGCATCCCAAACAGTTTACCACAAACATCCCCCCAGCAGAAACCCCGATACCCAAACCAGCGAACTGCCAACTGGCCCCTCGGAAAACCCAGCTGCTGGCCCTGCGCTCGAGCTGCGGCCCTCCTCTCGGCCCAGAAGACAAACGAATGGCCCACGATCCATGCCTCACGCCCTGGGGGGAAAAAACAAATGATGAGGGAAGTCCGACAGAGACCCCCACCCCAAAACGGTCCCCAAATTTATTATTCCAACAGACCCAATCGGACATAGGAACGGAATCTTACTGATTCCCACCTCCCGATCCGTTTCACCACCTCGTCCCCCAATCCCAATCGAGCCGCCTCCGTGGCAGCCCCAATACGGAACGAGTGTGTTCCAAATCTTTCAGCATGAAGCCCTAACTTCCCCAAGCCCAACCGAAAAACTTTCGTGAACTGAAACCGGGAGAGGGAGGATCCGTCGGCATGCACCAACAGGGAACCCCCCATCACTGGCCTCCGCGCCAGGTACTCTGTCGTAGCAGCCAACGGGCACAAAGCCGAGCCCGGCAAGGCCCCCAGTGCCACGTCCCGGCCCACACCGCGGACATCCGTTTTGGACCTGCCAAGGTGCACCACCACCTTCCCATCTAAGACACGAACCCCTGAAAATTGCAAGCCCCCTTGCACCATCTTATTAGTGCTTACCAATTCCCCAATTCGAAATGCCCCAAAAAACGCCAAAATGAACGCCACCTTAAACAGAGAAGCCTCGAACCCATCGAAACAGAGTTCGGGCAACAAACCCACCAAATCCCCCAGTAGTCGGACTGACACCGGGCGCCTGGTATCCGGCGACCTGCGTCCCTTGCGATATCCCTTCAGGGCCTGCCTGATAATGAAGGTCTTAGTAAAGTCCTCCTTCCCATGCCATCTGAACCAAAACGCCATCGCCGCCATGGACCTGTCCACCATGGCAGGCGACGCCCTTTTCGCCAGCAACTGACAAGTATACCACAGGAAAGCATCCCGCAGGGCCTCCCCGCTGTCCATGGCCAGCCCGTCCAGCGACCGCTCCCACAGGCCCCAAACCTTACTGTACGAGGCCCAAGTGGCCGGTGCCAGAGAAGCCTTCACAAGTCCTCCAAGCAGGATGTTCCCAGCTGCCAAATCTCGTCCGGGCAAGCCTGCCCGTCCTTCGAAGCCCCCGGCGCCACCAGCCAGAATCGGGACCACTGAAAGCGAGACAGAGCGTCAGCCACCTCATTCAAATAACCGGGAACATGCCGCGCGCGAAAAACAACATTCCGAGACATACACAGCAACACCAATCGCCTAAGCAGCCTAACCACCGGCCTCGAGGCCGCAGACTGACGATTCACCGCGTGAACCACCGCCATGTTATCTGAGAAAAAGACCACTTTCCGATTACGCAGCTTGTCGCCCCATAGTGCCATCGCAACTACCAACGGGAATAACTCAAGGAAAGCCAAGTTGCGCATAAGAGGGCTCGAACCCCAAGAGTCCGGCCACCTCTCCGCACACCAACAGCCCCCAAAATATGCCCCGAAACCCACACTGCCCGAAGCATCCGTGAAAAGTTCAAGCTCGGCCGATGACTGGCCCTCCTGCCTGAACAACACCGTCCCATTAAAATCCTGCAAGAAGGCATCCCAAATGCCCAAATCCTCCTTCATGGCCGCCGACACCCTGATGAAATGGTGCGGAGACCGAACCCCCGCAGTAGCAGCCGACAGGCTGCGACTGAAAACCCGTCCCATCGGGATTACCCGACACGCAAAATTGAGCAGCCCAATCAAAGACTGGAGCTGCCGCAGAGTAACCTTGCGCGCCCCTGCTACAGCGGCCACCGCCCCTCGAAGCCTGTCCAGCTTATCTCGAGGCAGCCTGCATTCACCCAACCCAGAGTCAATCTCCAGACCCAGGAAACTCAGACACGTGGTCGGGCCTTCAGTTTTTTCCGCCGCCAGCGGAACCCCGAAGTGGCCCGCCACCCACTCAACCGTCCGCAGTAGGCGCAGGCATTCCAAGGAATCAGCCGGCCCCACGCACAGAAAATCATCTAAATAGTGAACAATAAAACGATTCCCTGCTTCCACCCTTACCACCCATTCGAGAAAAGTGCTAAATTTCTCAAAATAGGAGCACGAGATGGAACAACCCATGGGCAGGCACAAGTCCACGAAGTAGTCCCCGTCGAAGAAACACCCCAGCAGGTGATGACAGTCCCGGTGGACCGGCAGCAGTCGAAACGCGGCCTCAATATCCACCTTCGCCATCAGAGCCCCACGCCCGGCCCTCCGGACCAAATCGACCGCCCGGTCGAAAGACGCATAAGACACCGAGCACAAGTCCTTATGAATACCGTCATTCACCGACTCTCCCTTAGGGTACGAGAGATGATGAATGAGCCTAAATTTACCCGGCTCCTTTTTGGGAACCACCCCGAGTGGGGAAATCCGCAGGCCTCCCAGCGGAGGCACTGTGAATGGGCCCGCCATGCGGCCGAGCCCGACTTCCTTGCCCAGCTTCTCCCTAACCACGTCCGGGAAGTCAGCCACAGACTTCAGGTTGCGCAGCCTTCCCGATCCCCCCTCCCGCTCCTGAAACGGAATGAAAAACCCTTTCTCAAAACCCGCCCGGAGCACAGCGGCGTCCGCCCTGTTAACGTAGCGGCTTAGCCATGGCTCCATCGCGCTTAGTCTCACCGGGGTTAAGCCCAGGGGAAGCGGATGCTCCCCCTCCACCGGCCGCGGCCGCCGCACCGGCGCCACCAGACTTCCCTTTCTTGAAGCAGCGGTTGAGCCCATGAGCGCCTCCGCAGCCGGAGCACTCGTGCTTGAAGCGACAGGCGGTCCCCCATTTGCATTGGCCCTCATTATAGAGCCAACATAAGCCCTTTGGTAAGGCGGCCGACGAGGCGGACTGCCCCCTAGCGCCGGCCGAGTTCTGAAAGGGCTGCGCCTTTTGCGCCATCATTAACTTCATCCAGAGCGGCAGGTCCATTTGGTCCCACCGCATACCCGGGTTAGCCGCCAGCCGCTGCCTAAACTGCTCATCGTACCGCCACCACGCCAACCCTCCGTAAGTCCGGTACGCTTCCCAAATGCCATCCAAATAACAAAACAGCGAGGAGCATAACCCCGGCGATTTCTCGCCGAGCACGCTAGCCAGTACGCAAAAGGCCCTCAGCCAATTCCCGAAGGATTTCGGAATCTTGCGATACCGCTTCCTTTTCTCCTCCTCCTCCTTCTTCTCGTCCTTCTTATCCTCCTCCTTGAGGTCTATAAAGTCCTCCAAGGGGAGGAGGGAGAAGATCTCACAAAACTCCCCCTTCCATATTTTATCCTTTACTTCCTGCTTCAAATGGACCCCCAACGGGCCCGCAAATGACACATACGCGTGCTGTCTAGCCGCGTCGGGAATGCCCCCTGTCAACTCAGCCCTCTCGCTCCCAAGCTCCCCTACTTCCTGCGGCAACACCATATCCCCGCCCGAACTAGGCCCTGTGGAGTTCCCACCCCGAGAGCCCGCAGCCCCAACGCCCGGAGCCCACACCTGACCGATGCCGCTAGTGTCACCCCCCGCCCCCAATGAGTGGAGTAGTGCCTGAAGTGTAGTAATTAATGCGGTAGAGTGTAGTGACCCACTGGACTCACCGGCCAAGCCCCCCGAAACCGGGACGGCGGGGGCTGCATTGCGGATCGCCCGACATCCAGGAAGAGGAACTTCCGCCGCTGTCTCGCCGACCGGGGAGCCCACCCGGTGCCCAGCCTGCGAGGAGGCGGAACGGCTCCGAGACCTAGGACAAGGAGAAGAAGTCCTGGGTAGGGTGTAACGGACATCAATACCCCTCCCGTCACGACCCTGGGAGCGCCTGCTCTGCACCGAAGCCTCCCGCTGACCTCTACCACCACGTGGCACCCTGGACCCCCTGGGGCTACGACTCCTCCCGTCTCTACTAGTAGGCCGCCCCTGCCGACCATACCTAGGGGCTGCCGCACATTCCCCTGCCGAGCTGTCCGAGGGGGAGCAGTGCCGACCCGACCTCCCCCGCGCCTCCCGGGACCCCTGCGACCTAACGGGTGAAGGACGAACGCTACCACTCTCAGAATCCGGGCCCCCCCGCCGCCCGACCTCTACCGAGGATCCCGGTCCCCGACCTCCTGCCTTCTTCCGACTGGCCACCTCCGTAACCCCTTTTCCTACGCCTATTCCCCCCGCCCCTTTACCCCTACCCCCTTTCTGACTAGACCCCGACAGCCCGGACCTACCTGCCACCCTTACGGGGGACCCGCTATCTGACCCGGCCACCTCTCGAGACCCCCCCCCGCCCCTGGAACTCACACCTTTTGACCTACGTTTGCGCTTAGGGGCCCCGGGACCCTCCCCCCTTGGGACTAAGGCCTGGGCACCCCCCACTGGCCTACTCCCGCCTCTCTCCGTGGCAGAGCTCCCCTTAACAACCTTCCCGCCAAGAGGGCCCCGGCCGGAGCCCCCTGCACTTGCCTGCTGCCTCCCAGGCCGGTCATGCGGTCTCCCGGCTCCGGCCTCGTCATCCTCGGTACTCTCCGATGGGGGGGAAGCCCGCCCGGACCTCCCCTCCGTGGGTCTTGCAACGCCAGGGGGCCGCCCGGCCACTTCCGACCCGACAGCAGCAGCGCCCCCGTCCACGAAATCCTTCTGCCTCCGAGCGCTCGTCCGAGGCTCCGTCCGCACGCGGGGAGGCAAGGCCTCGACCACGCGGCTCCCGGGCCTGCTGCCGGTCGCAACCGGAACCCCACTGTTACCGGGGACAACTTCACCGGGCCCCATGCCCGGGCTCAGCCTCCTCGGGGGCCTCCGGGCCCTGACCGGTCTCCCGCCATCGCCGTCCCGATCCGCCGCCTCCGCCAGGGCAGGGCCGAGCTGTGCCCGTAGCCAGTCCGCACCCTGATGCCGTGCCGCCGACCTGATCCCCTCCAGCAATCGCTCCACGTCGTCCATTGGTCCTGCAGAGGAGACAAAGAAAATTCCAACCGAGCAAAGTCCGCGCACACCGAGGTGAACACAAACTCAACCGGGTAGAAAGTTAGAATGACTCACCTAAGATGGCTGCTCATTTAAATAGCCCATCCTACTTACCCATAATCCAACCCTTGCTTACTTCCTCCTAAGCCCGCCTCCTAACCCCTGTCAAGGCCTTTTTCCGCTTAGCTGCGCTCTGGCTACATGGGGCTACATTTCAAAGGCTGTTTGAAACACACACTGTTCTTAGACTATACTAAGTGTTATCATCAATTTACTCAGACAACCGTGATCCATGTTCTCCCAACCGCTGCCATGATTTCCTTCAATGACCGGGAATGAAAAACTGTGCCTGTGGAATGTCTGTTCTGTTAGTCTTGTAATTATTTAATTATTTAATCTAACATATGTACTAACAGCCAGAATGCTTACTACTGTGTAGTAAAACTGTCTTTTCTGCTGATGATGGTTTTACTTAATGCCAAGTAGCAAAAAACATTATTAACCCCTTAAGGACCAAACTTATGGAATAAAAGGGAAACATGACATGTCACACGTGTCATGTGTCCTTAAGGGGTTAAAGAAAAGGCAATGCAAAAAAAAAATATGAAATAAACTATCTATAAAACCCCAAACCTACATTAAAAGAAACCTACAGTAATACATTAAATACATAACTTTAAAACAAAAACAGTCATCATTCAATAATGCGCCTCTATGTAATTGTTTTCCCACTGTGTAACGTAACCCTCCCCTTCATATGGAGTATTGCAAGATAGCAGATTGCCATTTTGAGCTGGAAAGCATCTGTAAAAAAACAGCACACTTCTAAACATGCACACTCTTGCTGAAATAGCCTCACATCACTAACAAGGCCAAAACGATCATCTGAGGTTGCTGTTTCTCTCCTGCAGAGGGAGCCAGCCTGCACTTTGGATCTTTCACACTCATTTGGATGGGATAGTCAGATCTGCATGTAGTTTAGGTTCTCTCTGTAATGGCACAAGATGAGCTAAAACTAACTGATCAGAACCTACTGAAAGGCAAGCTATTTCAGTTGTTGTCCATTGTCAGTATTCTCATGTGCTCCATTTTGTTTCACACAAATGAATTTAATACATAACTTTAAAGCAAAAACATTCAGTAACGAATCACTGTGTAAAATAGCTTTCCTACTGTGTAACATTGAATCCCCACTGTATAATATATGGCAAGATAACATCTGCAACGAACAGCACACTTTTGCAAATATGACTTCCCTGGAGGGCTCTGGAAAAATGAACTGGTTCTGCTGCTGCCATTTTGATTGCAGCTTTAAAGATGCCAAAACTGCACATATGGCATTGCAGAGTATGAAACTAATGCTGAAACAATGTTTGGCATAAATAGAGAAGGGGAGCAGAATCACTGATGCCAGATGCAAGCAGAACCACAATGCAAAGCAATGGACATCCATGTACTAGGGGAACCTGCTTGTAACAGAAACCAGATACGGGGGCCACACGACGATCATAACAGGGATGCAGTATTTGTATGTCTAAAACGTTTGATGTTAATGGGTTTTCTGTAAGTAATATGTCACTTTAGACTCACAAATATACATAAAAAGGGTCAGCACTAATATAACAATGGATAGGCAGCAACCATAGCACCCTTTGTATAAACAACAGAAATGTATAAAAAAAGAAAAATAGAAGCTGCGCCACAGGGGAGCCGAGAAACATGGTGTGTACTCCATTGCAGGGCGTTTCTCACTTTGGTTTTAAAGAATCATCCAAAGTAAGGATATGCAATCTCCAGGTCATAATAAATTTCCTGGCAAGGAGGTCTTTGTTGGTCAGTGTCGCCAACCAATCCACTTGAAAAAGAAGTTTAAGTTTAGATAAAAATAATTGTAATGTGGGAGCTTTTGACTGGTTCCAGACCTGTAGGATGACCTCATGCCCAATAGCTGCCATGTTTGCGTTAGTAAGGTAAATTTTAACATTGGTCCAAAATGATTGGATAAGTGCACACTCCCCCAGACAGTGATACGACAGCTCTTGAGTGTGTAAATTCAAAAAAGGTTACTGAGTATCTCTTGGTCAGAAGGTGCAGTCTGTGTGGGGATCAGTGGCGGAAGAACCGTGGTCGCAGGGGTCGCAGTGTCCGCCGCAATATATTGCAGCCCCGGCCCAAGTGGTAGAACCGCCGGGGACGCACGATAAGGGTATTTCCGATGGAAATTAATTTCTAGGGGTCCCGGTCAGCTCTGTGGCGCTTTAACAGCACGACTGGCACCCTGTGGTGAGGTCAGTGACTGCCCCGGTCACTCCTCCCAGCTTATACAGAGCCTGCGCAGGAGGAAGGAGAGGAGGGAGTCAGAGTGGGAACTCTGACTCCCATCAGGGTGACCCACTGGACCGCAGAGAAGTCACCTTCCTGTACCTAAAAGGTAGGAAACAGGAGGGTGGCTAAAACATTTTGTATATGTGTGTGTTTGTTTGTATGTATGTATGTATGTATGTATGTGCTTGTGTGTGTATGTGTGTTTGTATGTGTGTCTGCATGAATGTTTCTCTTTATGTGAGTATGTATGTGTCTCTGTATGTGTGTATGTCTGTGTGTCTGTCTGTGTGTCTGTCTGTGTGTCTGTCTGTGTGTCTGTATATAAGTGTTTCTGTGTCTGTGTGTATGTATATATGTATGTCTGTATGTCTGTCTGTATGTGTGTTTGTATGTATGTGTGTGTCTGCATGTGTATCTGTTTGTCTGCATGTGTGGGGAGCAGACATATGGGGGGAGTGGCGGGTGATAGACGTATGCGGGGGTCCCCAGGGCAGTTTTAACACCAGGACCCCGTGGTTTCTAGTTATGCCTCTGGTGAGGATTAATAGGCATTGAGCAGGGTTTGAGGTGATAGGTAGAATTTGGCATTAAGTGTGGTATTATGCCTTTTTTTAAAAATAATTTTTCATTCCTGACCATTAGAAATAAATAAATAAGCTATTTGTGAACTTTAGCAGAATTCATCCTTACTGACAAACCATAGATCATTGTTTAAACTTATTTCAAAGAACCAAACATTTTCAGCTACATTAAATGCACCACAAACAATATTTGAATGTTTTCTCAAAGGAAGCACAACCTTTATGAGTCAGACTCTTTCTGGTAATTATGGACACTAAACTGATTATCAATACACAATCATTGAGTATTACTGTATTTCCCATAGTGTCAAAGTGAGATTAGAAATAACCTGATGCGCGTTTCGGTGCATAGAAGTGTGCACCTTCGTCAGAGGCACCTTATACATGTTTGGCTGTATCCAAACATTTTTAACTAGACACTGACCGAGTGATTTTTTTTAGTGACCGGGCTGCTAATTTAATCTCTTTTTTTTTTTTTTTTTTTCTATTTCCTATCTATTCAGATTTACAGGGAGAGAGGCTTACAATCATTTTTTTTCCTTTCATATCCCGTTCTGTCATTTCATGCCAATACTAGCCATGCTGAGCTTACATACTTTTTGATTTTGCAATAAGCACAGCATTGGACATACGCATATATTTCTCATTGGACTAATTAGCAAATACCATTGCAACAACACTAGCAACACGTGCTAGTATCATAGATACTATTGGCATTATTGCTAATTGTATCACCTAGATACATTTTTTGCGATTATTTTTTTGCTCCATCTCAGACAGAAATCTGACTTAGAAATATACACAGGATTTACCTTATACCAGGCCCATTTCTGACCGATTTTTAATAAAGCCAGTCATCTGCATTGTTTAGTAGACCTGTCACATCAGGTATCGGAATAGCCTTATAAGGCTAAGTTGTATATATATTTATATATAGTTAGTTTGTAAATAATTTAAGTTTCTGTTGCAATAATTTCTTCCTCTTTTTTCCTATTTTTCTATCTAGTCAGATTTAAAGGGAGAGAGACTATATGTTGGTACTATCCTGCAATTACCATCACAACATCAAAAGTAACACCTGCTAGTATTATCGATACTATTGGCATGATTACTTTGTATATTATTTTGATACACATACTGTGAGGATCTTTGTTCAAATCTGACTAATATACATACAGATTCTACCTTCACTGGACCTACTTTTTTACTGACAATTAAGCCAGTCATGTATACTGTGTGGTAGACCTGTCTCATCTAATATAGGAATAGCCCTACAAGGATAAGGAATTTATGGATATAGCCATTTTTCTTATAAATTAAGTTTTTGTTACAATTGTCTCCACCATAGAGACCACACCATTAATTTAGATACTGGTATATATCCAGGGAGCCCTCTCCTCACTTATGTGAGAAGATTTTGGCTTATATTTTTTTTCCTTTTTTTCATGCATTAGGGGCTAAGCCCTAAAACACACCCCTAGAGTGTTTCACTGGTGTATCACCTCTGTGACTTTGCTAACACTTAAGATACACGTTCCTGTTACGCTGTTGTCTGAGTGTGACACAGTTATAGAACTCGTTTTTATAATAGATATGGACAAGCCTTTAGAATGTTCAAAATAGATTCAGAGGAACAGTAAATTATTGGAGTTGAAAGGGAAGGGCTGTTGGAATAAGGGACGTATGAACGCACAAAGCAAGATATATTCCAGGGGTGCCTAAAATGCAGATCTCCAGATGTTGTAGAACTACATCTCCCATGATACTTTACGTGTCTTTGCATGCCTTTAGAATGAAAAGACATCATGGAAGTAGTAGTTTTAAAACATGTGGGAATATATCTTTTGGGCACCACTTATGTCCATAGATCAGCACATAGATCAGCATATAGGATTGTAATTGTAAGATAAGACTTGTAATTTAACTTGAATGGTAGTGCAATAGAAAAACCTATAAAACAAATTAAGCTAGTACTGGCAAATTGGAGATATTTCTTTCCAATTTCAATATTTTTTGTTTAATTAAAGCAATGTGCTCTGTTATTTATACATAGAGACATTTTACTTAACCCCTTAAGGACACATGACATGTGTGACATGTCATGATTCCTTTTTATTCCAGAAGTTTGGTCCTAAAGGGGTTAAGGGTGCTGAAATTGGCTTCCACTGATGCTGATGTGCTTTAATATTATTTTATTCCAAGCTGACAAATCAGTAATTATGGAAATTGTCATCTAATACGATCTGGGGCAACAAGGCCCATCTACTTAATATTTACTTGATCTGTCAATATTAAGGCTTTAATCTTGCATAATAGAGAGAATTCCGATCACAATTTATGTGAAAGAGATCATGTTGAGGAGGGAGGCTAAACTGGTATAATGCCCAGTGCTCAACAGAGCCTTCACCTGGCTTTTGCCAAAATAATTGAATGTATTTCTCTAAGGTTTCGTTTTTAATCATATCAAAACAGAGCTGTGGAACTAACATTCTATCATTACACACAGAACGATTGGAAAACAGCAGGGGCCCATTTGCTCTATTTCTGAAATCTATGTAAATTGCTCCCTTGTAAATCAAAATTAAGATTTTTTTTTTTTAACAAAAGCAACAGTTGTATTCCTGCGAGCAACTAATTATGTTTAATTGCAAATTTTGCATTTTTAGCAATAGCTTTTGTCTTACAATATGATCACTGGAGAAAACAAAATTTCAGCTCATCTGGACAGTTAGAACTGAATGTGTGTGTTTGTAAGCTTCTGGATATCAACCACAGACTTCTACATTAATTATCTTTTTCGATTCTCTTTTCAAAAAATCTTTTGATGTTATTACTACATTTCAGGATTATGTTGTCTCAAACCCCCCAATGCCACATAGCTGTAATATATCAGCCTGCACATGGCAAAATATAATTAATAAAATAAAAAAAAGCAGAAACACAATTGCTTTTGGTGTGCTAATTAATGTACTAAATGTTTTATTTTCAAATGCATTTTTTTATAGATAAATAAATATGTATGTGTATATGTATATATATATATATACACATATATATATATATATATATATATATATATATATATATATATATATATATATATATATATATATATATATATATATAAACACACACCCATATACACAATATATCCAAATGTGTATACACTGATCAAACACAATATTAAAACCACTGGTAGGTAAAGTGAATAACACCGAATATATCAAAATGGCACCTCGTAGGTGGGATATATTAGGAAGTGAACAGTCAGTTCTTGAATTTCCTGTGCTGATAGCAGGAAAAAGTTACTTTGACAAGGGCAAAATAGTGATTGTTAGAAGACTGGATTCCAAAGCATTTCCAAAACTGCAAGTCTTGTGGGGTGTTCCTGGTAAGCAGTTGTTTGTACCTACTAAAAGAGGTGTAAGGAAGGACAACTGGTGAACCAGGGTCAGGGTCATGGGCAAAACAAAGGCTTGCCTGTCTAGACCGATCGCACACAAGAACTACTGTAATTGCTTAAAAAATGTAATGCTGGCCATAATATAAATGGGTCAGAACACGTAGTGCATTACAGTTTGCCTCATAGCTAAAGACTGGTCAGAGTGTCCATTATGACCACTGTCCACTGCTGAAAGTGGGGAAGTGAGCATCAGAACTGGACAATAGGGCAAAATAATAAGTTTGCCTGGTCTGATGAATCATGTTTTCCATTAGATGTACATCATTTACCAGATGGCAGCAGGGTACACTTTGGGAACATGGCAGGTAGGCAGAGGCAGCTCTGGGCAATGAACTGCTGAGAAACCTTGGGTCCTGTCATTCATGTGGAGGTTACGTTGACACATCCCACTAACCTAGAGACTGTTGCAACACTGTACATACCTTCACAGTGTTCATTGATGGCTGTAGCCTCTTTCAGCAGGATAATGCACTCTGCCACAGTGTCAAATTGTTCAGAAATGATTTGAGGAATGTGACAAAGAGCTCAAGGTGATGCCTTGGCCTCCAAAGTCCCTGGATCTCAATCCATTTGATCATCTGTGCAATGTTCTGGAACAACAATCCAATCCACATAGACTCCACTTTGCAACTTACAGAACTTAAAGGATCTGCTACTAATGTCTTGGTGCCAGATACCGCAAGACACATTTAGAGGCATTGTGGCAGTTTTTTAAATCATTCAAATTGCTTGTGGTGCTAAGTGCAGAAAAGTACTTTTAAGCAGGATGATCCTAACAACGCACCACTGAAACCTTTATCATCTTTAAATGTAATTTGATTACTACCAACTGATAAGGAAAGGGAAAAGCCAAAATTGATAGAGAACATCTTAAGGTAATATTGATGCTTACTATAGTGTCACTGAAAATATTTGTTTTTGTTCTGCACCATTTTTTCAAAATATATTCCCATTTTTTTATTTTAATTATTTTTTATTTAATTTCTAAAGGACATACATATATATATATATATATATATATATATATATATATATATATATCCCTAATACGAAAACTATATTTGCATATTAGAGACCACAATTCCACAATTATTTTCCTGAAGAGATGAATCATAATTAAGGGTGCTGTAGGTAAGCTCACCTGCCAAGAGTGGGAACATTGGCGTTATGACAGGCTTATGCAAAGTATGATCATATTCTGTAACTACACCCCCATTAGTTTTACCTAGATTCAGTGTTTCTAAATAAAACTATTACATTCTGTGAGCCTTGAAATCGCTGTTTAGTGAATGAGTGAGTTTGCTGGACTTTGTATGTTTTATAAACATATTGCCATTCAAAAACTGTTTTATCATTTGTAATAGAAAAAAAAAAAAAAACATCAGTGAGATACAAATCCTCACAGGTCCAAATTCAAAGCAGTGTTCACAAAGCTTGGCATTACATGTTTTAAGACACTGTGCTAAGTTGCTAACTCTGTTAATATGAACATTGGCATTATTTCATGTTCTAACAGTATTTACTACAAACATGTTTAATAAATTTACTGAAAACTTCATCTGACTGGAAAAAAATAAAAAAATGATACATTCATGAAATATATCTGTCCCACAAGTTGTAAAGCGCTACAGCATTTCTTGGTTGCGATGTAAATGCTAATAGTAAAAGAATACACCATGCACTCTCACACAGCCTAAGTATATACATTCTATAGTAGTGGTGTCATTAGCAGCAGTAAACCTTTTGAGATCTAATCATTTATGTTTTACATGAGGATGACTCATGAAGATGAGGAATAGCAGGTGTCTTTTGGTTGCTGCTATTCGAGAAGAGTCCCCAAGTTAGCAATAGACATTCCTCCCAAGTCTGCTAATTCCAATGAGTATATTTATGGAACAGCTTTCTGCAATAAAATAGCATATTATGAATCTAGGGTTGTCTAGGGTTCTCACAGTGTCTAATGTTAATGGAAAAAAAAAAAGGATCCAGGCACTCCAAGTATCTTCAAATGTATTTATTGAGACACCACAATGTTTCGACCCCTGGAAGGGTCTTTGTCAAGCTTGGGGCTGGTACTGGCCCTTGGTCCAGTTTAGCACCCGGATCTTCACATGATTGGAGTGTGGTTCATTTTTTCACGTCTCAAGTCTCAAGAAAGAAAAAGAAAAAAAAAAGAAAGAGAAAGAAAGCATGAAAAGAAGGAAAGAAAGAAAATTAAGAAAGAATTAGGACCTATATAAATTATTTATTTAAATACATGGCTATTTTTTTTCATATTGTTTTGGGTATTTCTAGGCTATTTGGCAAAACTTGCAAGCATATGATAGTGTATATAAATGTAAGTACATTAATGTTATGCAAAGAAACACATCCACTCATCCAATATCTTTCATCATATCTTATGCCGCATATCTTATGCCATATAAGATGCCACCACCAAGACAATTTATTGATATGGTGGCTTTGGTTACCCCATCAAATCAGATGTAAAATGTAAGTTAATTATTAATTCCAAAAAAAATCCCAGAACTATTCTATAAATGTCTATGATAATGTGATTCTTATCCAAGGCAGAATTTAAGAAAGAAACATTTACTATGAGCACAAAATAGTCACAGTGCATTCAAATACAAAATATGGTATAAACAAATTTACATACACCAGCAAACAGATAAAATAAACGGGAGAAAATGTATAGAATACACACATACTCACAAGATAGTATTTGGAAAAGGGAGATATCAAGTTGTTTTCTTCACCAAATTGAGCACCCACATTCATACATTTAAATGAAGGAACAAACCACCAGGATTGGTAAAATATTTGCTGTATCTTGAAAAGCTTCCAGACATGGAAAAGTAGATCCATCTCTCTAGAGTGATCTCCTTGACAGTTCCTGACAGGTCCTAAATTTGGGTGGGACTTGAGGGTGACCTTTCACACACTGACCTTGCTGCAGCTGCTCCACCATGGCTGGACCTTGTGAAGGGTGGCAGGTAGGCAAAAGATACATGCCAGGATGCCAGAATATCCATGTGGCATTGAATAAGCAAGTTCTTCTTTTTGATAGCTCCCAACATTTGCTCCCCTTGCGCGGTAACCCTAATTTCCCTGCAGGTACTACAGGATCTGATGAATTTTCTTCTGAAGGGGAAATGTGCACATTACAGAACCTATTTCCACTGTAAACACACCCACAATGATACGCAGAATGACATATCACCACTTGTCCCATTACATCTTCTCATTTCTTCAGATAGTCTGCCTACTGTGTGTGACAGATCACCTAGTTACTATCCGCAGCCAGGCTGTTTTTCCTATATGTCTTCCCCAAAAGACTATTCTCACCATCCATGGCCCCCATCACTTTTCTCTCAAGGCCAATCAGCGCCCCTTCCTCTGGCCATAACCAGAGCCCAGAAAGTCGCAAGGACTATAGCAGAGCTTTTCCACAACTCTTCTAAAACTCTAGTCCGGTCAACTTTCCAACTTTCCCCTCTGTTTTCTCCCACTTTCCAAACAACAAAAATGAGTGCTTTTTGGAGTCAAGGTGCTTCCAAACCATGTGGAATAATTGCTCCCTGAGAGCCAGGGTGAGACCGCCTATTTTGGCCACAGGAACTCCCGGCCAAAGCCCCATTTTTCCTGGAACTCTTTAGGGCATGGACTCTGTTAGCAGCCAGGCAAAACTTTAGCCTGGTGGCAATTTGGCAATTCACCATGGATCCGAGTGTTATATTGCCAATGTGGACGTTAGGATCAGCTATCCGGGGATATATAATGTGTTGGGGTTCCTGTTGATTTTTCTATATTTTTAGAGTGTTTTTGTGCTGTGCTCTCTGTATATGGGAGATAATTAGTTTAGAGACGAGCAACTCAATTATCTCCCAGACACCAGACATTAAGTCTCAGCTAATGTTTAGTTGGAAAGCTATAAACACTACTCTCACCGGAAGGAGCTGTAACACTATGTTTTTTTTTTAGCTATTCCTTTAGTACTAGTATATGTAGTACAACATATAACAACACATTGATCTCTGAGTCAATCAGGGATATCATTTGATAGAATCAATTGTTAATAAATAATAGATCAATAAATTTGATGTTAAAAAAAATCACATCAGTGAATTAAGTAAACAATTGAGTTGTATATTAGGAATCATTGACTTCAGGACACGTTGAAAATATTTTTATGATCAATGTATCCTTTGCAGTGATACAGCAGTGATCTGCCACACTGTGAGGCTTGGCTGATCTTGAGAGGCAATGCTGTGAGGATTACATCTGGAAAGAGGGGTGTCCTGTTGTTCAACTTGCTAACTCATAATAGATGTCCCCTTCACTCTTCCTTTATTAGGTTATGGCGGAAGGCCTTAAGAAAGACATTCACTAGGACATTGTGGGATACTATAATTTAACTAACCAACAAGAGTTCTCGGGATGCTAAGACTCAGGAACTCTCATGTACATTTACTGGCTTTCTACACTAATTTTTCTCTGTTCTTCCATATTAGAAACTTCTTTTTGTGTACTTTAACCTCCCATTATACTTGAAGCCTTTAGCCACTCTTTACTGGGGAGCTTTGGGAGATGGGTTGAGTTTTAGATGTTGCAAAGTCTATGATATGCACTGCACTAATTGTCATTGCCACTAATGCACTTGTAATAGCCTATGCTATTTCTTTCTCATAACATGCTATTGTATCTCTTCCAGATTTTCTTTGTTTCCTATGTCGATGGACATTGGTATTTTTACTGTTTCTAAACGTGTTTATTCAATAAATCATCTGATTAGAAACCAAATTAATCGGGGTGGACTTTTCTCGTTACTGGTTACATTTATTTTCTTTGATTGGTTACACTTTTACATTGGTATCCACTTGCTACTATTGTCTGGTTGTTATTCTACTTAGAAATAGCACATTGTTTATTCAACCCCTTAAGGACTGAGCCAAAAGTACAAGTTGTGATTAAAACAAAACATAAGCAAAACCTGGAATTTGCGCTCTATGTCTGTTAAAGCGTAATTCACCTCTTTTATATTAAATGCACCCACACATATTTCATTTTATTCAGGAGAAACAGGGCTTTCATGACACATCAAATATATATATATATATATATATTTGTGCTAGGTGCTTATGATAGTACAGTGTGAAATACCATAGATAAATGTAGGATAATAAAAGAGCAAGTCGGTTGTGGTGTGCCGGAACCGACGATGAGGTAGGCCTGAGAAAGAAGAGGGCAAAATTTAAGTAAACACATTTATTTACAGACAACCAATACATATACATTTTATCAACCAGACATGTTTTTGAAAGCATCCCTTAATTCTTGTACTGGGTTAGGTATGTACCGTGAGTAAGCGGATGACTTCCAGCGCCCCAGTGTTTTGATAACATGAGTTGGGATTTTTACACTGGAGGCTGTGGACGCTGCTCCTATACAAAAGGAGTGCACTGAGTAGTTGGCTGCGTTGAGGCCCAGTTGTGTGAGCAAAGACCTGACGTAGGTCATGAAGGTTGTAGTGGTGAGTACTGAACCTTGCAGCTGTAGTAATGGTTGTGAGGGGAGTAAGTTATGATGCTGTATGTAGGCGTCAAGAACCCTGACTGGACACCATCTGTTGTGCGTGGGATAGTACGGAATTTTTACGGGTATGTGCTGACTGGTTTTGGAGTGAGGTAAAGTCAGGATGTAATGATCCATATGTTTTGTCAAGTGGGAATAGAGGAGGAAAGGAGTAGTTTGGGTCGTGGAGGTTGTAGTGAATTCTCTCAGTCTTAGAATTCCATAGAAAGCTATGTATATTGCTGTTTTGATGATGGAGTTTGTATTGGTGTCAAACAGTTTTAAGTCAAGCAGGTTAGATAATGCTTTAAAGATATGGTTATCTATGTGTAGCCTCATGGCTGTATGTGTGGGTTCTGATTTCTGAATACCTCTGAGTATGGTCTTAATTTGGTGAGAGGCCATGAAACTGTTGTTATTTGGGTGTAAGATTAGCATGTGGTGTTGAATGCCAGTGAGATAGAGTTTGATGGTGTTATATGACATTTTAAGTTTAAGGTGGCAAAAGGAAGCAAACCCCAAAAAAGATGTCATAACAAATGGTTGCATGATGTTATGTTCCAGAAGGAATCTTTTGAATAGTGTGAAAGCTCTGTTGTATGTTTTGTGTGTATTGTTTGAAAGTGCCAATTGGGCACTTGCTATGCTGCATGACGGTTTCTAGTCCAGTATGAGTTGCTGAAATGTTGGAGTGATGGTGGCTGTGGGCGCCGCTGACGGAAGTGCTTGATGAAACGCCTGAAATTTAAAGCGAGACAAATTGTCAGCAGCTGTGTTACATACACCTGGAACATGGAAACAACATAGGAAAAAATTATGACAAGCTGCCAACCAAGTGAGTTTCCTCAGAAATCTCATGATCGTAAGGGATTTGGAACGACCTTTGTTGATGATGTGACAGGTTGCCTGGTTATCTGAGTAGCAACGAACTGGCATGTTTGCCCATAAATGACCCCATGCTATGGCAGCCGCCATGATGGGATAGATCTCAAAAAGAGCTGAGGTAGTGGAAAAACCTTCCAAATCCTGAACTGCTGAAGGCCAGCTTCCCCAAAGCCATTCGTTCCCAAAATTGCTGCAAAACCAGTGGTAGATGCCGCATCTGACCAAATGGTGGGAGATGAGTCAGTCAATTGAGGGATGAACATACTTTTACAATTTCAAGTGGATAAAAATCTCTTCCTCATGTTTAGATCTGCCGTTGCTTGGGTATCTAAGGACAACCTGTGCGTGTCATGTAGGAAAAGTGGAAAATAGTCATGATATAAAGGAGCGGCCTTGAGGTATGATGCGCATAGCAAAATTTAGTGATCTCAGCAGAGACTGTAGCTCTTTGCGGTTGCAAGTACCGAGCTGAAGGTAGCTGTTTATGTAAGTGAGAATATTCACTATCTTATCGTGTGGTAGGCTCGCTTGCATTGTGGCGGAGTCTAATTGGATACCCAGAAAAGTGATAACCGTGTCTGGCCCCTCTGTTCTCTTAGGGGAGATAGGTACACCTAGTTGCTCAAATAGCTTAGTGGTAGCTTTGAGACTAGTAGGAGGGGAAGCGTTCTCCTCGACCAGTAGGAAATCGTCCAGGTAATGTAATACCGTAGGGCATCTGGCTATGTTCAATACCAGCATAATGCTTCGGCAAATGTGTCAAAATAGCTGGGCTACTTTTGGACCCAAAGGTTAACCGGGAGAAAAAATAGTAGTTCCCAGACCACTTGATGCCCTGCAGGTGCTACAGTGTGGGGTGGATTGGTAGTAATTTAAAGGCGTTGGTAATGTCGGTCTTACTGAGCCAGGCTCCAACCCCTGCTTGTATGATAGCGGTAATGGCGTGATCTATGGTGGTGTATTGCAGGGAGAATTCCTCAGAGAGGTTGAGGGAATTAAGACTGGGGTTGGCCGATGAGTGGGGTGCCGATAAGTCAATGATGAGTCTCTGTTTTTGGGAAGATTTCAGTGTGACAATACCAATGGGGTTAGTGCTCCATTTTGTGAATGGGGGAGTTTTGAAAGGCCCCAATACGAAGCCTTCAGCTACCTCTTGAGCTATGAGGGTGTCAACCACTGTGGGGTTGTGTTGGGCGGATTGTAGATTAGGGCATTCCAGAGTTCCGACTGGTAAGTGTAGGATACCTGTATGGAAGCCTTCTGTTAAACCAGAGATAAGAAAGTCTTTTAGGTGTCTAGATGGGTGCTGAGACATAAATGCAGTGAATACTGGCATATTAATGGACGTTAGGTAAGGCTTGGAATACATTTTATTTGGACACATGGTCTTTGCATGTGCCCTAAAACATTTTGAACAGACATGCAATAGTCTACATCCACTGTAATTACAAGACCCAACATTAAAATTATTACATATCTGGGACTTGCCCAGAAACTTGATTGGACGTCCCAGTTTGTCTCGTGACAACTTCTCTGGAACCCCAGAGGAACTAGCTCCTTGCGTGGAGGCATGTTCGTCTGATGTGTTGGGACAAAAGTTTGTAGTATGGGCTGCGGAGGAGCAGTATGCACAAGCCGGTGTTCTTAGACCTGCAAAGTGTCTGCAAAAAATGACAGTATCAATCCTTCCCCAGTTGGATCGTGTTCCGTACTGGGAGAAGGCTCCAGACACTTTTGCAGAAAAATATCTATGGTAGCCATAGAAGCCTGAACCACCATATTTGTTGCCCAGGTCTACCAGCTTGTGCATATAGAGATCAAACTCCTCTCTTCTGTTGGGATAGACCGCACAGATGACATCCCTGTAAATACCAAAAGCTAGTACGAATTCAGGGAAATTCAGGGATAGTCAGTTTCCTGTTTAGGCGGGCATCCCTAGACCTGACAACAACAGATACATCATCATAAGCATACATTTTATTCTCAACAATATCCTGGGAGGCAATCAACAGGGAAGCCAGGTTGACGTCTTTACCTTCCAGGATTTTTATATGCTCAGGTATCATATGAGCCGGGCTAACTTCCTGGTCATCCAGGGTGATGGCTGGAGCAACTAATGGCAAATCAGCTGGTGCTTGTGAAGCAGCAGTGGGTGACCCTGCTAGAGTAAGGGCCGTGGTGACCGACTCAAGTTTCTCCAGCCTGGAGTTGACCTTGCTCATGGACGCCATGAGTGAGGATAACATGGCATCTATATCTCCTGGGTTGGACTGGCTAGGTCCTTCCCCGGCATCCATGTTATTTGTAGATGTGCGTAGCAGTTTGAAAAGTTCTGCTTTCCTTGCTGTAGCCGGGTAGGGGATTTGTCATCTCCTCAATTCCGTGGTTATACGTGGGATCGTCCAGGATCTGATCGATGCTGGACTGGCTAGCTCTCCTCCTTGTGTGGGAGTGACAGCTCTAGCCAGGGTGCTAGGCAGGGAGAAATCCTCTACCCCTTCCTGAGACATACTATAAACAAAACAATTAATTAGTATAGGAGACCACCAAATTGTACTGGCAGGCTAGCTAGGCCGGATGGCCAAAACATTATACTTGTTTGGTGACAGATGAGGCTCTGCTAATTGCCAAGCGGCTTGAGAGGCTCTATCTATGCGTTGGCGCAAGGGGTTATTGAGGCCACTCGTCGTAGTGGCAGGAGTTTTAGGCCTCTCGGTGACTGTAAGACAGAAAACAGGGGAAGGGAGTGACAGGTGAGGCCCTCTCTATGCAACATGCGAGGCAGCTAGCTAACGTGTGGCCCGAGGGGTGTTTGCCTCTGAGGCGGAGTGTTGGCCTCGCGGGACCACTAACTGATGGCGATTGCCAAGAAGGGGTAAATACCTATTGGGATGCCTGTGACCCTATTGCCAGCACTCTAACCTAGGGGGATGAAATGAAATGTATGGTAGAAATACCATATGAGCAGGTGTACGTACCTGGATGTATGACAAATTCACAGGAAAAACCCGTGTGGAGCAAATATATATAAGCTTGACAGCCTGAAATGGGTAAAAGAAAGTAGTATGATGAGTGTGGATTGTTGGAAAGAAAACAGACTTATAGCCTGTAGCAGCAATGTTTTAAGGTTTGCTTGCGTATGATTGCAAATAAAATGTTGATACAATGCAATAGATATGTGTTACTCAGAAATGTTGGCATGGCTTTAATAAGATATCTGAGGGAGGCCGTGGCCTATGTACCAAACAACATATGTGTTATATAATAATGGTGTGTAAGGGGAACATAAAATGTAAGTTATATATATATGTATATTACTGTGCAGGAAACGTATGATTGGTTGGATCAGTACATGTGATTCAACCCGAGTATGCATGAAAAGGAATTAAATCCTTATGTGTCATGGTTAACAACAAAGAAATGAGGCCTGTAACGTAGGCTGATTTAATTGTAATGAAATGGATAATTAAAAAAAAAAAAAAAAAAACTCCAGTAAGCGTGGGAGTCCAATGGTCTATACAGAAATGTTAGCTGGTTTCATACCCTTGATGTAATAAGTGATACCTTAAAAATAGCATGAAAATTGTCTGTCTATTTAACCCCTTGAGGACGCAGGACGGTTCAGGACCGTCATCGGCATTTTTGCGTTGCCGACCGACGACGGTCCTGAACCGTCCTAAATTTAAAATGTACTTACCCGATCGCCGTCGTTCCCCCGGCGGCGATCGGCGTTGCTCCCGGTGTGGGGAGACTGCCTGCAGCCCAGACAGTCTCCCCATGGCGGTTTAGGACCCCTGGGGCCATGTGATCGCCCAACAGGGCGACCACATGGTCACAATAGGTGTCCAAGTATCTGCCTGCAGGGGGACTGTCTGTGCTGACAGGCAGTCTCCCTGCCAGTGTAAAATCATAAAAAAAATTAAAGTTATAGTTAATAAAAAAAAATATATTATTATATATGTGTATATATATGATATATAGACATATATTATACCTATATAATATATGTCTATATATCATATATATAATGTCATGCTAAGTGTATTTTTATATTAATATGTACATATATTAATATAAAAATACACTTATAATTAATTTGCACACGTATATATATAATATATATATAATAACTATATATATTGTATATATATATTATTATAAAATACGAATAATAAATAATTTAAATTAAATTAAAAAAATTAAAAATAATAATAAAAAATTGAAAAAAAATTATATATCTATACGAAATTTTATTCTAACTGTATTTTGATATTAATATATATATATTTATATCAAAATACACTTAGAATGAAATTGTATATATATCTATGTATATTTAAATAAATAAAAAGAATGCGAACTATTCATATGTCGATATACAAAATTACATAAATAATTATATAAATATACACGTAGACTTCAAATATATAAATATGCATATATATTTAAATTCTACGTGCGTATTTAGGTAATATTTTTACATAATTAAGTTATTTTATTGATTGCAATTTAAGGGACCTGCCTGCCAACCCAGGCCGAAAGACCAGAGAATTTAATTTGCTTTCACTGTATTTTACCCTGTAACGTTCTACGACACCCTAAAACATGTACATGGGGGGTACTGTTTTACTCGGGAGACTTCGCTGAACACAAATATTAGTGATTCAAAACAGTAAAACATATCACAGCGATGATATTGTCAGTGAAAGTGACTTTTTTTGCATTTTTCACACACAAACAGCACTTTTACTGATGATATAATTGTTGTGATACATTTTCCAGTTTTGAAACACTAATATTTGTGTTCAGCAAAGTCTCCTGAGTAGAACAGGACCCCCCATGTACAGGTTTTATAGCGTTTTTGAAAGTTACAGGGTCAAATATATAGGTCAAATATTTTTACATTGAAAATGGCCAGGTTGGTTACGTTGCCTTTGAGAGCGTATGGTAGCCCAGGAATGAGAATTACCCCCATGATGGCATACCATTTGCAAAAGAAGACAACCCAAGGTATTGCAAATGGGGTAAGTCCAGTCGTTTTTAGTAACCACTTAGTCACAAACACTGGCCAAAATTAGCGTTCAATTTAGTTTTTTACTTTTTTCACACACAAACAAATATGAACGCTAACTTTGGCCAGTGTTTGCGACTAAGTGGCTACTAAAAAAGTCTGGACATACCCCATATTGAATACCCTGGGTTGTCTACTTTTAAAAAAATATGTACATGTGGGGTGTTATTTAGCAATTTATGACAGATAACAGTGTTACAATGTCACTATTGATACATTTTAAAAATGTATGTTTTGAAACCGCAATATCCTACTTGCACTTATAGCCCTATAACATGCAAAAAAAAAGCAAAAAGCATGTAAACACTGGGTATTTTTGAACTCAGGACAACATTTTGAATCTATTTAGCAGTTTTTTTCATTCGCTTTTGTAGATGAGTAAAAGATTTTTCACATAAAATTCAAAAAACGTGTATTTTTTTCAATTTTTCATCATATTTTTTCATTTTTTTTAAATTAAATTAGATGAGATTATATAAATAATGGTATGTAAAGAAAGCCCCTTTTGTCCTGAAAAAAACAATATATAATTTGTATGGGAACAGTAAATGAGAGAGCGGAAAATTACAGCTAAACACAAACACCACAAAAGTGTCAAAAAGATGCCTGGTCGCAAATGTACAACATCGCAAAAAAAGTCCAGTCCTTAAGGGGTTAACCAAGCAACTTTTTAACCAAATGTAAATACATGAAATGATGAAATGTAACTCACGAAAAAGATCTATGTGAATACATAGCAGAATAACCGAATCTTAGTATGAAGGGAAACAGAAGTTAGCATGAATAGCTTAACCGTATGCATTTTAATGCGAACAGCAATCGTGCATAGTATATACTATGAATAAGTGCCGACCAAAAAACATAAACCGAAATGACAATCGTTTAAATGAAGCAAGGGAAAAACAGTTTGTATGAATTGATCGCTTCTCTAATACGCATAATTTAGCCGAACAATTTGTGAGAAATGAAGCCGCGAAAAAGGCTTTGAAATGCGACTGTGCAGAGAAAACCGCAAAGCGAGGACCCGTGCTGTACCGTGCACCGTGGGAACCGATCCTGGCGTGACAGGTAGGTCTGACTTACGGTTTAGGAGTCCCTGGGACACGATCTACGACGAAAACCCGATTAAGAAGCTGGACGGACGGAAAAGGCCTGCAAGAGGATTCCTGGACACAGCTTGCTGCAGAAAAACTTGTGGGTAAGAAAACCAAGATGGCGTCTTAGAGAACTCGGAAGTGGATCCTCATTCAACTCTGACCTCGAATGGTAATGAGCAAGGTAAGGGGAGTGCCTTAAGTAGGCTAGAGGTAGCAAACCAGCCCCTCCCACAAATCCAGGCAAATTGCCTTAATACATATATATATATATATATATATATATATACAAAGTGAAAATACGGGCACTCAAGGTTTTCCATAAGATAACTTCTCCATTTATTGCGGAAGAAAAATTTGACGTTTCAGCTCCACTGGGGAGCTTTCATCAGGACACAAACATTCATAAGACTGAAAAGACTTACATAGGATATGTAATCATGTGGTACTTACAATCAGCTGGTTTTCATTGCCTTCATCCACCGAGTTTACTATGCCGGCCCATTAATTTCAAAGGTACTTCCTGGTCAGTTAATCATCTGACCAAATAGGCTAATTTCATTGGCTTGACAACTACGTTACTGGGGAAACCAGGGACGCTTACGTCCCATTGGTTGAATCACCAAATTACGGTGCTATACAGCAGGAATAGTGATAAAGAATATAGGCATATGAATACAAATATACCTAGAGGCAATAATTACATAAATGTAAATATATATATATATATAATGAATTGAACAAATCTCTTCTATTGGTGCAAAATGTGTGCCTCAAAATCAAAAATATAAAGTGAGTAAGTTAAAAAAATATGTAATACTGTAGACAGATGTCATAAAATATTGATATACAGATCTGTCACTATATGTGAGTCCTATTAAGTACAGTATAGGCTATATAAGTAAGAAGATACTCCTAGTTTCCCTGAAGTTAAGTAAGTACAAATATAATTAGTAATTTTTGTATTTATATATATATATATATATATATATATATATATATATATATAAAACATAATTTAATATGAAGAAAATGTAAAAAAATTGAGAAATTAAAATGTTATCTTTTTTGTTCTGCATGGCATTTTAACTGTGAATGTCATAATAATGTTAGCTGTTACTGCAATAAATATTTGTATTCAGCTTGGGGCTTGTTCTGAGTAAAACACTGGCCAAAGTTAGCATTCCTATTTGTGTGTGAAAAATGCAAAAATCTAATTTGAATGCTAATTTTGGCCAGTGTTTGTGACTAAGTGTCTACTAAAAAAGACTGGACATGCCCCATTTGCATACCTTGGGTTATCTACTTTTGCAAATGGTATGCCATCATGGGGGTAATTCTCATTCCTGAGCTACCATACGGTCTCAAAGGCAACAAAACCAATCAGGCAAATGTCAATGTAAAAAAAAAGGAAATTCAAGCCTTATATTTGACTCAGTAATTTTTGAAAACACCATAAAACATGTACATGGGGGGGCGTGGTTTGAGCCTTGGGGCCTGGACATTTTGGGAGGGGATGTTGGGATGTTCTAGGAGTCAGAGGGTCTTTACCACAGCGAACCTAGATGGCATAACTGGCCTGGAGTGAGCCCTCCAACTAACTAATGTTTTGCACCTATGAGTACCGGCGGACTGGGGGACACTTTATGTCAGACTGCCCTCACGCTGCTGGGATGGGGTGCTCAGCTGGAGGGTCCTTTTACGATTTTAGGGGTACTGTTCAACCATGCGGGGGGTTGAGGGAGGTGGCTGCCAGTATTTTGCGTATAATTTACCATACCAATAGTTTGTTAAAGGTTGATGGTGGGGGGAGAGGGTGAAAAAAATGGTCTTCATAGTCCAAGGAGGACACTATGATACTCACAACCCAATGTAGCATAGCTATGCCCGAGTTATACCTAGCCTTCCACATTGCGCCATCTTTTTACAATGGGGCATGTCTGGAGCCAGGGGCCACGACCGGTGGCCACTCACTGGCCTTATGGGGAAATTTCTGTACATAATGCACTGGTTACATAGCTACTTAGTATGTGCTCATTAGTTACGTTAAGGTGGCCTTGAGCCGCATTTTCTTCCACGTACTTCAGTTACCTGTCCATAAATTAGGCAGTTGTGCCTCCCAGTCGGGCTCGGCCGTGGTCCCCAACCAGAGTCATGTAAATTATGTCCCTGTGGGGAGTTGTCACTTTGTCCCTATAGGGTTTTACCTGGTGGGGCTGGGTGCCAACTGCTCTCGCAGTCACACGAACACCCTCCAAGTAGGGAGGCTCTCAAATCCCCATTTACCCTTTCAGGCCTATAGGTATACCCTCTCTCACTACTCTAGTCTCGTACCTGACCCATACCTTCTCTCTCTGAATTACCCAACCTCTCTAATGAATCCCCCGATATTGTGTGGACTCTCCTGGGTGCTCCCCACTTCTCAGAGGGTCTGGGTGCTCACAGGTGATTCCTATCCGATTATAACCCGCTGGAGCAAGGGAGGGGAGAACGTTCAACCCGCTGGTCGTCCTCACACTTCAGTGCATATTAGTTGCTTTCCTACAAGAGACACACTTCATGGATTCAGCGGCCCCGAACATTACCCGCAAAACTATTTTTGCAATCATCTGATGGCTCATAGAGCCGGGGTAGCTATCTTACTGGCAGCAAAATTGCAGTTTGTGATGGTGGAGAGGGAACTGGATCCAGAGGGCAGGTATCTGTTCATTAAAGGAGATGTGATGGATCACCGCTATACCTTGGTGGCTGTTTATGCTCCGAACCGCAATCACAATTCATCCACAAAACCCTATCCACTCTGTCTTCCTTCACAAAAGGGGTCCTGATCCTAGGCGTAGACGTCAACGCCGCACTCAAGCCCAATATTGACTTCTCCACAGGCTACAGTAGTATCCCCCAAAGCGCCATCAGAGGCATCTACAAATCACTCCAAGCTTTTCCGGCTCATCGACTACTGGAGAATAAAACACCCCACAGATAGGGATTACACCCACTTTTTGGTAAAACAACTAACGGTACTCTCGCATAGATTTGCTATTCCTGCAACAGGAGAACCTCTCACACCTACATTCAGCACGTACAGGCATTTCCACCTGGTTGGATCACAGCCCAGTAAAGATGGTTATTGACTTGCCCTTGCCTCATCCTCGAATGAAGTCCTGGCACCTGAAAGACTCTCTGTTGCTCGATCCAGAGGTCCGGGACCATATCTCACGAGTGCTAACCTACTTTGATGAAAACATACTCGGGGAGCTGTCGGATGTTACCATTTGGGAGGCACACTAGAGTGATTCCAGGGGTTCCTTCATCCCAAGAGGCCCGGAAAAGACATCACATCAAAGAACTGGTAGACACAACCTTCAACCTCGAATCCCAACACAAACGCACTCAGACTCGATACACAAGGAACTGTTAGAAGTCCATGCCTTGTGGAAGATCGACATATTGTCGAAGTCAATATTTCGATGTTAAACTACTCGCGAAGGTCCTCGCGGTTTGACTCAGCATGAAGCTCCCGGGCCTCGTCCGACCAGATCAAACTGGGTTCATCTCGGGTAAAGAGGCATGGGATAGTACTCTGCGGGTGCTCTCTATCCAACATCTCGCACGCATAGAGGGATCACCCTTGCTTTTCCTCTCCACTGATGCCAAGAAGGCTTTTGGCCAGGTGGATTGGTCCTTACTTATGGCCACACTGCGCAGCTTCGGCTTCGGAACCAAATGGATGGATTTGATGGGGGCATTATATGGCTCACCAAACGTGAGGGTATGGGTAAACAGTGCCCTGACGGATAGCTCTCTGATTCACAATGGAACACGGCAGGGTTGCCCACTCTCCCCGCTCTTGTTTGCGCTGTCCATGGAACCCTTACTGGAGGCGGTGTGGCGGAGCAGACACATTGAGGGCTTCCACTGGAATGGCACGACCCAGAAAGTGGTGGCTTATGCTGACGACCTGATGTTTTTCATCACTAAGCGCAATCGACTATTCCGCACCTGCCTTTAGTTGCTAGACTCTTATGGAGCGAAGTCGGGATTCAAGCTCAATCTCTCTAAATGTGAGGTGCTTGGCATCTCACTGTCTATTACGATGGTCGTAGACCTCTGTTCTCAACTGTCCCTCCACTGGTGCCATGACCGAATGAACTATCTGGGGATTTGGATCATGGATGATCCCATGAACCTCTTCGGAGGAACTTTTCTTCCTTACGTTCCACGACATTGCGATACATATGTAGGAACGGGAAACCACGAGTCAGGCACAACGTACTGTGTCTTCCGTGGCAGAGAGGCGGCCTGGCTCTTCCAGACTTCTGCAAATGCCACCAGGCTGCAGCTCTTCAAAGGGGGTTGGAATGGCATTCCCACCCAAAACAAAAGCTGTGGATTGCATTATCTAAAGACAGCATGGGGCACTCCCTCTTTGCATCCATGTGGAACACTAAAATATTATTCCTGTATAGAAATCAGATGTGCCCGGCAGTCTAGTCGCTGAAAATATAGAATGCAATCTGTGGGGCCCTCGAATCTCACCTAAACAATGATATCGTCAGTGAAAGTATAGTTTGTGTATAAAAAAAATGCAAAAAATTGCATTTTCACTGATGATGTCATCATTGTGATATGTTTTAGTGTTTTTAAACACTAATATTTGTGCTCAGTGAAGTCTCCTGAGTAAAACAGTACCCCCATGTACAGGTTTTATGGTGTCCTGGAAAGTTGCAGGGTTAAATATAGGTCTTGTGAGCCAAATTCTCTGGACTTTCTGCCTGGGTTGTCGGGAGGTCCCTCAGATTGTAATTAATAAAATGGCTTAATTATGTAAAAATATTATATAAATATATTTGTAGAATTAAAATATATATATATATATATATATATATATATATATACACACACACACATATGTATATATATATATATATATATATATATATATGATCTAAGTACTTTTATTTACTTTTTAACAACTATTATTAACCTTTAAAACTTTTTTGCAGGCATGAGGGGGCAAGCCTGAGAGCTATTCCGACCATGTGATCGAGAGGACCCCACAGGACCCCACTTTTTTGCAGGCATGAGGGGGAAAGCCTGAGAGCTATTCCGGCCATGTGATCGAGAGGACCCCACAATCACATGGCCCGGGAGAGCCACATCGGGCAGTTGGGATCCGCCTGAGCTCCCAGGAAGACCCCAGGATCGGGACCACCGGCGTGGGATCGGCGGGGACCCAGTAAGTCCCCTGGATGGCGGGGACGTTTTATGTCACCCTACAGCGTTTAAAGCCACCCCAAAAGGGACAGCATAGAACGCCGGCCATCTTTAAGGGGTTAAAAATTGATTGACTCTCACAGTAAACCTATAATATTATTATGTAATAATCTCTGATTTTCATCTGCCAAAATAAAAAATCTATGAGCATTATCTCTGTATTTTTTTTTTACTACAATGGCTGTAATTTTGTCAGTTCTATTGAAATAAAAGCTCATGACTGCAGTCATCTTTTGGCAACATTCTACTGTAGATTCCGTAAGACCTATTTCATATTCACTTTTTTCCTTTCCTTTTTGTATTTCTTAGTTTCATATTTTCTTAGCCTTTTCTAAAATATCCACTTGTCACATTGTTGGTTTTATGCAAAGGAAGAAAAATTAAGCATTTACTGCACTTATGTGTCAGCAGGAAGACTGTACTTGCTGTTCTGTGTCTATGCTATTGCTTAGGAAGTCAGCCAATTTCACAAGACCAAAGAAATGTGTGTGTCAAGCTGTTACATTTAACTAGACAGCCACATGAATGCAATTCACCTGGTATCTAGGTAGATGGAATTGGCAGAAGCTTGAAACCTTTGGCTCATAGAAATTATTTGTCGAGCAGCTCCTAATTTGTGTTACTTGTTTTATGAAGTGCAAGAAAATAGCTATGTCAGTTTTAGATATTGGAAAGAAAACTCAGTCCTTGTAAAATGTCTACTCAATAGGTTTAATAAAAGTAAAACAAAATTGAAAAAAATCAGTAATGTGTTCTGCAAAGTAAAGTAATTTATTATTAATAAAAACACAAAAATATAAAATACTCATAGAAAAAAAAAATATATATATATGAGTATTTTATATTTTTGTGTTTTTTTTTAGCTATTCCCAAAAAGGTAAAATAAAAGGTTATTTTGACAGCCTTGTCTAGTATACGTAGTACAACATATAACGACACATTGCTCTCTGAGTCAATGAGGGATATCATAAATAGATCAATAGATTGGATGTTAAAAAAATTACATCAGTGAATTAAGTCAACAATTGAGTTGTATATTAGGAATCATTGACTTCAGGACAAGTAGAAAATATTTTTGTTAGCAATGTGTATTAGAAGTGCGCTTCAATAGACCAGACCAATAACATGCATCATTTCCCCCAACTTTGATGGCCTCTTTTCCATCTGTATTTCCCCCCCCCCCCCCCCCCCACCCCCCAGATAAAATGCATGTTCATAAAACACACTTAGTATTCCTGTTATCTTGAAAAACAGATCTTAAAGGTGAATCTTAAAAAAACAGAGTTAATTATAAGAACCCTTGCTGCATGTAATGAAAAGATCTGACTTTTTTTTTTTAAATGAAGCATGTGTAAAACTACCTGAAAATCTGGTTGCTACTTTCTACTACTAGATCCCTCTATCATATGCATACATCTTCAGTTGGGCTGAGGAAGAATCCACCCATTAGGCTCTTTCTTCACTCCCTGCACAGAGTGGTGACATCATCAGCCATCACCATGTATGGTCTACCTGTTCCAAATTCCTACCAAATTCCGACCTCATTAATAATTGTCAGATTTACTAAACCAAATGTGGACTGAACCCGAAACTGTAACATTGGTTCGGAAGCGGAAATCTCTAATTTTCCAAACTCATCCAAACCAATGTACAGCACTGGAATTGAAAATTATAATTTAAAGAACTATTTGCCCTAGCATATAGTTAAAAATCCCTGATAGTGCTAGGGTTAATTATGTTGCAGCTGGCCATCGCTTGCTAGCCAGTCACCACATGAAAATAGTAACAAAATATATAAATCACATACATACAGGGCATGCAAAAATAGGAGGGCAAAAACCAAAATGTACAAAAACAGGAGAGCCGTCTGATACAATTATTTAAGATCCATTATCCTGAGTGAAAATTTCTTGATTAACCATCTTAGCACCAATTCTGTACCTTGTAATTGAAGGTCAATGAATTAAGTTTTACATGTTTTGATGTAAAAGTTCATTTTAAACTTCAGGTGCTCTTTAAATAAAATCTTTGTAAAAAATAAATCAGATGTCCGCTTCAAAATCCAGGTGACACATTACTATTTACTAAAATTCCTCAGAGGAGATCTTGTGATTTTCGAATTCAATGGATTTCTTCTTCCATTAAACTAATGATTTTCTAGGTCCTAAATAAGCTCAAATTAAGATTAATTGTTTGAAAGGTCACGCAATTAGTGAAATGGTTTAAGCTTATTTACAATCAAAGCATTTTAAATTTCAGATAATTCTTCAGAGTTACTTTGCAACTTATGAAGTACTGCTCACACAAATTAACCTTGGTAATCAATGATCTTTAGTGATGTCCCGAACGGTTCGCTGGTGAATAGTTCCTGGCGAACATAGCTTGTTCGCGTTCGCCACGAATGGCGAACATATGCGATGTTCGGTCCGCCCCTATTCGTCATCATTGAGGAAACTTTGACCCTGTAGCTCACAGTCAGCAGACACATTCCAGCCAATCAGCAGCAGACCCTCCCTCACAGACCCTCCCACCTCCTGGATAGCATCCATTTTAGATTCATTCTGAAGCTGCATTCTTATCGAGAGGAGGGACAGTGTGCTGCTGCTAATTTAATAGGGAATATGATAGCTAGGCTAAGGTAAGGACAGCACCCCAAAAAGCCCTTTTTAGGGATAGAACAACAGTCTGCTTTTTTTTTTCCCTGTGTAATCTAATTGCAGTTGCCTGCCTGCCTGCCAGCGTGTGTGTCAGGCTCACAGCGTATACTGTGCCCACTTGCCCAGTGCCAACACTCATATCTAGTTTCACAATATATAATAGCAGTCAGTTTCCTACACACGTGTGCATTTCAGGGCCTGTCCTCCTTGCCCCCTCTCAACCATCCGCCACTTCGGCATGTTTGAGCGTAAGAAGCCAATGTCACAATGTCACCCCCTTGCCCGGCATCTGACAGCTGGCTTGTCTGAACTCTTAGCCCACCAGCTTTTACCATACAAGCTGGTGGAGTCTGAGGCATTCCCAAAATTTGTAGCTATTGGGACACCGCAGTGGAAGGTACCCGGCCGAAATTTCTTTGCACAAAAGGCAATCCCCAACCTGTACTCGATTGTGCAAAAGGAAGTAATGGCATGTCTGGCACACAGTGTTGGGGCAAGGGTCCATCTGACCACTGATACCTGGTCTGCAAAGCATGGTCACGGCAGGTATATCACCTACACTGCGCATTGGGTAAACCTGCTGACGGCTGCCAAGCATGGAATGCGTAGCTCTGCAGAGGAGTTGGTGACACCGCCACGACTTGCAGGCAGGCCTGCTGCCACCTCCTCTTCTCCTCCTACTCCATCCTCTTCCATAACCTCCTCGGCTGAGTCCTCTTCTGCTGCGTCTTGCTCCACATCAATGGCACCCCCCCCAGCTCCCCTGGTACTATTCCACATCCCGGATACGGCAGTGTCACGCCGTCTTGGGGTTGACTTGCCTGAAAGAAGAGAGTCACACCGGACCAGCACTCCTGTCCGCCCTGAACGCACAGGTGGATCAGTGGCTGACTCAGCACCAACTGGAGATCGGCCAAGTGGTTTGTGACAACGGAAGAAATTTGTTGGCGGCATTGAATTTGGGCAAGTTGACACATGTGCCGTGCATGACACATGTGTGTAATCTGATCGTACAACGCTTTGTGCTTAAGTACCCAGGCGTCCAGGACATCCTGAAGCAGACCAGGAAGGTGTGTGGCTATTTCAGGCGTACCTACACAGCCATGGCGCACTTTTCAGATATCCAGCGGCGAAACAACATGCCAGTGAGGCGCTTGATTTGCAACAGCCCGACACGTTGGAATTCAACACTCCTAATGTTCAACTGCCTTCTCCAACAAGAAAAAGCCATTAACGAGTATTTGTATGACCGGGGTGCTAGGACAGCCTCTGCGGAGCTAGAATTTTTTTTGACACGTTACTGGACGCAAGACAGGCGCAATGCCTGTAGGCTCATGCGTCCTTTTGAGGAGGTGACCAACCTAGTCAGTCGCACCAAAGGCACCATCAGCGACATCATACCATTTGTTTTCTTCCTGGAGCGTGCCCTGCGAAGAGTGCTGGATCAGGCCGTAGATGAGCGTGAAGAGGAAGAGTTGTGGTCACCATCACCACCAGAAACAGCCTTATCAGCATCGCTTGCTGGACCTGCGGCAATGCTGGAAGAGGATTGTGAGGAAGAGGAGTCAGAGGAGGAATGTGGCTTTAAGGAGGAGGAGGAAGACCAACCACAACAGGCATCCCAGGGTGCTCGTTGTCACCTATCTGGTACCCGTGGTGTTGTACGTGGCTGGGGGGAAGAACATACCTTCAGTGAGATATTACTGAGGACGAGGAATGGGACATGAGTAGCTCGGCATCCAACCTTGTGCAAATGTGGTCTTTCATGCTGTCGTGCCTGTTGAGGAACCCTCGTATAAAAAAGCTGAAGGAGAATGACCTGTACTGGGTGTCCACGCTAATAGACCCCCGGTATAAGCAGAAAGTGCCTGAAATGTTACCAAATTACCGCAAGTCGGAAAGGATGCAGCAGTTCCAAAATCAATTAAAAAGTATGCTTTACACAGCGTATAAGGGTGATTTCACAGCACAACGGGAATCTAACAGTGGAAGAGGTGAAAGTAATCCTCCTCCTCCCACGACCACGCCGGCAAGGACAGGACACTTTACAGACGTGTTGTTGATGGAGGACATGCAGAGCTTTTTAAGTCCTACGCATCACCACAGCCCTTCGGAGTCCACCCTCAGAGAACGACTCAACCGACAGGTTGCAGACTACCTCGCCTTAACTGCAGATATCGACACTCTGAGGAGCGATGAACCCCTTGACTACTGGGTGTGCAGGCTTGACCTGTGGCCTGAGCTATCCCATTTTGCAATAGAACTTCTGGCCTGCCCCGCTTCAAGTGTCCTGTCAGAAAGGACCTTCAGTGCAGCAGGAGGTATTGTCACTCTAGATTACCTCACCTTTATTAAGATGAATGAGGGATGGATCACGAAGGGACTGACAGTGGGCAACCCATTCGACTAAAAAAGGCCTGAGGAGGGGGAATACTTAACACACCACTCCTATCTGGTAGCACATTAGATTACACGCGCAGTGCTCCAAATTTGAAGTAGGAGGACCAACTGATAGGAATAGTACTACTTAACACACCTTATAATAACGCAGAGAGAGGCAACGCAGAGAGAGGAGTCTGAAGAAGAGGAGTTAGAGGAGGAAAGTGGCTTTGAGGAGGTAGAAGACCAAACACAGCAGGCGTCCCAAGGGGCTTGTTGTCACCTTTCGGGGACCCTTGGTGTTGTACGTGGCTGGGTGGAGGAAGAGACCTTCAATGACATCAGTGAGGATGAGGAACGGGACATGGCTAGCTTGGTATCAAACCTTGTGCAAATGGGGAGTTTGCGGCTGTGCAAATGGACTGTTTGCGGTTGTTTGCGGTGCGTTAAACAGGGAGTTTGGTCTGTCACTGTGAAGCGGGAGCAACCCTTACACTACCTGATCGATACAACATCATACCTGATGTTTTAAAGCACGTTATTCCAAACTATTTAGGAATGTTAGGTGATTTATGCCCTTTATGGATTAAAACCAAACTCTGCATCAACTATGTAATTTTCCATGGGAGTTTTGCCATGGATCCTCCTCCGGCATGCCACAGTCCAGGTGTGAGTCCCCTTGAAACAACTTTTCCATCACTATTGTGGCCAGAAAGAACTCCCTGTGGGTTTTAAAATTTGCCTGCCCATTGAAGTCTATTGCGTTCGCCATTCGCGAACCGAAAATGTTATGTTCGCGACATCACTAATGATCTTTGTAAACAGATTAGAGATAAAGAGGGAGAAGTCAGGACAAAAGAAAGTGCAAAAACATGACAGGTGCCTTAATTAACCCACAAATGGCATACCATACTTCACAAGAGAAAAATGCATCACAGCACTTCAATGATAACAAGGATAAGATCTGAATGCTAACTAGAACAGAAGTTGGTCCAACTATGGTTGCATTAGACTAGATGTCCCAAACGTTGGTCCTATAGATGTTGATGGCATCAACGTCCAGAATTTGTTGAATGCAATAAATGGCCAAAGAATCTTGGGAGTTGTAGTTCAGCGATATCCAGCGAGTAGAGATGAGATGTTTGCTGTAGACTATATCACTAACTGCACAATAAACATTTTTGGTGTCATCTGCTGTGGTTCTTTCTGACACACTCTCTCCATGCATATCTGTAGTGTTTGCTATGCTAGGTGCTCACTTCTGGCTACTGTGATGTTGAAACAATGCAGTGAATTTTGACCATCTTTCAAATAAGTGACTGGTCCATTGGTCCAATTGGTCCAGATTGCTACATTTTTATTCTAAAGTTCATATCCAAAAAGATTATCCTGAGCATCTTCATCCCCATCTTTATTTTCAAGACATAATAGAACTACATAGGCTGAGCTGCACATCTTTATTTTCAAGACATAATAGAACCACATGTATCGCACACCACCTCTCTGAGAAGACTTAAGACATAAAATGCAGTCCATCCTAAAATTATTAGCGATTCCTTATTTGATCACACAGTGAGCTATAATTAAGTGCCGAATGCAAACTTTTAACAGTTACTTGTAATAGCTAATATCTTATACCAAATATAATTAAAAGAAAATTCAAGCATGAGGCTGATATTACTACCCTTTATAAATATAAAGTATATAATTATACTAAACAAGGCAAGTCAATAGATGAAATATTTTATAAATATACACTGCTCAAAAAAATAAAGGGAACACTTAAACAACACAATGTAACTCCAAGTCAATCACACTTCTGTGAAATCAAACGGTCCACTTAGGAAGCAACACTGAGTGACAATCAATTTCACATGCTGTTGTGCAAATGGGATAGACAACAGGTGGAAATTATAGGCAATTAGCAAGACACCCCCAATAAAGGAGTGGTTCTGCAGGTGGTGACCACAGACCACTTCTCAGTTCCTATGCTTTCTGGATGATGTTTTGGTCACTTTTGAATGCTGACGGTGCTTTCACTCTAGTGGTAGCATGAGACGGAGTCTACAACCCACACACGTGGCTCAGGTATTGCAGCTCATCCAGGATAGCGCATCAATGCGAGCTGTGGCAAGAAGGTTTGCTGTGTCTGTCAGCATAGTGTCCAGAGCATGGAGGTGCTACCAGGAGACAGGCCAGTACATCAGGAGATGTGGAGGAGGCCGTAGGAGGGCAAAAACCCAGCAGCAGGACCGCTACCTCCGCCTTTGTGCAAGGAGGAACAGGAGGAGCACTGCCAGAGCACTGCAAAATGACCTCCAGCAGGCCACAAATGTGCACGTGTCTGCTCAAACTGCCTGCAACATCCTCCAGCATGACCGGTTTGGCAGTGGGTCAGTAATGGTGTAGGGTGACATTTCTTTAGGGGGCCGCACAGCCCTCCTTGTGCTCGTCAGAGGTAGCCTGACTGCCATTAAGTACCGAGATGAGATCCTCAGACCCCTTGTGAGACCATATGCTGGTGCAGTTGGCCCTGGGTTCCTCCTAATGCAAGACAATGCTAGACCTCATGTGACTGGAGTGTGTCAGCAGTTCCTGCAAGACAAAGGCATTGATGCTATGGACTGGCCCTCCCATTCCCCAGACCTGAATCCAATTGAGCACATCTGGGACATCATGTCTCGCTCCATCCACCAATGTCACGTTGCACCACAGACTGTCCAGGAGTTGGCAGATGCTTTAGTCCAGGTCTGGGAGGAGATCCCTCAGGAGACCATCCGCCACCTTATCAGGTGCATGCACAGGCGTTGTAGGGAGGTCATACAGGCACGTGGAGGCCACACTCACTACTGAGCCTCATTTTGACTTGTTTTAAGGTCATTACATCAAAGTTGGATCAGCCTGTAGTGTGTTTTTCCACTTTAATTTTGAGTGTGACTCCAAATCCAGACCTCCATGGGTTGAAACATTTGATTTACATTTTAAAATATTTGTGTGATTTTGTTGTCAGAACATTCAACTATGTAAAGAACAAAGCATTTCAGAAGAAAATTTAATTCATTCAGATCTAGGACGTGCTATTTTTGTGTTCCCTTTATTTTTTTGAGCAGTGTATATATATATATATATATATATATATATATATATATATATATATATATATATATATATATATATATATAAAGGAATAACACTTTAAAATAAAATAAAACTTACCTTTTTGCAGCCAGCCTTTGTGGATGATACAACTGGTTGAGAAAGGGTATTCTATCTCATTGTAAAAGATGTGAATATAGGAACCATTCACAACCTGTGAATCACTATGGGTATGGGTCTGGTTTTACATTTTAAAAGATAGCGTATCTATTTTGCAATCCTATAGCTAGCTAATTAGCTAAGATTATGTGATTAAAAGAAAGCAAGAGCTATCTAATGAAGGATTTTTCTCTGATTTATTATTTCATCCGTAACTGCACTCTGCTTGATGACATTGCCATTATCAAAGGGCAGAACTTTGCATATATAAAAGATAATTAGGGATCTTAAAAAAAAAAAAAAAAACTTGCTTTCCAAAATGCATTCTTGTGCATTTTAAGGCATGCCTTAAAGGGAATTTCCTATGTCGCTGGTAGAAAACACTAATTATTTGTGATAACAATACAGGCTGAAAGACCAAGGCCCCTGTAATTATCATTGTTATAATTTAGTTTGCCTTCTTTGCCTCAGTATGAGGTGTAACAATCATTTGTTTGTCTCGGTATGAAAACTGCTGCGTTTCAATATTTTCATGTCTTCTTACGCGCAGAGCCCATTTATCCAACGAAGGATGTCTCTGATTAAATCAGGACATCAACTAAATAAAAAGAGAATTGTGTCTCACTAATAAGTTAATGTCACTATCAAAGAAATAAAAATGAAATGTGTCTGATTGAAAATGCATCTAGTTAAAAAGCAAAGTAATGAATTCACAAGAAACAAAGAGATGTTATAATGTTTAAGTTTTTCTTTACACGTTTTACTGAAAGATACCTCATTAAATTCTGGCTAGGTGCTGAAAGATTATCTCACCAATAAGCTATTCTCAGTATTATCAAATTTATTATTATTCGGATGTCATATTGAGGTTTTGATAATGCTTTCAAGATTCTCCGAGCAGAATTCTAAACATAGACAGCAGTTAAATGCCACTTAACCCATTAACAATTTAAAATTCCTTTTCAACATTCATATTACTAGCTTCATAAAATTACAATACTAAGGTATTAAAATAGTTAGACGCATGGCAGGTCAGATAGTTGAAGGACAGCAAAAGAAGGGACAAAGAAGCACTTCTAAAAAGGAGAAATGTTTGCAATGCAAAAAAACAAGGTCATGTCAGGACACAAAGAACACACACAGAAAAAATAAAAGGTTACTATAGGAAAACACCGAACATTCTCAAACAGAAAACTGCGGAAAGTGAAATTATATGAGATTATAAATCCAGGGTAGAGGTCAGGTTATTTATGCTTGGCAATGAGTGGAGCTCATTATCAGTTGGGAACGTACAATAAGGGAAAAAAAAATATTTTGAACATTTGCCCCCTGACAAAGAAATGATCAGTCTATAATTTTAATGGTAGGTGTATTCTAACATTGAGAGACAGAATAACAAAAAATAAAAAAAATCTAGAAAAACGCATGTCAACAACATCATAGATTGATTTGCATGTCAATGAGTGAAATAAGTATTTGACCCTTTCGACTTAGCACCTGGTGGCTGTGACAAACTCATTTTACAAGTGAGTTTGACACAAGTTCTTGGAGGTGACTACTTGCCAGTCTTTTACCTGGTGACTATGGCCCCTGCAATAGAACTGGCTAATATGCTTCAAACAGGCTATATTCTTGCAATTGGGACTATATGGTTTGTTTACCGAACAACCGCACGGACAGAGACCACCCTGGAGCTTGTTACCACCCATTAACAACTTGGAAGGTTTCTCACCACATAGCTCTAATTGTTCGTCTGGGTAGCCTGCGATTCCTATGAACAACCACGAGGTGGCAGCTATCTTGTTCGCATGAATCCAGGCATCTGTGTTTGGGCATGAATCTCATGGAACTGAAATCAGATACAGAAACTCCCGAACACCGCTGGACTTCCATCATGTTTCTATTCAGCTTCGAAGGGCACTGTTCGGTGAGATCATTCCTTTGGATGAAGGGAACAAGCTCCAGGGTAAGACTATTGACTCTGTTCAGTAGTTTGTTCATTTGCAAACTACTGAACTAGACCAGCTTCAAGCCCTGATTCTCTGGAGCTGTTTTGGGCATGAAACCATGCTTGCAGATGGTCAAAAAGAGACTTTCAGGAATTTGAATTTTATGGGGATATGTTGTATTTTGGGGTACTTATTGGAATTTATAAAAATATGTGTTTTTTCTGTCAAGGGACAATTAAGTTATTGTATTATCTACCTTAATTGTATCACAGGCAGAGGGAAGGGATTGTGTACTGTATGTGGGAGTGTTGTTCATTATTACGTTGTTTTGATTGGCTTGTATACTTTGTGTCCTGTGCCCAAGAAGCTCCAACTGGGCGTCAACCTTGTTGGGAAACTTGTATAAAAGACAGTGTGCATCCATTAAACTTCTATTCCTGCTTACACTCCAAAACTGGGTGTCATCCTGTTATTGGAGGGAAAGAAGATTTGCTCCTGTGTCTGCTTTTCCAGCTTGCAGGAGATTCAACGGGGAAAGTCCTTGTAAGGACTAGAGCTAATTCCCCATTTGGTTCCAGAGTTCCCAGGACTGAGTGTCGTACAGTGCCTGGGGGTGTCAGAGCTAACTCCACATTCGGCTCCAGGAAGGAGGTCGCGGTTACAGGACCCCAGTCAAGCCATCGCGAATGAGGGCAAGAGGGCTGAGGTTTTGTCCCCTGTTCCAGCTAGGAAGCAGTCCTTGGCGGAGGTGCCCAATCAGGGTGCCAGGTGGAAAAGTGGCAAAACAGTGGAAAAACTTTTGTTGGCAATCACAGAGGCCAGACACTTTTCATAGTTGGTCACCAGGTTTGCACACATCTCAGGAGGGATTTTGTCCCACTCCTCTTTGAAGATCCTCTCCAAGTAATTAAGGTTTTGAGGCTGACATTTGGGAATTCAAACCTTCAACTCTCTCCACAGATTTTCTATGGAATTAAGGTCTGGAGACTAATTTAACATTTCGAATAAAGTGTCATATCTGCATTCACATGCGCATTGATAAACAGAAACAGAAAAGGACCTTAATGTGCTTCATCTTGAGCCACTCCTTTGTTGCCTTGGCTGTGTGTTTTGGGTCATTGTCATGCTGGAATACCCATCACGAACCCTTTTTAATGCCCTGGCTGAGGGAAGGAGGTTCTTACCCAAGATTTGATGGTACATGGCCCCGTCCATCGTCCCTTTGATGCGGTGCAGTTGTCCTGTCCCCTTAGCAGAAAACCTGAGGAAAAGGTGCTGAGGAAAAAAGCAGAGCTGGAGTATTGTTGGTTCTGGGAGTGTGGGAAGAGGCCTGAAGAACAGAGATGGAGATAGAACAGTTATATGAAAGTATTTAAAGCCAGGAGGAGCATAGGAAAAGGGGTATGGTGGGAGGGTAGAGTAGCCATGTGTTGTTTACAATTGAAAAGTTTAGCAACCAGATTCTATCACCCAAAATATTAATAACTGTGCACATGAAATATTGGTCGGAAACTTTAAAAGACAATAATAAAAATATCTACTTACGTACTGTATACCCCATAGTGGACACAATTCAGTATATTGTTTTGTTTTGTTCTCATTCATATCCATGAGATCCTCTATCATACTCCATTAGAATTAATAACTTCTTATGCAGGAGTTACACTAATATCTACAAGCGGGCATCATCACCTTTGCCCCTCTAATTTAAGACTATGTCCTTTTGTTGTGGTAGTTTTTCTTCTTTTTAAATATAGTCTCCTTTACTGTGTTGATTCCCTTTATGTATTTAAATGTTTCTATCATATCCCCCCTGTCTCGTCTTTCCTCCAAGCTATACATGTTAAGATCCTTTAACCTTTTCTTGTAAGTTTTATCCTGTAATCCATCAACCAGTTTAGTAGCCCACTCTGAACCTCTCTCCAAAGTATCAATAAACTTTTAGAGATACAGCCTCCAGTACTGCGTACAATAGGAAAAACAGATGACTTAGAGAATTATTCTAGTCCAGTTATTTTGACCTAAAATGTTAAATTCATCTTACATTCACGTTGAATTCTCTCTTTAGTAAATAACACTATACATTTTTATATATGCATAGGACATGCAAATTTCTCAATCATAAGTAATCAATAATCTTTAGAAATAAATAAATTTGTTTATGGAGGTCATGTTTTAATTATAGCAAAGCCAATGGTCTATGGGAGCTTTTGCCGAGACTTCCAAAAATGAGTAGAAGCATAATACATTGAATTTATTATAATAAAGTATAGAGATATATTCTTCCTGGTTTCAAAAGCCTTGCTTTTACACAAGGATGTTCAGCTGTGAGTTTAGAAGTACTGAGATAAAGTATTAGATTAGCAATGATTTTTGTTTGACAGATGGCTTGTGTGTGCTGTCAATCTGCAGGGAACATTCTGGAAGGCAAAAAAAATCAATACATAAAAGGTGGAATATGCCACTTGCTCTTCAAGTCTTAAACAAGTGCTAGAGAAATTAGATAAAAGATGTCATAATCTGTGAAATGTCTGCCAGATTCTTCCACTTTTTCTCTGCAATAATTGTTTGAGGAATGTAACCACGTTTAATCCTACAATATTAGAGTGTTAAAAAGGCAAGTGTCAGATTTTTTTTCACAGTTAATTTGTAGTTTATGTTTTTTATGTTTTTATTTAACATTTCGAATAAAGTGTCATTGATAAACAGAAACACAAAATAAAGCACTGTGCTTACAGCAGCGATGGCTTAGTATCTAACAGGTCAAAATATCTACAACAAGTAAAAACAAAGAGAAAGTTACCTGCACGCTGGCCCAAATCCCTATGTACATTAGAACAAAATGGAGGCTCTTTAGTTTCATTCCAATGGCCATTTGAATACAAGCTCACCTGCCACATCAAGGAAAGCCTCATTAGCCATTATATCTGCTGATATCAGCCAAGAACCTCCAATGAGACAGGAAGGGGGATTTTATTCAAATGTACATAGGGATTTAGGCCAGAGCGCCGGTAACTTTCTCTTTGTTTTTACTATGTAGTTTGAGCTGATAGATACTAAGGCACTCCTGCTGTAAGGGCGGTGCTTTATTTTGTGTTTGTTTATGATAATTGTATCACACAGCTACGTTACATTGCTGTCAGCCACCCCATGTTTGCTCTATTAAAAGTTTATAAGTATGTAGGGGCAGCACCCCTTCCTGTCTCAGATACATTTTCATTTTAGCTGATACCAGTAATGTGATTTGTATGTGATGTGTTATAGGCCTCTTTAGGGTTAATAAGTATGTAGGGGTTTATAAAATACCCCTTCATGTCTCATTAGAGACGTTTACCTTTGTCTGATACCAGCAAAGTTTATTGTATGTGTAGAAGCCCCATAAAGGGTTAAATGTGAAAGGGTTTATAAAATACCCCTTCCTGTCTTATTGCAGATTATTGGCTGAAATCAGCAAATCTAATGACTAGTGTAGGACTCACCTTTTGAGGCTTGCCTTGACGTGGCACGTGAGCTTATATTCAAATGGCCATTGCATTAATAAATAGGTTTGGTGCACTTTGTTGTGTGTTCAATATAGTAGATTCATCACACACTGCACATCTGTGCCATTTGAAAGCAATATTGATGACTGTGGCCAGGTGCCGGTGGCTAAATAGACCAGTGGTGGCATGTACTCTTAGCAAGCTGACTGAGAGTGCAGAATTTGTAACACCATTTATAAGTTAAGGGCTGTATAGCATTGCCTCTTATTTAAAGGGACACTATATAGTTACCAATACAACTTTAACTTAATGAAGCAGGTTCGGTGTATAGATCATGCCCCTGCAGTCTCACTGCGCAATTCTTTGCCATTTAGGAGTTAAATCACTTTGTTTATGCAGCCCTAGTCACACCTACCTGCATGTGATTTACACAACCTTCCTAAACACTTCCTGTAAAGTGAGATCTAATGTTTACACTTCCTTTTTTTGCAAATACTGTTTCATTTAGAATGTCTTATCTCCTGCTCTGTTAATAGCTTGTGAGACCTTGCAGTAGCCTCCTGTATGTAATTGAAGTTTCATTTACAGAGCAGGAGATAAAAACTTACATCTTACATCTGTTTGAATATGAAACCATTTTTTTTTTCATGCAGGCTGTGTCAGTCACAGCCAGGGGAAGTGTAGCTAGGGCTTCGTAAACAGAAACAAAAGTAATTTAACTCCTAAATGACAGATATGAGTAGTGAAATGTCAGAGGCATCATCTATATACACTAAAACTGCTTCATTAAGCTAAAGTTGTTTTGCTGACCCTTTAATTGCCACATACAAACAATGGCCTACTTTACACTGCTTGTCATTCATGCACTGAGTTGGCAGTTCCACTTGAAGACTGAACACTGTTACTAGAAGTGCCTGCCAGATTGCTTCTAGTATGTTGCTACAGAATGGGGATCCTGCATGAACCTAATAATCAATGTGCCTTTTAGATGGTTTGAAACACGAGTAAAAGTATATTTCACTCCTGTATTCCATATGGTCTGCATTATAGTTCTCTAATTTCCTATATTGTGTCTAAAGGAAGATTTGAAAGACTTCATACAGTTTGATTACGTGATAAACACTTTTTAAAGGAATATCCTATGAGTCTATATGCACATAACCGAGCAGTAGGTGTTAAGGAAATTACTATATTTTCCTGTATTTTGCATTACCTATAGCTATACCATTTTCCATATGTTTGGATGACAAGATAAATGGAAGATATTGGGGAAACAAAGATTCCATATTAAAGGAGTATTATTTTTTCTTGAGTGTTAATATCTTAACGCTTTTCATGTAGTCAGTGATTAATTTATTATGTTCATTTTGCTCAATGGTAAATATTCACACTTTCTTGCATTTAGTTTTTTGATGAAGGAACCACATAACCACTGAAAATATCAAAATCATCAGTTATTTTGATATTGGGGGTAAAAGTAATGTTCAAAAAAATTGGTCAACTGCAGCAGAAATTAAATAAAAGTGACTATTTATCCAACAACTAGGACCTGGAAGACTAGGTTGTGACAGCTCTTGATAACACCTTTTCTAATGTGCCAATCCCTTGCCTTTGACAAATGCATATATTTATTGAATCAAAAGTATTCACTACTCATTGAGGTGCAGTTTTCAGTAGTGTATCACAAAGAAAATCGATATTTGACCAAGAACCAAGAAAGTTCATGCACAGTAATTGTTTTGTGAAGCTCCCTTGTTTGCATTGTTTAACCCCTTAGTGACCAGACTGTTTTTCAATTTTCTTACCGTTTGGGGCCAGGACTGTTTTTACATTTCTGCGGTGTTTGTGTTTAGCTGTACTTTTCTTCTTACTCATTTACTGCACCCACACATATTATATACTGTTTTTGTTGCCATTAAATGGTCTTTCTAAAGATACCATTATTTTCATCATATCATATAATTTACTATAAAAAAAGACAAAATATCAAGAAAAAAAACTTTTTCTAACTTTGACCCTCAAAATCTGTTATGCTTCTACAACCGCCAAAAAACACCCATGCTAAATAGTTTCTACATTTTGTCCTGAGTTTGGAAATACCCAATGTTGACATGTGCTTAGCTTTTTTTTGCAAGTTATAGGGCTATAAGTACAAGTAGGACATTGCTATTTCTTAATATATACTTTTAACATTTATGAACAGTGACATTGTAACACTTATCTGTCATAAATCTCACAAATCACACCTCACATGTACATATTTTTTTAAAGTAGACAACCCAGGGTATTTAATATGGGGTATGTCCAGCCTTTTTTTAGTAGTCACAAACACTGGCTAAAGTTAGCATTTAGTTTTGTTTGTGTGTTAATGCAAAAAACTATTATGAACACTAACTTTGGCCAGTGTTTGTGACTAAGTGGCTACTAAAAAAGACTGAACATACCCCATTTGCAATACCTTGGGTTGTCTTCTTTTGCAAATGGTATGCCATCATGGGGGTAATTCTCTCTCAAAGGCAACATAACCAATCTGGCAAATTTCAATGGGAAAAAATGGAAAATCAAGCCTTATATTTGACCCTGTAACTTTCAAAAGCACTTTAAAATCTGTACATGGGGGGTACTGTTATACTTGACAGACTTGGCTAAACACAAATATTAGTGTTTCAAAAAAGTAAAACTTATCACAACAATGATATCATCAGTAAAAGTGCCATTTGTGTGAAAAATGCAAAAAAAAAGTCACTTTCACTGACAATATCATAGCTGTGATATGTTTTACTATTTTGAAACACTAAAATTGTGTTCAGTGAAGTCTCCAAATTCTCTGAAACGCTTTTGGAGACAGCTTATGGTAGAGAAATTATCATTCAATCTGGTGGATATTCCTGCAGTCTGCATGCCAATTGCACGCTCCCTCAAAACTTGTGACATTGTGCTGTGTGATAAAACTGCACATTTTATAGTGGCCTCATATTGTGTCCAGACTAAGGCACACCTATGCAATAATCATGCTGTCTAATCAGCATCTTGATATGCCACATCTCTGAGGTGGATGTATTATCTCGGCAAAGGAGAAGTGCTCACTAACACATATGTAGACAGATTTGTGAACAATATTTGAGAGAAATAGGCCTTTTGTGTACCTAGAAAAAGTATAGAAAAAGTCTCAGATCTTTGAGTTCAGCTCATGATAAATGGGGCAAAAACAAAAGTGTTGCGTTTATAAGTTTCTTCAGTATATATCAGGGGTAGGCAACCTTCGGCTCTACAGATGTTTTGGACTACATCTCCCATAATGCTTTTACAGCCATATTGCTGGCAAAGCATCAAGGGAGATGTAGTCCACAACATCTGTAGAGCCGAAGGTTGCCTACCCATGGTATATATCTATCTATCTATCTATCTATCTATATCTATATTCATCTCTCTCTCTCTCTCTCTCTCTCTCTCTCTCTATATATATATATATATATATATATATACACAAACACACACACACACACATATACACACACGTATTTATTTACATATTTTTTTTATTTTACAGATGCAGGGAGTCTGCCTGACAGCCCAAGCAGTCCTCCTGCAGGCAGCACTATGGACGCCTATTGCAGCCATGTGAACGCTCTTTCAGAGCCTAATTTGCCGAGGGGGGACTGTCTGGGCTGTCAGGCAGTTCCCCCAGACTGGGAGCAACACTGATCGCCTGCGGGGGAATGGTAGCGATCGGGTAAGTAATAGATTTGCCGCGGACCTTAAGGAGTTAATAGTGCATTATCACATCACTTTTCTCATATTCTTCACTTTGGGTCAGTAGTCTTACTTTGCTTTGTTCTTTTCCACTTTTTCAATCCTTTATTTTAGTATCTACTCACTTTTTCTAATTTACACATTGTTCTAATTATCTTGTAATGATAAATATTGAGATCGCTTTATGAATCACAGTTTCTGTGCCCTTCTTTTTTTAAATTTGATGTCTTTTCAAATAGTCTCTTTTCAAGTAGTAATTTTGATGTCTTGGTCTTTGCTTTGTATTGTTTTTGTTCCGTATGTTTCTCAGATGTAGAGATAAGAGAAACACATTTTGGCTTTCAATGACATTTGACTCTGTCGCTTTGGGATATAAGCGGTATGAATTGACTAATTCATTTTGGAATTTGTTTGTCTATTTAAAATGATTGATAATAAAAAAAGGTGATCTTGTTATGTCAGAAATATCTGCCATAATTAGATTATTTTGAGTTGCTATGAAGTATGACAACTAGTTTTCAATTGAATTTATAAATGAGTATGTAGGAAAGCCCAAATCATTAATGTAATAAACAGCACTATCAATGACAATGAGAGTTTCTTGACTTATCAGGAAATAGGTATAGAGTAGCCTGATTTATGAAAAGAAATTGAGATATTTCTATTTTGGCAATCAATCATCAGTAAATATTTTATAATTAGAGAAAACGCAATCCCATTGAACTAGTAAAGAGTGGTTGCAAATTAATTCTCAAGTAATTAAGACAGTTAAACTGAAAGAACTAAAAGTCAGTAGGGTATCTCTGTAATAAAAAGCAATACCAATGCAACATGTAAGATGATGTAAACATCTGACATATTCAATGATACTCTTAAAATACATTTTAAAAAAAACAGATCAAACAAACATACTGGAAAAAAAAAAAAAAATCACAATGCAAAAAAACAGATCCATCTTTGCCCGAGTGAGGATTCACGTACTTATAAAAGCTTTCTCGTGCTTGGAATTTACATTAGTGCAGCTTGTAAGCAAAACAATCCGAGCACGCTGACAAGCAAGTCTTATTTATCTCAAGACTTGCTGTGCTAATTATCCCTTGGCAAGTTTCAAGAGAAATGAGACTTACCTGTCAGAATGCTCGAGTTAACTATTATCCAACTATTAACTGTCTACTTACTTAGAGTCCCCGCTCAATAATAATGGGTGGGGGCAGTAGGATCACCCCTTCTTTAATTACTTATAGCTCCACCTGCTACAAATGGGTGGCAAGATATATTATTTGTAGAGCCCCCACCCACTGCTAATGAGTGGGGGCTGGACATTAGATTCACCCCATGCATAATATTAGTAGTGCTTGCCCACTGACCATGAGTGGGTGCAGGTGGGTCATAAGTATATTCCCCAATTGTTTTTATTTAATAGGTCCCAACCACTGCTTAGGGGTTAGAATGGTGAGCAGTTATTATTTAACTTAAAGTCAACCAACTGATGGGACTATGTACCACTGTTATTTTACAGGTCCCATCCTTTTAGGATGGGGACCATCTAGTGACTGGGCAGAAATGGTTGCCTGGTAGCTAGTTTTAAATATTTTGTAGATATAAGTTCACCTACCACATGGTAGGTTATTAATGTGGCAGCTGGCTAGCATGCACAGGCCAGGTGACACATAATTAACATTTGCATTGCTGAGAGTTTGACTATTTGCCCACTGGCTACTAGATAGTAGTATATACTATACTTATAGTACTATACTTTGCAAAATCACTGAATTTAAACGGAATACTAAATGCCTCTGGGCAAGTTTGCTCGGCCTGATGGAATTCTGACCATATTGGTCTTTAGTAAATCTTAGAGTTGCCTTGTGTAACGGACCGTTTCGCTCAGAATGGGATAAAAACTGTTTAGGCGATAATCCCCTTTCCCATAGACCCACAGCTACTGCAAGCACAATCTCCCGAACTGCAAACTGTACGAATCTTCCAACTCCCAAACTGGAAACACACGAACCCTGGAATAGCTGAACAGGAAAAGCATACAATCCGCTTACACTCCTGGCAGTCAGCATACAATCCAATTCCCCCAATAACGAGACGACACTTCGTTTTGAGGGTCAAGCAGAATCTGAGGCTGGCACTCCCAGCCTGGTTTTTATTACAGTTGTTGAGAATACAGGAGGGACAAAACAACCAATCAATCTGTACAATACATACAGACACTCCCACACAAAATCCTCCCCTCTGCCTGTAATAGGATTACTGAACACAATGGGTAATCTCATTATCACAGGCAGAAGAAAACTGTTTTATAAAACATATCACAGGGACCCCAAAACATGCAATAACCTCATATAAAGGATATCCTCAGAACCAGGGGATCTGGGTGAACCACATATCCAAAATTCACCCAGATCCATTCAGTAGTTTGGAAGATACAGTTTAATGCAGATTCCGCAGAACATATACAGATTATATAAAAAATAATTACTGTATAATGTGTCCCCTGTTGCATAGTTTAAAACTACTGCACGATGTCGTTGTGTACCAAATACCAGCGAGATGGCACCGTGTAGAAAAGTCACAACAATGTCTGTGAGTTAAAATGGCCGCCATCCATTGTTCTCACCATGTGCTTCATCCATTGTTCTCACCATGTGCCTCTGATACATGAAATGGTGGCCACCCAGTAACTCCACAGTATGTCCCCAGATGGTTCTTAAAGGGCCAGTAGCAGCATAATATAATACAACATGCCCAAATCAGTTATTTCAAAGTACACATTTACCAGGGGCCATAGTCAGCAGGTAGGAGGCGGGCAACCAGGCTTCTCCAGTGGACAGTGGCGAGGTTGGTTTCGCCTCACCTTGGCATTTGGAATTTGGTAGTTTTCAATGGATGCTGTCTGTCTCGACAGCAATGATAAATGACACAGCATCCTTATGGCTTAAATTCAGAGAACCTTGCTTGGTTGTTGTATCTTCACCAACAACATCTTTTGTTTTTTGCCAATGTAAAATACACTGTAAATATTTGAAATATGTGCGAACAGTTTGAATATATTTTTTATCGTCAAGTAATTATTTAGGCATATTTGCACCATTTTAGCACTTTATTCCCTTTGTTATTTGCTTTATAATAGTTGAGCTGCAAAATAAAATTCCGAAGAGATTCTGAAGATCATGTTTGAGTGTTCATGTTGTAATGAAGAATTGTATAGGAGAGAAATTTAGATCTCTAGAATCAATAATAATCACTAACTATTTTCTGGCATAACATACGTCTTTAAATTGCATATTTGTTCCAGATACAAAAATCTTATGGTTTAGAAAAGAAATGTTCAGTAAAACACTACTTTGCAAATCTGTATTTTTATGTTGATGATCAAATGTATCAATTATATATCAGTTTAATCTGGCAGTTGATAGACTTCTAGATTTGGATCAGTCAGAAATTTTAATCCAGCAGTTTTCAGATTAATTTGGTGTCCTTAGATTCTCCGAATCTTTACTTGATTTTCTACTATTTTCATAATCGATGTATTTTGAAAATCTGAAACATATCCATTCTGCAGAATTAAAAAAAGTTCTCTGTGCACAGGTAGCCACTATCACGTAACCCGAACTTTAAATTACTAACTCAATTTTTTAGAACTGAGTCATAATTTTGAATCAGACCAAAACAAACGTAATATAATGTTTTCTTTTGGTGAAAAGAAATGTTTTCTTTTAATTATTTCATTGGAATATATCCCTGAGAAGATCATGATTTTTATATTTATGAGATTTATAAGATTTATAAGCCCGGATAGTTACCACGAATAATTCCAACAACTCCCTAACCAACATTCAACTCCTCGCATGTGAATATTACCTCAACATATGATATCTCTGGATACTAGTATAACTAATTTGCTCAATTGCTTCACAGATAATATCCTCTATAAATAAACATTTAGTCACACATATTAGGATAAAATTTCAGTGCTGAGATCAAGGTAATAATTTGTATTCATTCTCCATTTGTGTACTAGTTACAGAAATTCCAGTATGCTTTATTAGAACCCACAAAAATGAAAAGACACAAGTGGCAGGTCCATAAGAACTAAAACACTTTATACTTTAACTTGGAAATTAATTGTGAGACAAATGCTTTACATTTTTAATATTTCTTCAATTATTCAAACAAAAATAAAACAGTCAATTGTGACCCTTCTGGTAGCTCTACTACATTTGTCTTTAGAATATATTCATAAGGTCAACCCTCTAAAATACCTTCCATTCAATTAAGCAAATTTGCCTGTTAGAGGGTTTGTGAGTCATACACATACATATAGGCTCTTCTCTGAAAGCTATTCATAACAGCAGGCATGATCAGGATAGAACATTTGCATATAATTAGCCCAAATTCCAAGCTGTTGCAGAACTATGCTAAATTACATTGCAAAGCCTATGGATATGGATTGGCAGCAGGAGTGGGTAAAACTTTCTCCAAAAAGAATATAGCTTTTTGCCTTGAATTAATTAAATAGATAATGGGATGTGCCCTAATACATTTGCTATTCTTGCAATTATTTCTTATAAAGTAGATCAAAATCAAATCAATAAGAATAGGCACAAAATAAAAAGCCTTGTTATTAGCTCCAGTTTCTGGTGAACTGCCCAGTTACATGACATTTCAATTCTCGTGTCTAGACCTCCATCTTCTTTAGCATTTTAAGAGACATACAATAACCTTAATGCTGGATATCCTACCTTTTTATATAGAACCAGATATACCTCCAAATATTATGAATATGTCCTGAATATTCTAAAGAAACTGTGACTCCTTAATATTAGACACGTGCAATTTGTTTTGGTCCGAATTTAAATTCGGACAAATTTCGGCAATTCGGACACCTCAGAATTTTCCGGTAGAAAATTATAAAAACAGAAGGGTTGGTGTAGAGGTTGTCCTTGTAAATATTGTAACAACAGAGAAGAAATCGAATTGTGTATTACGTAACATATTTTAAATAAAAAAATAATCCACTCACACTTTTTAGGACCATAGGTTCAGCTTCAAATTGAACGCTTAAGCAGAATGATCCCCACCTAGGGATATAGTGTGGTACAGGAACCTCGCATAGTCCTTGTGATAATGGATTTTCTTGTGGATATGAAGAAGAAAATCTAAATAATATACTGCAGTATGCCAGACCAAATAGCAGTATTTCACATTTAAGTCCAGGGTAACTGAATGTTTGTCTATTCTGTTTGTCTATTTTGACCATAAATTTTAAATTCATTTTTAATTCACCTTGAATTCTCACTTTAGTGACATATTCTTCACATTGATAATACGATCATCATTATAAGATATCCTCACACAATCAGCTTCTTCCTTATTTCCTTTTTACTCCCTTTCTATTTCCTGTAACACCAGTTCTTTTGGTGTTTGTATACCTTATAAATCTTTACTAGTAAAATGTTAAATATTAAAAAATGAGCTACCTCGTTAATGTTCGAAGCAATGCCATTATTTTATTTATAGGACATTTTTCCCACTAAATTTTAACATATGTTTGGATCTTGTTCAATATTTAGAGAGAGGCTCATTTTTTCTTCTTACATCTAACAAGTTCATACAAGGCATATACGTCAGCCCATCACAATCACCGGACATCATACACAAATCGAATACTTTTCCCTGAATATGCCCTCCAGTTGTTACAATTTTAATGGTTTGCAGATGGATCCTGTTAGGGTCATCCCTAGAGGTGCAGAGGGCAATGTGTATTATAGCAAACTGTGCCAGAACTATGATTCAATCATTGCTTGTATCAAAAGAAAGCTAAATGCTTCATCTAACTTAAATATATATATCTGCTTTACAGATGAGCTGAGAGGAAATCCCTCCATGTGTTATTTTATTATTGGCTGATGTCTTTTGATAAATTCCTTTTCTTTGAGTTACGAGCTGCATTTTGCCAGTGGTGTATTGATTCATCTCAAAATAAGTCACTTTTAATTTAAAAGCATATTTTGGTGTTCTTGGTGTATGGTTGTGGTGAAACCTGCAAATTCACAAGACTCAGAGGCCCATGGTCTGCTGTTTTATGTTGTGTTGTTATGAGTGCCTACAGGGCCACCATTAGAAATTGGTGGCCTGGACCTGAACCCCTGGGAGCCTACCTCCAAATACCGCCCCCAGGGCCTCCAAATACCGCCCCCAGGGCCCAACTCCAAATTTCGCCCACAGGAATACACACACAGACACAAATACATGCAATGATACAAAAGGACACAGATACACACACAAAGATATACAAACAGATACACAAAGATACAAACAGAGAGACAGGAATACACGCACTGATACAAAAGAAAAGAGATACACACACACAAAGATACACATATACTGAAACAGTATGTATGCCTATATGTGCGTATCACAGTAAAATAAATACAGTAGAAAAAGTGATAAAGTGCGACAACACAGATTGTTGTGACCACCTAAGTGGGACCCCTTAAACCACTTAAAAATAACAATTGAAATACGTACAAATGGTGGATCACACTTCTTATAACTTCCTAAAAGAAAACGAACATAAAACCATATAGTGTAATACAGTAAATTATGGGTTTGAAAAAGGAAGATATAAAGATCTTGTACTCACAAGCCGGGAGCCAAATAAAATCATAAGGCTCACATGAGTTGGGTAGTGGGACACTTAATAGGACGTCCCTATCCTCTCTTGAGCTGTTCTGGAGATAACAGGAACAGTGGAGAAACAACTTCTTTCTTGTTCATCAATTTATTGATAAAATAGTATAAAAAATACACAGGACTGCTTTAGGTAACATAAAGTTAAAAAGAAGCAATGTCCAATAGCCAAATGGCTGTTAAAGTTCATAAAAAGCACCCAAAAATTAAAGTGCAAATGAGGTAGGCTTGAAAAAAGTCCTTACTGGTCTTGAGTATATTGGGCACAAATGTCCTCCAAGGTCCTGATACGCGTTTCGCCCCTAGTGTGGGGCTTCCTCAGTCAGTAATCCTGACTGAGGAAGCCCCACACTAGGGGCGAAACGCGTATCAGGACCTTGGAGGACATTTGTGCCCAATATACTCAAGACCAGTAAGGACTTTTTTCAAGCCTACCTCATTTGCACTTTAATTTTTGGGTGCGTTTTATGAACTTTAACAGCCATTTGGCTATTGGACATTGCTTCTTTTTAACTTTATGTTACCTAAAGCAGTCCTGTGTATTTTTTATACTATTTTATCAATAAATTGATGAACAAGAAAGAAGTTGTTTCTCCACTGTTCCTGTTATCTCCAGAACAGCTCAAGAGAGGATAGGGACGTCCTATTAAGTGTCCCACTACCCAACTCATGGGAGCCTTATGATTTTATTTGGCTCCCGGCTTGTGAGTACAAGATCTTTATATCTTCCTTTTTCAAACCCATAATTTACTGTATTACACTATATGGTTTTATGTTCGTTTTCTTTTAGGAAGTTATAAGAAGTGTGATCCACCATTTGTACGTATTTCTATATGTGCGTATGCCTGACACACATATACTGAAACGGACATACACACATTTACAGACACACAGACATACATAGTGACACACAGACACATACTAACATACATATAGATGTCTATACATATAGACACACACATACATGCATAAGGACATACAGACAAACAAACACACACACTGACATACATACGGACACATACATAAATACTGAAATATATACACAAACATGCACAGACAGACGTGCACACAGATATGCATACAGACAGACAGACAGACATACATGCAGACAGACAGACATGCAGACAGACACATGGACACACAGACAGACAGACATGCATGCATGCAGACAGAGACATGCATACAGACAGACAGACATGCATACAGACAGACAGACATGCATACAGACAGACATGCATACAGACAGACATGCAAACAGACATGTAGACATACATACAGACAGACAGTCATGCATACATACATACATACTGACATACTGACATACATACACAGACATGCATCTAATTTTTTCAGCCACCCTCTTGTTTCTTACCTTTTCCTTGCAGGAGGGTGGCTGGGGCTGATGGGAGTCAGTTGCCTTTCCCTTTTCACTGCCTGGCTGTCTCTCCTCCCACGCAGAGTGAGCTGAGAGGAAGTGACCGGCCGTCAGTTCCTCCCAGCAGTACTTGCGATTTTTTTTTTAAAGTGGCCCAGTCGTGCTATTACACTGCCGCAGCGCTGAATGCTTGGGTCACCCGATGGGCACCATCAGCATGCAGGCCCCCTGTGCAGCTGCACCAGCGGCAGCTCTGCCACTACACATGGGGGCCGGCCCCACCAGGTTGTAACCCCCTGATGGTGGCCCTGAGTGCCTATATGTTTCCCCATATGATTTGGTCTTGTGTATTGATTTGGTCTTGCATGTATTGATTGTTTGTGCTTTTTTCCTGTCACATTGTTCTACCAGCAGGGCATTGTCCCATTGTTCCAGGGACACTTCCAGATCAGTTCAAAATGGCTACTTGCAACTCCTTTAAATCTATTATGTAGTCCTCATCCTTTGTTATTGTCTGTTCCCACAATTTCTGGTAATTACAGGGCTCCATTCCCACTGGTTGTAAGCTTTGTAAGTGTGATTGGTTGCTATCCAAAGTCCATACTGTAAATGGTTGACTTGGGATATGCACTGTAATTGGTTACCTACACAAGTCCATACTGCCATTGGGTACCACTGTAACCCAATTGTATGCAAATGAGGCTGTGGGGGTAGAAATCGATGTGCTGTCTCCAATAAATGTTGTTGTTTTCCCCTTCACAAAGTGCCATCTAGTGCTTGGGGAGGTGGGCTGTAATCATTACAGCAGCATTTCTTCTACCCTGAGAGGACTTTAGTAAGTAGATACTTACTCGAAGTTTTGGAGCTCTGCTACAATGATCAAATAAGGATTTGTTTTTATTACTTAGATGCCATGATTGTGGTACAGGATATGCCTTTTGTATGTGTCCACTTGTCATCTGCATGCACCTGCCTTCTATTTAATGTGACCCAAGCTAGTTTTGTCAGTTGGAATCATTGCTACAGGCATCAGGTTCTCCAATAACTTTTGGTTAACACTGCTCACTCCTATGATATAAATACATATAATGTAAAGGTTTTTATATTTGTTTGAAATAAATGTTACTCATTTTCATCTTAACTGGTTTTGCCTTTTCTGTTTTTTTATCATTGAGGACAAAGTCACTCCAAACACTTCAGTGGAAATTCCAGTATCACACCAAAAAGGTGAATTACCTGAGCCAGTTACATAGACAGGCTCAGAAAAAATGTGAGTGTGTTAACTATAAGATTCCAACTGTGATTGCTTTATATATTGCAAAAACCATATTGCCCTATGAAAGTGTTTTTTTTTTTTTTTTTTTTTTTTTTTATCCCTGCAGTAATACCTGCCACACAACACAGGGTATAAACATTTTCACTTTTTTTTTTTACACCCTTTGGGCCACTGTGATGCACTTTATGGTTAAGGATATGGATTTATAATATACTCCATATTGATTTATATGCTGTACACTATTTTGTATTTCTTGCTTTTATGATACAAATATCCTTGCATCATATCACTCAAGCATTTTCTTTAATTAGTGAATGCATTAGATGTGTTATAGGCCTATAGGAATCAAGTCTCTAGTAGCCAGACTATCATGCTTAGTTGCCATGCTCCTTGTGGTTTGATTCCTAGCTGTGACCCAGATTGCTGTACTACGATTCTGTCTTCCCTAGTATGACCAAATTCCCTATTTGATTGCTGCATGCACTTAATATGTCATTATTTTCATGTGGCATTGCCAAACTCACCATATTTTTATGTTTTATGACTAACTTAGTATGAGATCGATTTATATGCTGATATATGCGATCTTCAACTCACCTGAATAAAGCACTCAGAGTCTCTGTTTGAAACTCTGAACGCCTAATCTATGCTGCTTAGAATATGGTCTGCAACCTATACTCACTGACATATTCCAATTATCTCATGAAAAGAGGCTAGAGAGTAGCTTGGCCTATCTAGGTTTCACCTTATTGCTGACTAGCAGCCTTTGATTTTGTTTACATTTTAACAGTCTGTTGTGGGTGCTCTGTTTCCCAATGGACAGGAGTTATGTAGGTGGCAAAAAGATCAAGGACATAAGGGCAAATTGTATGACCCCCTCTTTCACATATTAAAACAAGCTCCTCCCCAAATCTCACTCTATACCTTACCTTATGTCCAACCCTAACATGTTAAATGAATATATAAAAATTATATCAGACTGGATGATATTTATTTACAATACTCTATAGGTGCATTCTTAAATATATAGGTTCCTTTTATGACCCTTTAGATCAGTTACTGCATTGTTGAACAATGATGTAAAAGCAATATCATTCACACTACATAAAGAATTTTTGGCAGACAAGACAGTTGAGAGAGCTTTAGAAAAGTTATAATATAATGAAATAAAGTTTTGCCTGCTCCCTTTAATTTGTCTATCTGTCAAACAATAATCTATAGAGATTTTACCTAGATATGCCTATTGTTGCTATAATGAAAATCCATGCACTCATTAAAATGTTACTACATTTCTTTTAGCATATATTACTAACAATGACATCACTAATGTGTCATGTGCTTTTTGAAAGAAGCAAACAGCAATCTTACCCTTATCCTTCATTTTATTCGGAGGTATCCTTATTGTATCCTCCTATTGTCATACATAATTATGTAACAATTATCATTTAAAATTATATTACTAAACAATATATGTTTTATTTAATTGGTGATCTTCACTATTCATTTTTTTTTGTGACAACATTTATTGTTAAAGGAACACTATAGTCACCTAAATTACTTTAGCTAAATAAAGCAGTTTTAGTGTATAGATCATTCCCCTGCAATTTCACTGCTCAATTCACTGTCATTTAGGAGTTATATCACTTTGTTTCTGTTTATGCAGCCCTAGCCACACCTCCCCTGGCTATGATTGACAGAGCCTGCATGAAAAAAAAAAACTGCTTTCACTTTCAAACAGATGTAATTTACCTTAAATAATTGTATCTCTTTCTCTGTAAATTGAACTTTAATCACATACAGGAGGCTCTTGCAGGGTCTAGCACGCTATTAACATAGCAGGGGATAAGAAAATCTTAATTAAACAGAACTTGCAATAAAGAAAGCCTAAATAGGGCTCTCTTTACAGGAAGTGTTCATGGAAGGCTGTGCAAGTCACATGCAGGGAGGTGTGACTAGGGTTCATAAACAAAGGGATTTAACTCCTAAATGGCAGAGGATTGAGCAGTGAGGCTGCAGGGGCATGTTCTATACACCAAAACTGCTTCATTAAGCTAAAGTTGTTCAGGTGACTATAGTGTCCCTTTAACATTGTGAATAGCCTCCCAGCTGAAGTGGTAGAGGTTAACACAGTAAAGGAGTTTAAGCATGCGTGGGATAGGCATAAGGCTATCCTAACTATAAGATAAAGCTAGGGACTAATGAAAGTATTTCAAAATATTGGGCAGACTAGATGGGCCGAATGGCTCTTATCTGCCGTCACATTCTATGTTTCTATGATTCTGGGATTGTGCAACAGGCCATAATCATTCTAATTGCTCTTGCTTCTTTTTACACATCCATTCAAAATCCTTCGGATCTTTGACAAATGGCATCTTGTTGCAAATGATGAAATTCAAGTGTATACTTGACACACGGTTTATGGTTTATAAAAAGCAGGCATTCCACTAATAAGAGTATTTATGGGACATAGAGACATAGCACACCTGTTTCTATGGATCAGAAAAAAAAAATGTTTATTTGTGAATTCAACATCTTAACCCCTTCTCTACCATGCATTTTTTTATTTTAACATTTTTGCATGACATATAATTGGACGTATAGCTAGAATGTGCTTGTTGGATGACCAAATGTACAGATATATCTTAGAGTTTTATAGATATATAATTTTCATGCCTTATATATTACAGTCAATTATGTTACTTATGTGCAGTGGCCTAGAGTGCAACCACAAACAACTGAGGTCAAACTAGCACACTGCCTCATCATACTCCAACCCTCTGTCTAAATTTAATATTGCAATAACTATATTGCACTATAATATTAGTAGAATAAAAAAGCATGTAGAACATCAAATATTTAGTACTGTGCTGTGAGGCAGTGTAGCAGCAAACCATAAACATCAACAAAAAATGTATAGTAAAATAGATGCAAAACTCACTCATGAACAAAGGAGAAAAATATAAATAAAATAATTATAATTAAAATCACAGTGAAATCAATTACTAAAATCTCACCAAATTGTAAACACGCTTAAAGGGACACTTAAGACCCCTTAAGCACTTTAGATTGCTAAAAAGCTTTATGTGTAAAGAGTGGGTCCTCTTTATTTAATTTTGCAAAAAGTGGAGATGTCAATAGAAATTGACAAATGTATTAATTAACCTGGTTACGCCAACTTTGCTTTCAAACAGACAACAGATCCTGTCGTTTCCTGATTTCCATAGATCAGTGAAGCTAAACTCAGGTGGCAGCAATAGCTCAGAGCACATGCCTTGCACAGACTTCTCATTGAGCTGCATTGGGAAGTCTGTGATTGGACAGCCACAGAAAGTCTTGGTGGATTTAGAAGGGGAGGGATTGCAAAGGCAGAAGTTTGCAAGCAGTTTTTAGATATGTCTCAGTGACAAAAAATGCCTAATTAAAAGCATGCAAGTTTTCATTTGAAGTATTTATTTTTTTATTTTATTTATTATTGCCATTTATATAGCGCCAACAGATTCCATAGCGCTTTACAATATTATGAGAGGGGGATTTAACTATAAATAGGACAATTACAAATAAACTTACAGGAACAATAGGTTGAAGAGGACCCTGCTCAAACGAGCTTACATTCTATAGGAGGTGGGGTGTAAAACACATTAGGACAGGAATGTATATATACTAAACAGTGATTTTTGTTTATTTTGTATTTGGTGTCACATCCTGTTCTGTTCTGCGGAGATGTCTGGCCTTGGCTTCTGGTATCCAGTACTCGTTTTACAATTCTTGTTTAGTTTTTCTGGTTTTATGTTCTATGTCTGGTTATCTTTATGCTGGGTTTTCTGGGTTCATTCCTTTATTCTGTTCCTGGAATTCCCAGTCTCCTGGATTTCTTTAAATGTTTATTCTTTGTTGCCACAACCCTTCCTTTGCCATTTAATCCTTTCTTTGTTTAAGTCTTCAGTCTCATTACCTCTGCTCCTTTCTTTGCAGGTAAGTACTGTGTGTGTTTTATTGTGTATTTGGTCATGCATATCTAGGCAGTTAGGACCTCCCGGAATTGGAGTACTTTGGCGCAGTGGTGGACTGCATACATTTTGGCCATTTATGTATGTCTAAATCTCCAATGTTTTACATATATAGTACTTAGTTATGTCTGCTCTTGTTTTGCCCTGCATCTCTTATCTTTTTTTATTTTGTCTTCCCAGTTCATGCATAGTCCTGTCCTGCCCTGTTCATGTTTCCCTCATGTCTTGTGTACATGTTCTGGGTTCTGCTTTCTGTCCTGCTCCTGTTCTGGGTTCTTCTAGTCTTGTCTTGTTTTCTTGTTAGGTGCCTGTTCTTGTCTTGCCTTGTTTCTGTACTGGATACATATCTGCTGCAGAGCCTCCCTATCCATATCCTGGAAGGTCTGCATAGTTTCATCTGCTCCTGGATCTGCAGAAGCTGCACCAGGGCCCTGGTATATGGCGCACAAATGCTGTTGCTCAACACCAGCGGGCGTGTGGTTACCCTGCACCAGGCCCTGATAGACCTTTCCATGCTGAGACTCCCATCATCATCATTATCAGGCACTCAGGGGTCCGGGTCTCCGTACCGCTACCCGTGACATTTGGGCAGCGAAGTGCCCTTTTAATAAAGTGAACAGCACACATTGGATGTATATAAAATAAGTATGAAATTACCCCCTCATGATCAAAGGACTAGGAGTAGAAATACAAAAACATATAATAAACATAGTGCAACATAAAAATCAATAAATTATTGAAATTCACACTTGTAGTGATCCACTCGCATTTGCTCCTAAGAAGACTGACTGTATGCTTACTATATTGGAGCCATCTGAAGAAGGCTCAAGCTTTTGAATGTATCATTGTAAGCGAGAATTTATTGATTATTATGTTCATAAATACTGCGCTATATCATTGTATGTATTTAGTTTTCTCCTCCTTGTCTTTTGATAGTCATGATGGTAATTGAAAAAAAATATACCATTATATTATGGTAGTAGTAAATATACTGTATTTGTTTGGGTTATTTCTTGTAGGTATTAATGAATGGTGACATAGCAAATTGTCTTATTTTGCGAAAACAAATTTCACATAACTATTTTTTTTAATACAAGAAAATCTCACTTGTTTTAAAGTGTAGGCATTGTATACTTCACAATTATAACTACAAGAAATCCCATGTGTTGTGAGGTTAATAGTGATGACCTATGAAACTATTCACATGCGTAATATATTTGTATCTGTAATTACTATTTAACGTCAAATATGTCATCTGATAAAATGATCCATTCAAAATACTTTGGATCTTTGACAAATGGCATCTTGTTGCAAATGATGTGATTTTTTTTTTGTCACTTCAATCCATCTTTCCTTATTGCATAAAATTGATATTTTTTCCAAGCGTTTAAAGATTTGTGAAGTTTTGCTCTTTTTCAAGTGTTCTGTAAAAGGTTTGAAAATACCATTAAAGCTTCCCGTTGCTACAGAACATTATCAGCCTTTCATGAAATTTAGCAGATATTGTATGCTGCCAAATTATTTTACCATAGAGAATGCTTTTCTCAGGAGAGAAAATAAATGTGTTTCTCAGCGCTTAAATTGGTGAACAAAAAAGAGAGCTTCTCAAACGCTCACAACATGTAACAAAATACAAAAGTATCTTACAAATGAAAAGGTAACAAAAAATAATTAATTACCCTAAACAATATGTTGGAGGTAGATAAGTCACAGCAAGAACATTAAAAAACAAGATAAAACAAAAATAGTGTAGATTGTAACCTTAAGTGGTAATATATATAAAATAATATATATATAAATATTATGAAAAAATCTCACTCACATACATTGGAGCCTATTTTAATTGGCTCAATCATGTGAGCAACTGAGCTCTTAGGGCAGCACCACACCTTTCTTCTGAATGTCACTCCCCAAATCTCAAAAGAACACATGAAAAAAAAGACACATAGTGCAGTATGCATTATATCACCATATGTGTGAATAGGGATAACCTTTTTTAGCAAAGACTCTTTTCGAAATTAAGCTTTGTCAATCGGCTTAATTATGAAACACATCTTAGTTAAAAGATTATACTGGACTTTTTTTAGTGCGTATGTCTACTGTTTTATGGTATTTTATTTTTAATAAATGTTTTAAGAGCACGATTTTAGTCTGGCATATTATGTATGGGATGTGTCACCCTGTCTTTGAAACTATATCTTTGTAGCTCAGAGCCAGGTATACATTAGGCTCTGTATAAGGTAAGCATTTTATTACTATTCACCTATAGTGGGATATAATACATATGCACTATTGGTCTTGAGATTTGGGGAGTGCTGCCATAAGAGAACAGCTACTCACAAGATTGAGCCAAACTAAAATAGGCTCCAATATATGTGAGTGGGTTTTTTACATTATTTTAAATATATATTGCCATTTTAAGTTACAATATATACTATTGTGATTTATCTTGGTTTTATTTTATGTATGCTGTGAATTATCTACCTCAAACATCTTGTTAAGGGTAAGGAATTATGAGTTTCTAGCACTCCACTATATTATTTGAGTGTTTTCACTTGCACGATATTTTTGTAAATTATTTCACTAGTTCATGTATTCTTATGATTTCTCTTATTTGTATTTCTAAAGAACTCTTGGAATGTTTTGTCAGCAATTTAATTAACATTTTTTAATTTTTGATTTGCATTTCCCTGGGATGTGTTTATCTCTAAAGTGTTGAGAGTACTAACTAATTGATTGTATTCTTTTCTCATTATGCTTATGAATTTGAAGAATAATACAATTGTCTGAGGATAGCTTTCAGCACACTGCTTTATAGGTCTGCATTGCTTACCTATAGCATGTACCATAACGTTGTGCAAAGCCCTTTGTGTGAAAAAAAAATACATTTGTTTGTATTATTGTCAGTGACAAATAAATTGATTCTTAAAATTATTGAAAAGCAGAATCCACTGACTGACTCATACTTATGACTACATATTCCATTAACTTGACTTATCTCACCATTGTTTCTTCAAAGCATGATCATGGATGCATGCTACTATAATTACAGAAGGGCCTGTCACCTTATTTACTTTGTATAATACCTGCATAGCATTAAGCAATATATGTGAACCAACCTTTATATAGCACATGTATCTCAGTATTACAGCTAGTAGTAGCAAGTTGCTGTGTAGAATTCTCAGATTGATTACACTCACGTTACTGACTACAAACAAACAGACCCTCTGATTTAGACAATGTTTTGCATTTTTAACTATGAACACAAACATATACATGAGAAGCTACACATGCATAAGTTGCCACATTGATTTAAAGGAACACCCCAAGCATTACAACTACCGCAGTTATCTTTTGGGTTAGACTTTGAACAATTACATTTTCCAATGTATTTTTATAGCAAATGTAAATATTTACACTGCGACTTTTCACATTATCTCTAACTAAACCACTATTTGTTATTTGCTGGTTATCTGTGTCCAAAACAATGTTACATATATTTAGACTACATTATAAAGTAAACAAAAATCCTGTAGAAAACAAAAACATACGAACGTTCAGTAGTTTTGTTCCCACGAACAAGGGGAACAATCGCTCCTATGAACCAGGGGGCTTCGTTCGTGCATTTATTCAGTTTTTTTACATTTTCGAAATAGACTTCCATAGAATTCAAAAACTCCTGAACTGATCTGGGTGATTTTTGGATATGTTGGTCACCCAGATCAGGGCTATCAGGGGATATTTATATTTAACATTGTTTTGTAATTATGTGTTTTAGGTTACTTTCTATATTTTGGGGAAATATGTTTTTTTCTGCCTGGAGATAATTGGGTTATCCTTTAGCTGACTCGATTATCTCACAGGCAGAGAGGAGGGGATTGTATGGTTGCAGTGGGTGTGTCATCTTTGTCACTGAGCTATTATTGGTTGTAACATTTATGTCCTTGTCCCCCACAAGGCCCATGTGGGAGGTCCCGTTGCATGGGGACTTGCATAACAGCCAGTGTGGCATCAAAAAGATTAATTCCTGTTATACCCTTCATGAAGTCTAGGCTCATGTTTGGTAGCTATCTACTTGCTGGGGAGAAACTACTTGGATGCTGCATTCACCTGGACCTATTCGTATCTACACCCTTACTGCAACTATAATCACCGAGGCTTAGCAGTTCGGGAGGAGTAGGCGAACAAGGTACTTAAGATACCAGCGTTCGTAACAAGGACCTACTACAATACCAAACCCCATTGAATGCCCATGACAACTTCAGATATCTGCAAATCAGAAGCTTCCTTTATACTCCTCATAACAGGCTAGCTGGCACTTCAAAACCCATGCATTTGACAGAACATGCAGAGATGCCCCAGTCCACAGAAGTCAAATCTCCTCTAACTACCTTTTATTGGTGTCTAACTTACCTGCAGAGGCACTTTCCTATATGTTGGCTTGGGAGAGGGACTTAAGTCCCCTTACAGAGCCCTTTGACTGGCAGAAGATATGGGAGGATAAAGCATCTATTTCTGTATGTGTTAATCATAAGGAACAAGCCTGCAATACATTCATTATATGACACCTCACTCTATTAGATTATTCAGAATGATTCTGACCTATGTTGGAAAATAACTATATTCACTTCTGGTGACACTGTCCTTAGGTATCCAGACTGAGGAAATAGGTGGCCAGATTACAACATGACATCCCTCAAGACCAGGATTTGGCTACTGTCCAAACCATAGGATGCAATTACAAGAGCACATAATAAATTAGCAGCTAGGATAGCACTGGCCTCAAATGAGCATTACCCGCACTATGGGAATTTCCAACCATGCTAAGAGTAGATACAGTAATACATAAAGTAAAAGAAGCAATCAAAATGGACAAATCGAGAGCAAAGACGCAAAACTTCTAAAAACTTCCACCGGGCATGGGACTCGAGGCTTTATGACCAACAACTAACACAATAACACTATTAATGAATACGATATCAAGACACACTACATTGATAAAAGCTCCTCTGTACATGGGACAGCATTACCTAATGATCAAGGGATGCCAAGGACTTCATCCTATCCCTTCATCACCATATTCAACCTAATCCACCCAGTTTAATTTTTACCTTTCACAAAACTCAAACCTGCACAGGTAGTATTATTATACAGGCAACATAAATCTTAGCAAGAACCAACAATATTATTAACCCTCAAAGAGACTTACTCTCACAACACGGATTACACAACACAACATGGATTACACATACCTGGAGAGCAATGAGGACACACACAATGTTGCCGACCGACTCACTACAAACATGTACATTTAAAGCTCACCTGATGCAGTGCCAATTGTTTTTTTTTCATTTTTCATTGTTTGTTCTTGGTATATATGTTATTATATATTTAAATTCCAATGTAACGTAACCATTGCCATGCGGTATGCAAGCTCGTGACAGCGAATGCTCTTCATCGCATTTTTAAGAGAAAAAACATACATTGCAACACATACAATATATGCTTTACATGTTCATCACAGCATACAGACAAATGTGGTAAAGATATATATATATATATATATATATATATATATATATATATATATATATATGTACAAATATGTACAAAACTATTCTGACCCATTAAGCTGTGGCCAATTTTCCATATGAAGTATATAAGGACAATATTTTAACTGATGTATATATTTAATGTATTAATTGCACTCTCTTAACTTTTCCCTACTCCAATTACTATAAATATTTTATAATGAATCTCATCCTGTTTTAGTATAATGCCATTCACAATCTATCACTGGTGCCATTAAAATGAAAACTACATAAAATATAATGCAAAGGTTTTGTCCTTTGAAATTGTGTAAGAAACCGAGTGATGCTATGTAGTATCACATCATTCGAGCACTTGTCTTTTGGAAGCTGAAAAATACTAGCTTGAGAATTTTTTCTTTTCTTTTTTTATCATTCATTCTGTGCTGTTCTCTTATGTGTCAGAAACCTTAAAACACTTCTTACAATAGAGAACTGCAGTGTAGAGAAATAGCCAGAGTGCTGTACTTTTACAAACACAGACTGCTACATCTAATTAGAGTCTTGCAGGATACTGCAAAAGAGCCACGGGCACAAAAGGAGTGTTCAGACGTACTGGTGTATGGTATACTTTTTTTATAGAACACTTCCAAAGTTGGACCACCTAGGTGTTCAGCTTTCCTACTGCAAAATGGTGCTAAATCTTAATTCTTTCCTGATGTGAGAATTTCCTTGAATAGAAAAATATTTTATAGTTTTGTGTTGGTTGGTCAATTCAGGTGTTGCTAAGTTCCACCAGGTAATGCACGTCTGATCTTAACCTTAGTGAATAACTTTTGCACCTACATCAGGCAAAAAGAAAACTGCTGCCTAAATGAAAATACCTTACATTAGTTTTTCCAAAGTGTTTGGAAACACAGTTAGGATTTTTTTATATTTTCCGGATTGCATTTTAGAATACATGATCATAACTGGAAGCTATGAGTCTTGGATTTAACATCCATGATTATAAACTGGAATTGGGAAATTAAATTGTATGATATTTTACGCCCTGGCTTGACACTTCTCATGGTTTTACACTATTAAATAAAACATTACACACATGTATAACTTGTGTTAAACTTTTTAATTAATGATGCTCTATTTTCCTTTAAATTTCCTTGACAGATTTAGCAAATAGCATCTTAGTCCTGTTCAGAAAGACAAGGCAAGCATTGCAAATGAAGTGGAAACATATCAACGCTATTTAATTTCTCCAATTCTCTGATTGCTTTCTGCATGCTGACTGGCAGGTGTAAAATACATAACTGATAACAATGATTGTTAGGGAGCCAAGATAGAGGTGATCAGTTTTTTTGTATTTTTTTTTTCATGCCACATAAATATATATTTGTTAAATGCAGCTATAAGTAAAAATAATATTACAAATCCTGGGAAGGAACAGTTTTACTTTAACCAGAGTTACTTCTGCCTTCTCCAACATGCTCAAGCCATTGGCAAAACCATTGGCAAAATCTCACTGACTTCAAGTTCAAAAAGACTCTACTTGAAATGGTGATATCATCTGATAAAGTAAAGATGCTGATTGGATAACTACCCCTGTGAAAATTATGCTGTTCACAGGCTCATTAGGTCCTGCTAAATGCTCTCTCACAAACTACAACTTTATAAAAAAAAGAATTATGCAACACAAAATTAAAAGTGCACATCATGAACAATAATCTTAATCTTGAAAATAATTGAGAGTCAGAATCCGTAAGAGAAGGTAAATCTTGTTTTATGAACTACGATTTTTTGCATGTTTGTGCAAAGCAAAATGAAATTTAATATGTATATACACAGATTTGGCAGAGCGTGGGTTAAAAGACTTGTATTTTATGAAATATACCTAAAAATGCATTTTATACAATGTAGTTCTATATTAATATAGCTCTAATCTTCCTTTAAATCTTTCAGGGATGTTCACAAGAAAAGTGATCTCGGGTAGTCTGAGGTCTCATAGCAGACAGGAAAATGGACAGCTTGTATGTCGAACATAGAGTTTATCTGCCATCAAGTGCCAGACATTTTATTTGCCAGCAGAAACATCCAATTAATGTTTTTTTTTCCCTTTAAATTGCAGCCTAATTTTCACAGAATGATACATTTATTTCACCCTCCATCATGCAGTGCACTTTTAATTAGCTGTCTGATTACAGGACACAGATAAAAGCTCTGACATTCTGGATCAATATAAAACCCAGGGGGTAGAATAAACTTTCAGTCCACAAGGCAGAGTCTGCAAGTGCTGGTTAAGTTAATTAAGTGATGCTACATATTGATATTGTAAATCTCTAAATCTTTGCCAAAGAAAGTTGTTATAATACAAATATGTACAAGACTATTCTGACCCATTACGCTGTGGCCAATATTCAACATGAAGTATATAAGGACAATATTTAAACTGATGTCTATATTTAATGTATTAACTCATGCACTATCTCTTGACTTTTATCTTTTTAAATTACTATACATATTTAGCAGCATTAGCAAAATTTACAGCTTAAATAATTTTAAAAGTGCTGTTCCTTATATCTGGGGGAAAGAGATTGGAAGAGAAATAAAGGGGGGGCAATGTTTAGTCTACAGGGCATCATATACTTTTGAAAATATTAAGTTTAATAAGAGATTGGATAGAGTCAAGTGGCTCTCTCTAATAGACTAAGAGCAATGATCAACTGCTACAGTCAGGGGTACCTACAGATGTGTTTTTTCAATAACAGGTTTCTTGGTATTTTGGCTCACATAGCAAAGATATTTCTCTATATATTATTATTATCATTATTATTAAATAGCGCCAACAGGGGGCGTGTCCAGCTTCCGGTGAGAGCGGTCGCATGGTTTAGGAGCTCTGCTTCCATCCCGACCTTTAAGCTACTGAAAGCGTAATTCTAAACGATAATTTAAGGGAAGAAACATCCTGCACAAGAACGCAGTTATCGGATCACAATATGCCACCCACCAAATAATTAAAAATCTCGGACTCAGCTCGATCAAAATAGACGGAACGCCGCCGAGAAAACCAAGATGGCGACGAGGCCTCTAATTTATCAGATGGCCTTTCTGATCACGAACCGAGTTATGCGACTTATTCCAACTCTCCTGTGACGGAAAGAAGTCTCCATAAAATGTTACAAGAACTCCGGGCCACAATTACAGCTGACTTCCAGCAAATAAATGGAGATTTAAGAAAAGAAATCTCGAATATCAGTGACAGAACTAGTCACCTCGAAAACAGAACGGAGGAATTATATGTGGCCCACAACGAAGCAGTGGACAAAATACAAAAGCTGTCTGAAGAAAATGAATCTCTAAAATTGAAATTAGCAGACATTGAAGACAGATCACGGAGGCAAAATGTCCCCTTCAGAGGCATACCCGACGACATATCCCATGACGCTCTTCCAGCCCACATTCTCTCTATTTGCAATCTGCTGGTCCCGGCCCTGCCGGACTCCGCGTGGGCCTTTGACAGAATGCACCGACTCCCGAGGCCAGCTCGCTTGTCCGCTATGGTCCCCAGAGATGTAATTGTGAAATTTCATTATTATGCTCACAAGGACATTTTACTATCAGCAGCAAGGAAGATGGCGACGCTACCTGATCCCCACCAAGGCGTAGCGCTATTTGCAGATCTATCGGCATCGACGATGGCGAAGAGAAGGGAATTTATTACAATCACAAAGTCTCTACGAAACAACAGTGTGGCTTACAAATGGGGTTATCCCACCAAACTGATCATATGGAAACAAGGGAGAAACCACGTTGTAAATGACCCAGCAGAAGGGTTGAAGTTACTAACAGAGTGGGGCATGTGGAACTACACTAATGATCCTCAAGGCGCAACAACACTTCCCCAAGAAGACTGCAAGCAGAATGGCAAATGGCGAAAACACCACCTAAGAAGCCATGAACTGTGCAATGAATATCAAGCAGGTCTCTACTGCTATAGGTTATGCGTAATTCAATACGCACAGGTACCCGTTTGCTACAAGTTTAAATGCATGATAGTCTAGCATCAATATGCTGACAACATCTTTAACATCATGTCATACGAGGCATTATTGCCGTTACATGGTCTGATGTCAAACACTAATTTTTTCAGGCTAGAAAGTTATGTGTGTTGTGTTGATATACCTTTGCACATCTAGTATCTCTGCTAGCATATCCATGGTATAGTCTATGTAGATGCCCTAGTGGAATATGTTAGCCAATTGCATAGATGGTTTTATGACTTACTATATAGCATTGTATTTGTACATTTACAGACTTAGATTTAGTATAACTCTACGCTTCAACCTTGAGCTACACCTTATAGTAACGCTTGACTATTTATTCAGGTCATTTCCACTTTAATCAAACTAGACTCAACTTATTAATGATGCCTATACAGTATCACAGCTATGTATGTTTCCCTGGTAGCCGGTTACTACCTTGCATTGTAACACAATTACAGTGTTGAACGTTGCACCGTTTCACACAGTCTGCATTTGTGAATTACGTGCAGGTATATGTTATCAAACTAACTTCTCCTTACCGCCCTATTCCTGTATTTTGGTTCACATAATCGCACACTGGATAAGTAACTGAATACCCAAGTGCCAACAGTCTACCAAACACTTTGGATAATTGTGATATACGCACATAAACAATCACAAATGTCTCCAAAGTGCTCACTTACAGCATATGTATCCTATACCCTATTACCACCAAAGGCCCGCATCAGTGATCTTGTGCATTCATCCACAGGCATGGGTAGAAATGTGGATACTTAACTTTTGCGTGTTGCCAGTGGCGTATCTGTGCGCATTTCACGCATTATAACCTTCTACTTATAATCTTTCAAGAAAGAAGGGAAAAGAAAAAAAAATAGAAAAAAAAAAATAGTACCGGGCTACTTACTAACCCGCTGCACTAAGCCACTATATGATCTTAATTTACCACGGAATAAGTTGTTCTTGCGTACGATATGTGTGATCAGTGTTACCATTGTTTCATTGGCTCATGGTTTCGGCTGTAAAGATCAATGTTGTTAGACAAGTTAACTTATGTTCAACATACTTCCCATGAGTTCTCATTTATATTGTTAATATGCTTTACCTTCAGGTCGGGAGGAGACCAGGGTCCCTCCTAGTCATCTTTGGAATAGGCTCTTAGTTTATACCCCTCAGATGACCTTTGTGTGCCTTCCTATTAGGGAAGCCGTATGTAAATACCTTTGTTTTTTTCTATCTCTCTTTCTTTTTTCCTTCTACCTCTCTTTCCCGCCCCCCCCCCCACGTAGGTCTGGAAATCTCCATTATACCTAGCAGGTCAATTAGAAAGTTACCACCTACTTCGCCTATGTATCCTGATGTATCACTATCGAGTTACCGCATCATACTCCTACAGGTATGCCATGCAAATCTCCACTTACTGATTCGAAGTGTCCCGTATATCATTAACCCCTCAACAACACTCCTATGACACATCACTCGATGAAAATTATCTCGATCAACACCAGAGGTCTTAATAGCCCCTTTAAGAGGAAACATTTATTACATACCATGCATGACAGTGAAGCAGCAGTAGTGTGTGTTCAGGAAACCCACTTTAGCATAAAAAACGCACCCCTCATCCATTCAACGAAATACCCAAGGAACGAAATACTATGCCCATGCTCCTAACAAATCCAAAGGTGTAGTGATAATTTTTCATAAAGACTGGGTTTTCACGCCCCACAAGACGTACGAAGACAAGACAGGTAGATCTTTAATTTTGGTAGGCGAATTGAATGGCATACTAGTTACCATAGCCTCAATCTACGCCCCCAATGAGGCACAATTTCCGTTCCTTAATAAAACAATAAAAAAGATATCACTTATGAAACAATGTCACGTTATCATATGCGGAGATTGTAACTGCACTCTTGACCCATCACTAGATACCAAGCGTACTAAAGACAAACCGCCCAATAAAACGTCTATCCACAACAGTAAACTTCTCTCACAATTACTACACTCCCACGACTTATACGATACGTGGAGAAACCTTTTTCCTTCGGCAAAAGATTTCACATATTTCTCACAGGTCCATATGATGTATACACGATTCGATATGTGCTTCCTAGACAAATCGACTCTTCCGCATCTATTAGACCAAACCATTGGTCAAAGGACATGGTCTGACCATGCTCCAATTACTATCACACTAGTGGTACCGTACCCCTCAAAAGGTCAGGGTAAATGGAGACTAAATGAATCCTTATTGGATAACCCCACCAGCCGTCTGAAAATAACTTTGGAGTTAACTAATTACTTCTACATTAACTCCACGGGGGATACCTCTATAGCAACTCAATGGTTAGTACACAAGGCGGTCATTAGGGGAGAATTTATCAAAATAGGATCTACCGCCAAAAAACTATTCCAATCAGTGTATACCTCGTTAAACCGTGAACTGACATCATTAGAACAGTCTAATAAAAAATCCCCCTCCAAATCTTTATCAAAACAAATCGCTACTATTCAGAACAAAATTCATGAGCTACACGCTCAATCATACACAAAAAACTTACTCAAAACCAAACAAAAATTCTATCACATGGGTAATAAAGCAGGTAAACTACTAGCCAATCAACTAAAATCCAAGTACCTGTTAACTAAAATCCCTTATATCATGACCAAAGAAAACGTTCGAACGTACAACCCTAATCAAATAGTGGACGAACTGTTTCTCTATTACGAAAAATTATATAATCTCAAAAACGACGCATCAATACATACCCCCAACGAACCAGATATATCTAATTATCTCTCCCAAATCATGCTTCCACAGACCACCCAGCAACAAGACGATACTTTGGATGCCCCGTTTACAGAGGAAGAAGTAGCGCAGGCCATAAACTCCTTCCCAAGCGCAAAGCTCCGGGCCCTGATGGCCTTTCAAATTATTATTATATAAAAATGGCGACCCAGTGTTTGCCACGAGCTCCCGACAGCCGGGCTGAAAACGGGGGAACAGAGGTGGCCTTATGGCCCAAACTCCTCTAAAGGTGCACCACCCACGTCGGGGGTGCACCGCAGCATCGAAGGATACTACCCCGGGACCTGTCAGGGCCGAGAGAGCGGAGATCCGCGCGCGGCCTACAAGGGCTGGAGCCGGGGGGAGGCGGCCGCTCCCCCCGGTGCAGGAACCCCCAAGCGACTTTACTGCAGCCTGCCCCCCCCACTCACCGGCGGGGGATATCCCGGTCCCCATTGGAAGCATCGACCTAAACGGCACACGGACGAGTACAACCCACGGCGTGCAGGGGCAACAAGTCACCACAGCACTGCCAAGATGGCCGCTCCGTGCAGATATAAGGAGAGGGCAGCACACAACAAGCGGTCAACACCTCCACAGGAGACCCTCGACTGGCTTTGCCAAAGATTCTGGGACACGCTACACAAACGGGGAGCTACTTACCGACAAGCAGAATCAATAGTGGCAGCATGGATCCGCCCAGCAGCGAGACGCAGCCATTACAGGCGCTTACCCAGGGCCTCCAAAGCGGTCGTCCGGCAGTGCCGATTGCAGCGGTCCTCAAGGAGGAAATCACGCCCCAACTCCCTACCACATAATCCTGCAGCCGTTCTACAAGCGACGCACGCAAGGGCCTCACCAGACCAGACTACCAATACCCAGCGCAACATGCTGCGGATCCCGGCGGACAACACCGCAAACCAAAAATCTGGGCAACAGCACACCCCTCAAAGAACCTCCGGAGCGGTCTCCTGGCATGACGACGCCAAAGCCACAGAGGGGGACTTTATCATACCGCCAGCTGGCGTGGGCTGAGTGTGTCTCAAGTTCTTACAGCCAACTGCCTTCATCGTGCTGACCTATGGGCTGTGGGTCTGCCTAGCCCTATTGATTGTACCAATGATTTCATGTTGTGGGTTCTGACTAATGAGCCACCTACCTAACCCATCCAAACCTCTGCAGGACTTCCTAACCTGTGAAACGTAGATACTGGCAAGCTTATATTCATATGTACTGTATACATAGCCAGAGAATTATAGTAATTAGCTTTATATTGTATGTATGATATTCCTGTCACTTGCATTTTTTTGTCACCAATCTTACGCTTAGGAATGACATACTACTGCTCATGGGCGTAATTCCCTCAAGCTTCCTGTTAAGTTTTCTCCCCTTACTACTCATGCTCAACATATGCTCGGTTTCACTGCATACATCTTCTTAGCCCGTCATGAACAGTGGGCTCCCTCGGATGTAAGCTTATATCTGTTCAGGAAATGCTTGCTTAGGCTGACCCATATAATGGGGACTTTATAAGTTCTTTTCACCCTAGCTAAGCTACCTTGACTTAATCTGTACCATGGGACCACCACCCCCTTCTATTCCACGCTTTAAGTAACGATACACTGCGTCTTACCTGTGACGAATCGTTATATAGCATAGTCAGATATTCTATAAACCTGCTTTGAAAGCCTGCTTTGGAGGCCTGCTTTAGAGGCCTGCTCTCAAAGCCTGATTTAAAAGCCTGATTTAAAAGCCTGATTTAAAAGCCTGATTTAAAAGCCTGATTTAAGAGCCTGATTTAAGAGCCTGATTTAAGAGCCTGTTTTAAGAGCCTGATTTAAGAGCCTGTTTTAAGAGCCTGATCTAAAAGCCTGATTTCAAAACCTGTTTGGTTTTTTTTCGCCTGATTTACAAGCCTATTTTCTCAGCCTGATGTATATGCCTGTCTTCTAAACCTGTTTTATACGCCTGTTACTCATGCATATTTTGTCCTTACAAATAACAAAAAAAAAAGTGCATTGTCTATCTTCCCTCTATTGTAACTAATGTTTTAACACCTGCATATGGATTGCCTTTGGGGTACCGTAGGTATGCCTGTGACTACTATATGCACTACAAAAATAAAGAATTTAAAAAAAAAAAAAAAATGGCGACCCCAACTCATTCCTCATATTACAAAGCTTTTTAATGTAATCAAACAATCTGGCAAATTCCCACGAGAAATGCTGAAAGCATATATTATAACACTACCCAAGCCCAATAAAACCCCGATGATATGCAGCAACTTACGTCCAATCTCCCTGCTCAATGCCGATGTAAAATTATATGCAAAGATAATAGCTGCCAGTATTGTATTACAAATGGGACCAGTCAGGGTTGCCCACTCTCACCTCTGATATTTATCCTCTACTTGGAGCCCCTAGTGAGGAAATTAAAACAAGACACAATGCTTCCTGGCATACTTACCCCGGCGGGAGAAAGGAAGATTGCACTTTTTGCTGACGACATCATCTTATTCCTCACTAACCCTACAGATGCAATCCCTCATCTACTTCATAATTTAACCTCCTTTGGCTCCATATCTTATTATAAAAATAATACTAGTAAGACCCAAATTCTGCCCATAAAATTAGCACAATCAACAGTGGAAAAACTGAAAACCAGTTACCCTTTCGATTGGAAAACTACGTCAATCTCCTATTTGGGTATTGAAATCACCAACTCTAGAGCACTTATCATCAAGGAAAACCATGTAGCAATTCTATCCACTTTATCTAAGCAAATGGATTCATGGGACAAACTTAACGTTTCCTGGCTGGAAAAAATAAACTCCATAAAAATTATGATGTTACCACATATATTATATTTATTTAGAATCCTGCCTATTGCCCTTCCTAATACCATTCTGAAATGTTTTCAACTTGCCATCAACGCCCATATTTGGAGAAAAAAGCCCCCAAGAGTATCCATGCAATCAATGTGGCGCTCACTTACACATGGAGGCCTTAATGTCCCCAATGTCAAACATTACTATAGAGCATCACAACTGGATCAGGGATTGGATATTATAACAAGTAGGACAAATCCTATATGGCTTGACCTCGAAACTTCGTGTGGTCACATCCCGTCCCTTGCCAACACTTTATGGACGTCCTCCTTCCCCAGCAATCCAGCATTACTACCAGCCACGACCTTATTGATACAATCATGGTCTACCTGGATCCAATCGCTGTGGCCTTGTGAAGAATTACTTTATCTTGCTCCGCTTTCTGCCCTCTCTTCCATTTCCCCAGACCTTCCCACATATAAATGGGTGAACTTTGGCATTACACATGTCCATTGTTTGTTTGACAAGGATGGCATTCGGCCTTTCCCTGCACTGCAAGACTCCTTCAAAATACCTCCTAGAGATATTTTCCTATATTTAAGAATAAAACATATCTTAATGTCCAAATCGATCTCCTATATAAATCCATTATCACTCAGTGCAATAGGTAGTAAGTGGATCGTTACACACAAACTACACTCTTCAATTAAATTTCTCTCCACATGCTACACAGCACAGAATGACAAAATCAAACTGCCTTATATGCTCAAGTGGGAATCTGCTATGGGTAGTACATACACGTTATCTAATTGGGAACGCACCATCCTTTACACCAAACAATCTTCCAATTGCATTACACACTGGGAAGCTTACTTAAGACATTAATGCGATGGTACTTGTGCCTCTCAGACTTAGCAAGGTCTACTCCACGGTGTCGTGACTGTGTTGGAGATGTAATGTAGATACAGGCTCTATAGAACACATTTTCTGGCATTGCGGTGAATTACGAACATTTTGGAATTTGATACAAAAATCTATACACTCATTGTGTGGTATAATGATCCCCCTCATGCTAGACAATTACCTACTGCACCTCATCTCCAACCTGAGAGACACTCCATCCAGACATGCGGTACTCAATATCTTACTAGCCGCCAAGATAAGCATTGCAGCCCACTGGAAAAGTACGCAGTGCCCAAATATTTCGGAAGTGATCTCTAGAGTAGATGCCACGTATCACCACAAAAAGGAGTGGGCAAAAGCGAGCAACGTTTCATCCTTCCTCACTAAATGGCAAAACTGGGAAGAATTTACACAATCTTATTTCAAATAGGTGTGCACTGTCGCCCAGATGATAATTCAGCCGAGCCATCGGCATGCTTTCTAGACATTATGTGAGTGGCATCTTACCCATGATACTTAACCATTTACATTTATGTATACATACACGATTATACAATCATCACCTAAGAATCAGTATCTGTTCATACTCCAAATGAGACCTACACCCTCCCCTTACTTTCCCCAACCTGTACTATTCCCTTCTTCTCTACATTCTATGAGTGGCTGACATTATTGTAAAGGGTACTAAGATTTACATCGAATAAGCTATACAAGTGAAAAACAACCTCCTCATGAACACGAAACAGTGACAATTACTATGTGATTCATCGGTCATTAATCATCGATCACAAATCAGAATGTTATTCATATTGTTATGTAAATGTTATAAATATTGTTATGTAATCGTTGTGGCTATACAATCCGCAAACACCCACACACCTTGTACCAAGACTGAATTCAAGTTATTATGTAATTGATCTCATGATCAACTACCGTGTTATAAGTCACTTTGCTGTATATCCCTTGATATGTGTGGTTACCAGATGTTGATTACCAGATGTTGAATACTATATGTGTATATGTAACTCATAATGTTGTAGCATTACTTGCCTGTCATGCTGTCACGTAACATTGTATTTCTGAATACCCATTCACCACCCTCCATTACTCATGGATGTACATGTATACCTCTATATCCTTTCTTTCCTATGTACAAAACCAATAAAAATGTACATTAAAAAAAATAGCGCCAACAGATTCTGTAGCTCTATTATATTTTGAGAGGAGGGATTTAACTATGAATAGGACAATTACAAGACAACTTACAGGAACGATAGGTTGAAGAGGACCCTGCTCAAACGAGCTTACAGTCTATTGGAGGTGGGGTATAAAGCACATTAGGACAGGAAATAGCAATCAAATAAGGTGGGACTGAAGCAGAGTTGGAGGAAAGAGTAAAGTGCTTCCCTCTAGGAGAGAGCAAGAGACAGGTATGTGAGGTAGAGGTTACTCAGGGAGGACATATTTTTCCCTAAAGACAGGGGTTTTAAGGCACTTCTTAAACGATTGAAGACTAGGGAAGAGTCTGATGGCGGTAGGCAGGCTATTTCATAGAAAGGGAGCCACCTGCAAGAAGTCCTGCAAGCATGAGTTGGCCAGACAGGTGCAAGCAGCAGACAGGAGAAGGTCACGGGCAGAGCGGAGATACAGAGAAAGGGCATACCTATGGATCTGTGAAGAGATATAAGAGGGGCTAGAATTGGTCAGTGCTTTATAGGTATGGGTTAGCACTTTTAATTGACTCCTATAGGATACAGGAAGCCAATGTAAGGACTAAAAGAGGGATGAGGTGAGAAAGGACCAACTAGAGAGGAAAATCAGTCTGGCGGCAGCATTCATTACAGACTGTAGAGGAGCAATACAGATTTTGGGAAGACCAATTCGGAGAGCGTTGCAATAATCCATGCAGGAAATTACTAGAGTATGGACAAGCTCCTTGGTAGCGTCTTGCGTTAGAAAGGGGCGGATGTGGGCTATGTTTTTAAGATGGAATCTACAGGATTTGGCAACATACTGGATGTGAGGCTCAAAGGTGAGGCATGAATCAAGTATGATGCCAAGACAGCGCGCTTGCAAGGATGGACTTATGTGGATAGAATGGAAGAAGATGATCAGTATTAGGAAATAGGAAAGACCAGGAGCTCAGTTTTAAAGAGATCGAGTTTCAGAAAGCGGGAGGACATCCAGTCAGAGATGGAAGAAAGGCAAGCAGTGACACGTTGCAGGATGGCAGGGGAGAGGTCCGGGGAGGAGAGGTATATATTGGTGTCATCAGTGTACAGCTGATAGTGAAATCCAAATGAGATAATAAGTTTGCCAAGAGAGGCAGTATAAAGAGAAAATAGAAGGGGAGCAAGGACAGAGCCTTGGGGTACTCCAACCAAGACAGGATGAGGGGAGGAGTTATCATTTGAAAAGGAGACACTGAATAAGCATTGGGAGAGATAAGAGGAAAACCACAAGAGAACAGAGTCACAGAGATGAAGTGATTGAACAGTTTGAAGAAGGAGAGCATGATCAGCAGTGTCAAAGGCAGCAGAGAGGTCAAGAAGAATTAGTATGGAGTAGTGGCATTTGGATTAAGCTGTGAATAGGTTGTTAGTAACTTTGATGAGAGCAGTCTCAGTAGAGTGGAGAGGGTGGAAGCCAGATTGAAGAGGGTCAAGGAGATCATTTGAATTGAGGAAGTGAGACATACAGATAAAGAAAGTCTTTCCAGTCTTTGAGGAAAAATGGAGCAGGGATATAGGGCGATAGTTAGAGGGGGAGGATGGGTCAAGATATGTTTTTTTCAGGATAGGTACTACAGTGGCATATTTAAGGTCAGCAGGGACAATGCCAGAAGAGAGAGAGCAGTTGAAGATGTGTGTTAAGGAAGGCACAAAAAGTGAAAGGGAGAGATCTGATAAGGTGAGATGGGACAGGATCCAGTGGGCAAGTTGTGGGGCGAGAGGAAAGGAGAAGCACAGTCACCTCTTGTTCAGTAGCCGGGTAGAAAGTTTGAAGGGTAGGAAAGGCATGATCAATGTGTGGTTGAGAAAGAGAATGGCAAGGTGGGGATAATGCTTTCCTTAGCTGTTCAATCTTGTAGCATGCAAAGCTATCGTCTGTAAGGTTAGTTTGGGGGGTGGCCACAGCAGGGCGAAGAAAAGAGTTAAAGGTGTCAAAGATACACCTGGGATTGTGGGAGCATGAAATAATATAGAGAGGAAAAGTATGACTGTTTGGCGATGGCAAGGGCTGAGCTGTATGAACACAATCTATATCTATAATGGAGATAGTCTGTCTGGGTGCGAGTCTTCCTCCAGGAGCGTTCAGCACAACGGGAGCATCTTTGTAGGTAGCGTGTTGATTTAGTATGCCACGGGTGCGTGTCCTCCTTGAGCTGCATGGTGTTACATGGTGTTGCCAGGGACAGGTGAGCACAATGATAGGTATATTTTAGTAATGAGAGAAGTTAGTTTGCAATAGAAGGGAGAACATTATTTAGAGAAAATGTGTTTTGTTATATAGATATAAAAAATATACATATGCACACACACACACACACACACACACATATATATATATATATATATATATATACCTATGAGTGTTTATACCATGGTTAAGGATGCAGTTTGTTAACAGAAGAATTTCACGTGAGGAGTGGTTTGGTGACTTGATTGGTGTGTTTTGATTGATTGGTCTGCACTATCTATAAGTATGGTAATGACCATGGGGTGTTGTGGTGTGGGGAGGGCAAAGGAGGAGAGGAACGGGTGGGCAGCCTTCCAAAGATGATACATCTGCTTAGGCTTTTCTTCAGGGCTTGGTTGCTTGTGAGTACTGGGTGTTAATAATCAATGCTGGTATTAGAGGCCCAGTTCTTAAATGTAACGTCTGGGTTTAGAAAAAAAAACAAAAAACACCATTATGAGTGAGAAGACATTGAGGTACTTAGAGATGAAAAACTAGAGGAGATAACATTTGGGATAAAAAGATATGAAGGATCAGATATAAAGACTGTACAGCAATAACTTGTCATTCACATTGTGTTTTCTCTCTAGTTTGTGGTGGGTTAGTGGAGAGTTATGTTAATATGCCAACCCAGGCATGGGGGTTGTAGTTAGCCCAAAACTTGTGCTGATTATCTGGATGTAAGTATTTCATCTAGCAAATCAAGTCCATTTTCTTATGGACTGTCTGAACTCTTTCTCAAAATAATGTATTTGTTAATCAAGCTTGACAATGAAATGGGCAGAGGTTGAACTTTTTCACCAGTGTGTAATTATTGTAGAACTCCACAAAACAAGTAGATGAACTCCTAAGCAGGGACACTGAGGAAGACAATCTCCATCTGCAAGTAATTCAAAAAAATATAACATTTATTTTTGCATTGTTAAACAAAAATAACACAGATGTTCCTTAGAACTCTGGCAACTATGAACATGTTATCTGCAGAATGATCCTCAGGCAGTTCAGGCTTCTAGCACTTGTCCAACTTCATAGTTTGATTCCCATCCCTCATGATTTTCTCATGCTAGATGGTTTAAAAAACATTAACAAATTACACTTTTGTTAGATGTACCAGAGGTGCAACTATAGTTTATTGAAAATAGTTTATGTCCTTTTCTGTTATTTTTTGTGTAACTAAATTCAATTGAGTATCTCCTAGAGCAGCAGTAGGCAACCTTCAGCACTCCAGTTGTTGAGTTCTTGAAGACTATATCTCCCGTGATGCCTTGCCAGCATTATGGTTGTGAGAGCATTATGGGAGATGCAGTCCATGACATCTGGAGTGCCGAAGGTTGTCTACTGCTGCCCTAGATAATACCTGATACTGTTCAAACTTTTCTGTATAATACTTTTTGTACTACACAAAATACTCCCTTCAATATTCCGTCTGAAATTACAATAATTTTTATCTCGCATTTTACTTGTCACTCTGTCAGATTGCATTATATTGTTTTGACATTAAACATAATATATATCTTCAAATGCTCAGTAAAAATGTATAAAAAATGAAACAGAGAAAGTTTTTAAGCATTAAAACATTGATTCCCTCCAATTTCTGTTCTCCCATGAGTTATATGGTTGCATATACTATATGTTATATAGTATACAAGAATAAAGGCTACTTTTAATTTTATCACTGGATGGAGGTTGGCCTTTTTGGTGGCATTCCTACAGAGGAAGAGGCCTCACACTGATTGAGAATTACTACTGCTACCAGGTAGGATTTGAGAGCCATATTATTTTTTATGGAGACTTACACTTTCCAATGTATTCTGATTTATGCATGTATTCTATGCTTAAGAGATGAATGGTTTATTTTGTCATAGCTGCAAAAAACACTGCTTCTCGGCTGAGCTCTTTTTGTTTGAACTGAGAACTGAGCAAAAATCCTTTGGCTCTATATATTGTGAGTGGGAATAATCTATTGCATCTTTTTTAATTCTGTATTTTACAGTTTTACACTATGATATGGTTTTTGTGTTTATGTTTTTTAAGGAACTATACACTATTCTTAAGATTTCGAGATAAGAGATATAATAAAGGTATATACATAGATATTGTTTTATCCCACTATTTCACTTAATATTTCCATTTTCATTTATATTGCTTTTATATAGCGCTTCACCATCACTTTGAATTTTATATCCAGCTAAGTGTATTAAGAAATGGTGCTACTAGAATATAAAAAAACAATATGTCTACATGTAGGCATAAAGCCCACACAGAGCATGGGCAGTTACCTGGTTATCACCAAGCATCTATACAATAGATGGCAACTAAACTGTTTCCAGGCAGCTAATGAGTAACTCTAAGAGGAAAGCATTTGAGTATATGAGTTCTTAATACGTTGATTCCCATAGAGAAAATGATGAGAGAATAGCCAGATTCCTGGTCTTACATGAACAATATGCTCATACAGTATTTAAATTCCTACATACTGTCAAGATGCTTAGATTGTGTTGGCATTTAGGGAATCACCATTCTCAATCCAATTTTGTCAGTTTTAGAAAAAAAAACCACTTTATTAACATTTTAATGTATGTAATGGATTTAAAGGGTGTCATTATTGCATGTATGTCCTTGATTCTTCTACATCTTTAAATGCAGAGGAGGCCAAGTCATCCATTTAATTTAAAAAACATAACAAGAACAAAAAGATTTAATTCCAAAATATACCTTTACGTAATCTTCACCTACTTAATCCTAGGGAGCAAATACATCTAATATCTCTTTTAATTAAAAATGTGAATTACAGAACAAATCTGTACTTTCTAATTCCTCTTATTATGTAGAGATAAATTGTTTGAATGATGTGTCATTGCTTGATCCACATAATTATCTTTACTTGTGATGTTATATCCTTCTTGTTGTCATAGTGAACAGGATAGCAGTAGGAAGTAGTGACCTACGATTAACATAAAGCCTAATTGAGTCTTATTATAGAACCTCCTTCTTAATGTAATCACATAACAAATAAAACCTGCTATCTTATTCAGGCTCCTGGAAATTAATTGCAGAGGATATTGCGCAGGCTAGATTTTTTACTCATTTATATCCAATTTCATATTTCTATACACTTCCAAATACATACAATTGCCAAAAATAGCCCATTTACTGTATTATGACATTTCATGAAAAATGTTAATAAATAATGGGAAATGTTCATAAATAATTGGAATCGACGGAAATATGAACCGTCATCAGTCACTAGTGAAGAAATGTGAAATATTGTTCTATATTATTGCTATTCATCGTCATTCTTTTTTTTATTTACTAAATTATTATTATTATTATTATTATTATTGGCATTTATATAGTGCCAGCATATTTCGCAGTGCTTTGAAATAAGAGTGGAATTTACCAAATGAGACAATAACAAAATGTAACAGGAACAATAGGTAGTTGAGGACCCTGCTCAAACGAGCTTACAGTCTAGAGGAGGAGGTGCATAGAAACACAATACGAAGGGTATTGAGGGACACAGCAAATAGACATGGTTGGAAAGTAGCAGAACTGGAGGTAAGAGTGGAGTGTGGCCCTATAGGAGAGAGCAAGAGGAAGGTTTGAGTGATAGAAGTTACTCTTGGAGGCCATAAGCAATCCTGAAAAGATGGGTTTTGAGGGACTTCTTAAAGGATTGAAGACTAGGGGAGAGTCTGACAGAGGTAGGCAGGCTGTTCCAAAGGAATAACCACCAGTATTTAATTTCATTGAATGTAAATATTTTGTCATACTATTACTGATATGGATTTAAAGGGTGTCAATATCCCCTATAACTCCTTAAGGACCAAACTTCTGGAATAAAATGGAATCATGGCATGTCAAACATGATTGATTGCCTTTTATTTCTGAAGCTGTGTCCTTAAGGAAATACTATAGCTGCACAATAGGAAAGCATTTAAAATGACAAACTACATTTTTCATCCAATAATGAAGATGTAGTATAATGTGAAGGGCCACTTACAGAGTTAGATAGGCATGCTTTGTTAAGGAACTATTTCAAAATAATTTGTCTTATGTGTCACAAATGATTATAATATATTTTGTCCCTATGGCTTAAGGATATTTATAAAGAGTGATGTGATGAACCCTCATAATGAAGGCGGTAATGATGGGTTTTTAGTCAGATTAGTTGACCTTCTACAAAGGGATCATGATAAAAAGGGGACAATGAATGTCAGGGTTCCATAATTGATATGAACAATAAGAATGAGACTTGTAGGATGAAATATGTTTCCTTCAACATTTAGCTAGAATTTAGCTATGAACAATGCTCATACATGATCTTACAGACCTAACTAAATTAACTGTAGATACATGGCAGCTACTACCATAGCGAATTGCATCTATACCATATGGTTAGACATGGATATATGTCCACTTAAATCACTATATTAAATCCTGCCCTGCTCAGTGTATTTAAGTGAACTACATAATCTTGAATGCCTGTAATTCAACATGACGCATGCATATATCCATTCAATTTGCTATATTCCATATGTGTGAATTGGTTGAGATAAAATACATACAAAAGAAGACCAAACATATAAAGCTGCAGTTACTATTTTTTCAAATCATTTCCATTCTGTAACAGCAAGGTGAACTAGTCTACAAGTAATAATGTAAGGTAAAGAAAGGAGCTTCAGAATGAATTCAGCTGACGTTAAGAACATTTTGAGTTTTGTTTTTTACTGTGATGAAATGCTACTCCAGTGCAAAGAAATACACAATTAGAAGAATTCCTGAAGAAGACTGAATGTAGAAGTCTCACAATGTAACAGAAAAAAAAACCTCACAGGTCATTGTAAACAACAAGTTAGATCAGGAACAAAAATGGTAATGTCGTAAATATTGTTACATTGATGTAGAATTTCTCTTAAATTTGATGGCCATGTCTGCTGTTTGTAATATTTTTGTAAACTCTTTTGTAGAGATCTATTTTGATTGGGTCTCTCTTAAACTACAGATTCGGTGACAGATTCTTCTTTTGCTGTATTTATATATATTTTTTTAGCATAAAATCTAGCCTAATAAAAGTTAGTGAGGCGAACATAGAGTCCATTTGGGTTATGTTAGAATGTGATGATCACACAGTAACTCGTGTAGGTGTGATTTATAGGCCCCCAGGACAAATAGAAGAGTTAGATAATCTACTAGTTGAGGAAATAGATAAAATGTCAATGGAGAGGGAAGTTATCATCATGGGTGACTTTAATCTTCCTGATATGAACTGGAAATAGAAAAAGCTGCTTGTGAAAGAAGCACACATATTCTAAACTCCTTACTGGGATTATCTCTAAAGAAAGTCATTAAGGAGCCAACTCGTAAAGAGGCCATACTAGATTTAGAGTTAACAAATGGAGATTTAGTATCAGATATTACTGTGGGTAAAAATTTAGGATCCAGTGATCATCAGTAAGTGTGGTTTAATATAAGAACAGGGACTGAGTCACACAAAACAAAAAGAAAAGTTTTAGACTTTAGAAAAACAGACTTTATCAGGAGTGATTATCAGACTGGGTCAGTTTAAATGGAGTCAAAGAGAAATGGGATTATTTAAAAGTTGCACTGCTAAAGGCAACAGAAAATTGCATTAGTCAGGAAAAAGCAAAGAATTTGAGAAATCACTGTGGTACTCCGCAGATGTGGCCAAAATAGTAAAAAACTAAAAGTTAGCATTTAGTTATTACAACAAAAAAAAAACAGAGTGAGCAAGATAGACAGATCTATAAGATTAGGCATAAAGAGGCTAAGCAAGTTATAAGAGCTTCCAAATCACACACAGAAGAGAAAATACAGTTGCAAGAAAAAGTATGTGAACCCTTTGGAATGATATGGATTTCTGCACAAATTGGTCATAAAATGTGATCTGATCATCATCTAAGTCACAACAATAGACAATCACAGTCTGCTTAAACTAATAACACACAAAGACTGAAATGTTGCCATGTTTTTTATTGAACACACCATGTAAACATTCACAGTGCAGGTGGAAAAAGTATGTGAACCCTTGGATTTAATAACTGGTTGAACCTCCTTTGGCAGCAATAACTTCAACCAAACGTTTCCTGTAGTTGCAGATCAGACGTGCACAACGGTCAGGAGTAATTCTTGACCATTCCTCTTTACAGAACTGTTTCAGTTCAGCAATATTCTTGGGATGTCTGGTGTGAATACCTTTCTTGAGGTCATGCCACAGCATCTCAATCGGGTTGAGGTCAGGATTCTGACTGGGCCACTTCAGAAGGCGTATTTTCTTCTGTTTAAGCCATTCTGTTGTTGATTTACTTCTATGCTTTGGGTCATTGTCCTGTTGCAACACTTATCTTCTGTTGAGCTTCAGCTGGTAGACAGATGGCCTTAAGTTCTCCTGCAAAATGTCTTGATAAACTTGGGAATTCATTTTTCCTTCGATGGTAGCAATCTGTCCAGGCCCTGATGCAGCAAAGCAGCCCAAAACCATGATGCCCCCGCCACCATACTTCACAGTTGGGATGAGGTTTTGATGTTGGTGTGCTGTGCCTCTTTTTTGCCACACATAGTGTTGTGTGTTTCTTCCAAACAACTCAACTTTGGTTTCCTCTGGCCACAGAAAATTTTGCCAGTACTGCTGTGAACATCCAGGTGCTCTTGTGCAAACTGTAAACGTGCAGCAATGTTTTGTTTGGACAGCAGTGGCTTCCTCTGTGGTATCCTCCCATGAAATCCATTCTTGTTTAGTGTTTTCTGTATTGTAGATTCGCTAACAGGGATGTTAGCATTTGCCAGTGACTTTTGTAAGTCTTTAGCTGACACTCTAGGATTCTTCTTCACCTCATTGAGCAGTCTGTGCTGTGCTCTTGCAGTCATCTTTACACGAAGGCCATTCCTAGGGAGAGTAGCAGCAGTGCTGAACTTTCTCCATTTATAGACAATTTGTCTTACCGTGGAATGATGAACAGCAAGGCTTTTGAAGATACTTTTATAACCCTTTCCAGCTTTATGCAAGTCAACAATTCTTAATCGTAGGTCTTCTGAGAGCTCTTTTGTGTGAGGCATCATTCACATCAGACAATGCTTCTTGTGAAAAGCAAACCCAGAACTGGTGTGTGTTTTTTTTATAGGGCAGGGCAGCTGTAACCAACACCTCCAATCTCATCTCATTGATTGGACTCCAGTTGGCTGACATCTCACTCCAATTAGCTCTTGGAGATGTCATTAGTCTAGGGGTTCACATACTTTTTCCACCTGCACTGTGAATGTTTACATTGTGTGTTCAATAAAAACATGGCAACATTTTATTCTTTGTGTGTTATTAGTTTAAGCAGACTGTGATTGTCTATTGTTGTTACTTAGATGATAATCAGATCACATTTTAGGACTAATTTGTGCAGAAATCCATATCATTCCAAAGGGTTCACATACTTTTTCTTGTGCCCATTCACAAGAAAGGTACTAGGGAGGAATCTGGCAACTATAGGCCAGTAAGCCTTACTTCAGTAGTGGAGAAAGTGATGGAAACCATGTTAAAGGATAGGATTGTTGAACATCTAAAAACACATGGATTTCAAGATCAGAGACAACATGGGTTTACTTCAGGGAGATCATGCCAAACTAATCTTATTGATTTTTTTGATTGGGTAACTAAAATTATAGATCAGGGTGGTGCAGTAGACATTGCTTACCTAGATTTCAGTAAGGCTTTTGACACTGTTGCACATAGAAGGCTTATCAATAAACTGCAATCTTTAAGTTTGGATTCCAATATTGTTGAATGGGTGAGGCAGTGGCTGAGTGACAGGCAACAGAGGGTTGTAGTCAATTGAGTATATTCAAAGCTTGGGCTTGTCACCAGTGGGTTACCTCAGGGATCTGTACTTGGACCCATTCTCTTTAATATTTTTATTAGTGATATTGCAGAAGGTCTTGATGGTAAGGTATGTCTTTTTGCTGATGATACTAAGATATGTAACAGGGTTGATGTTCCAGGAGGGATAAGCCAAATGGCTAATGATTTAGGTAAACTAGAAAAATGGTCAGAGTTGTGGCAACTGACATTTAATGTGGATAAGTGCAAGATAATGCATCTTGGATGTAAAAACCCAAGGGCAGAGTACAGAATATTTGATAGAGTCCTAACCTCAACATCTGAGGAAAGGGATTTAGGGGTGATTATTTCTGATGACTTAAAGGTAGGCAGACAATGTAATAGAGCAGCAGGAAATGCTAGCAGAATGCTTGGTTGTATAGGGAGAGGTATTAGCAGTAGAAAGAGGGAAGTGCTCATGCCATTGTACAGAACACTGGTGAGACCTTACTTGGAGTATTGTACGCAGTACTGGAGACCGTATCTTCAGAAGGATATTGATACCTAAGAGAGAATTCAGAGAAGGGCTACTAAACTGGTTCATTGATTGCAGGATAAAACTTACCAGGAAAGGTTAAAGGATCTTAACATGTATAGCTTGGAGGAAAGACGAGACAGGGGGGATATGATAGAAACATTTAAATACATAAAGGGAATCAACACAGTAAAGGAGGAGACTTTATTTAAAAGAAGAAAAACTACCAAGAGGACATAGTCTTAAATTAGAGGGACAAAGGTTTAAAAATAATATCAGGAAGTATTACTTTACTGAGAGGGTAGTGAATGCATGGAATAGCCTTCCAGCTGAAGTGGTAGAGGTTAACACAGTAAAGGAGTTTAAGCATGCGTGGGATATGCATAAGGCTATCCTAACTATAAGATAAGGCCAGAGACTAACGAAAGTATTTAGAAAATTGGGCAGACTAGATGGGCCGAATGGTTATTTTCTGCCGTCATATTCTATGTTTCTATGTCCATGGGATCTCTAGTACATTGATAAATGCAGATTTGCCACAGTAAGCTATTTAGTGTGATCAAGTTATTAGGGGAGCCTGGCAAATCTGGCATTTCTAGTTCAAAGGCAATCTATGAAAATGACATGCAGACTCATTTCTAGGTTACAACCAGTGGTTAGGGCACACCGCCTGCATGCCTAACACATAGAAGGGAACTGTAGAACGGGCTATAGAAAATTCAGTCGCAGAACAACCACAGTGTCAAAAGCCTTTACTAGCATAAATAATTTTAATACAGTAACTTGTCTTTAGATGTTGCAGGTACTGGGTTAAAATGTATATCTTTTTATACAACATTTTCAAGAATAAGTAAAAATAAGACCTACTTTATTATCAAAACTGTAGTTTATGTTATGCTCAATCTGACAGCTCTCTATTGACAGTTTAAGATAAAAGCAACCTACTGACTAAACTAAACACATTACGTATGCTGAGAAAGTGTTAGAATTCTGCAGTATGGAATTCTACCATTAAAATAACTATAAACTCCCAATCTACTTAGCAATATAAAACTTCTCTTTACATTAAACTAAAGTATGCAGGATCAGTGCCGAGAACAAAGAGAACACTTTTAACCGTAAATCATGAGTAGTATATGAAATAAATAAAAACTCTGCAAAGTGCTAAAATATATTTCTTTAATGTGATAGATCAGGGCAGAGCGAATTGGATCGTACATCGTTTGCAATGACTCTCAGGCAGCAATCCAACTTTGGCTAAGGATAATGAATGCAGTAAAGTGGCAATTAGATTTATGTGTTTTTCATCTGTATAAATACTGTTGTTTAACCTTTTTATTTTTTACACTTGTCCTTAATCCAATTTTCTTGATTGATTCTGTATGTATATATATTTGCATATGTATATATATATATATATATATATTGTTTCATGACCCAAATGTAGAATTTGTACACCAGCGTTTTGTATGGTACTGTATCAAGCATCTTGAAAAAATCTAAGTAGGTCACATCCACTTTAATTCCCTGGTTTGTACATCTAGTAACTTATTCATAGTATCCAATAAAGCCATACTCTAAGCACCAAAACACATTTAGCTGAATGAACCAGTTTTGGTGTATTGATCATACTCCTGCAGTCTCACTGCAAAGTATCTGCTATTTAGAATCTAATTTACTTTGTTCAGTCCTAGCCTCATCTCCCTTGACTCTGACTCACACAGCCAACATAACTAAAATGTTTAATTTTTACAGCACAGTGTGTTTACTTTAGAAGCTATTGGCTTCTGTTTTGTTAATTGATCTTATTTCACATAGAAGAGGCTGCTGCAGACTTTAATAGGCAATCAACAGAGCAAATTTTTTTTACTTTTAATTTATCACACTGTGCAAGAAAGGCAAGCAAAAATAGCTCTGTTTAGGAATCTATGTGGATTTCTACTACTGGCTACTATTTCTCAACCACATATGTTATGGTCATGAGTCTCTCACATGCCACTAATTTACAGACTGAGATTTTGATATCATTTTAAAGATGTGTAGCACTTCTACTTTTCTCCAAACCCTGATTCATGAAAGAAGAGAATCCTGGCAGATTAAGAGCAGTGGTTGTGCGATTTCTATATGGAGCTTTCTAAGAAACCACGGGGGACTACAACCAAGCCATGGGGCTTTGTTTACTTTAACATTAATTGATGTGGTTCTTCATCATGTATCATCAAATCACATGTATTCTGAAAGTATGTTTAGATACAATGGCAGAACTAATGTAGAGAGGTCCCTGGTGGAAGAATATTTTTGCCCCCTACCGATCGCAAGGATGGCCCAAGGGTAGATCCACATCTGTCATACAAGTTCCACAATACTTTGACAGCTGGGTTCTACCATCTTCCCATGCTTGGAACATTGTTTGTGTATCTAAATGTAAGCATGTTTTCGTATGGAGTATGTTTGTGTGAATGTAGTTTGAATGCAAGAGTGCGTTTCTGTGTAGTGTGAATTTTGAATGCTGTGGTGTGTTTATATATAATTTTGTTTTTTTTAATATGGAGGTGTGTTTGTATGTTGTGCCGACATTTGAATGGAGGGGTGTTTGTATGAAGTGTTGAATTTTTGAATGCAGGGTTGTGTGTGTTCAATGTTGGCATTTGAATGCTGAAATGTGTGCACATATACACAAATACAGATAAGCAGACGCACATATACATACACTAACAAACATATGGATACACAGACTAACACACATACAGATACACATATACAAACTGACACACACACACACAGATACCTACTCTGATATGCATACGATAAGATACAAACACTGACAGAGATACAGATAGACAGACACAGATACAAACACTGACATACATGCAGATACACTGGTACACAAGCAGACACATATACAGATACACAATCTGACACACATACAGATACACAGACACATACACTGACAGACATACAGATACACAGACACACACATTGACACACAGACTAATAGACATACAGATAACCAGCCACATACACTGACAGACATGCACTAAACAAAATTATAAAGGCAACACTTTTGTTTTTGCCCCCATTTTTCATGAACTGAACTCAAAGATCTAAGACTTTTTCTATGTACACAAGAGGCCTATTTCTCTCAAATATTGTTCACAAATCTGTCTAAATATGTGTTGTTGAGCACTTCTCCTCTGCTGAGATAATCCATCCACCTCACAGGTGTGGCATATCAAGATGCTGATTAGATAGCATTATTATTGCAAAGGTGTGCCTTAGGCTGGCCACAATAAAAAAATTCCACACCTGCCCATCAGATGGACCTTAGAACATGGGTCACCTGATGGGCCCCCTTATTCTGCAGGTCCATGTGCAGCTGCATCGGTGATAAGTCTGTCACTGTTTAGATATGTAGTTAGACAGACAGACTGATGTAAGTAGGGACAGATAGAAAATGTAAAAAGAAAACAAATTCCTGCCTTTAATAAATGACAGATTCCTTCAGCTATGTTTATGAACCTTGGAACAGACAGTGTTTAAATGTGACACTTAGTATGATGATGTCACTGCAATTAGTGAAACCAGGAAGACAATAGAGGCCCAAGGTGCATGTATATGGATGAAGAATCCTGTCATATACTAAAGGTAGTGATGTGTATTTTGCATTTTTTATTTTTACTTGATTTTAAAACATCTATTTCCTTTCAATACTTATTATTATTATTATTATTATTATTATTATTATATTTATATAGCGCCATCAAATTCTGCAGCGCTTTACAATGGGTGGACGAACAGGCATGTCGTTGTAACTAGACAAGTTGGACACACAGGAACAGAGGGGTTGAGGGCCCTGCTCAATGAGCTTACATGCTAGAGGGAGTGGGGTAAAATGACACAAAAAGGTACGGACAGTATTAGACTAGTGACAGTTGCAGACGAGGAATCAGTCAGGAGCTATTAACAGTTTAATTGATAAAAAAATTTGAAGCAGTGGGTTTTTAACGATTTTTTGAAGGAGTGGAGACTGGGTGAGCCTCTAACGGAGGAGGGAAGCGAGTTCCACAGGAAAAGTGCAGCCCTCGAGAAATCAGTTACCCTTTAAGGAACAGAAATAGTTTTGTTTTACCTTTACATTATTTAACAAAGAGTATATTATCTTTCAAAATTTAATGAAAGGATCACTATATTAAAAAAATTGAGGTGACCGTTTAAGACTAATTAAGCCTCATTTGACTTAATTTACACTAAGCACTAGTCACCCCTCTTCCAGTCACCATAATTCCTTCTAACTGTATAGCATGCTTGTCCAACTGTTTGACATCATACTGAATTATCTCCTCGTTCACTTTACATATTTCAGGTGACTGCAATTATCCTTTTAATTCTCTCTGGCTATCACCTCCAAATTCCCCATGTTATCTCTTGCCTCAAATCACCATTTTAACATTTAGATTGTCATCTCCCAGACTATCTAGCAAAGTACTTTGTATAAAAAAGGTTCAATGGCTAGATTTGAGATGATGGTCAGGGCACTCATTTCTTTTTTGTATCAGTCTATTTTTCACCACTTGTACAGTGTTGCGGAACATGTTCTTTATAAATGCCAGTAATAATAATAATTACAGTCACAGTCACAATCAAACATATGCTTGTCAAAATAAATTTGTAATTTTGCATTTGAAAAATATCTTTTTAGACTTTTAAAATAGACATATGTCTACTTATTCTTGCCCTGTTTTTAATTTCAGGATTGATATAATATGATTTCTAGATACAAAAACTATTCGTGCCAGTTGTCTAGTCAAGAAATGTAATTGAATAATTTTTGCATCTTATTTTTTTTTTTGTTCATTTATTTTAGTTGTGAGTCATGTTTATAACTTGCAGAATTCTTACTTTGGTTCATCTTAACTAGAGTGGCTTGTAATATGCTGGAGGTAAAATAAATTGGATAGATGAGACATAGAGTTAATGAAATTTAGCTCCTTTTGGACAAGGACAGTCTTTCTTTACTGCCCAGATAGCACTGAAGCTGGGTCAAGAGGCACTGATCCATTGCAGTTATGAACCTACTATTTTAAGATAGCCTGCCAGTCTTCTTTATAAGATACTGCTCTTAAATTTAATTACAACCTAGCCCTCTAGCAGAGAACTGTGTAACCTTGGGCAAGCTATATAATGTATTTTAGGCACCAAAATAGTTATAGTTCAATTGGGCAAGTAATAATTCTTGCTTGCTAAATACAAGTAAAATCTATTACAAAAGAAAACTGGGAAGCTACCTTTAAAGGACCGTATAGGGAAGCAAAATTAATGCAGAAAAGTGGTAATTTAGCTGTGTCTTTAATCTGAAGGTTTGTATATATATATACATTATCTCAGAAACGTGAGTACACCCCTCACATTTTTGTAAATATTTTATTATATCTTTTCATGTGACAACACTGAAGAAATGACACTCTGCTAGAATGTAAAGTAGTAAGTGTGCAGCCTGTATAACAGTGTAAATTTGCTGTCACCTCAAAATAACTCAACACACAGCCATTAATGTCTAAACCGTTGGCAACAAAAGTGAGTACACCCCTAAGTGGAAATGTACAAATTGGGCCCAATGTATCTATTTTGTGTGGCCACCATTCTTTTCCAGCACTGCCAAATACTTGACTTTGAATCTATGCAAAATAATGCGACAAATCAATGTAAAAAAAAACACACAGATTAACTTAACCGATTAAGATCTGTGAAAAATATAAAAAGAAAGTAAATGCATCCTGGGTACTACAAAAAACATTAAATAGTACTTTGGAAGAACTAAATAAATTATATTTATTACAAGAAATTAAAGATAACTGCTTTCATTAATTTTTTTTCTACAATTATCCTGTTATCCAGAACATTTCCCGTTTATTAAAAAATGGCAGAAAAGACACATTTGTATTTAACCCATATGAGGACAATGTATTAAGTGTCTTAATATAGAATGCCTCTCTCTGTAAGGGCAAACATGAGTGATCTCCACCTCTTTTCAAGGGTGTCACCATGTCAATTGCTACAAATATAAAATTGTATTGATATTAATATAATAATAATATAATAATAATAATAATAATAATAATAATAATAATAATAATTATTATTAATATTATTATTATTATTATTATTATTATTATTATTATTATTACTATTATTAATTTGGCTGGATCTATTTATGGGCCTCCAAAAGCAATTGAAATTATGTTAAATGTCACATACTGATCATACATAAAAATTATATATGCTAAAATGACTTACGGTCCATTGCTGCCATGGTGCCTGCCACCTGTGTCCTGTTTGCAGTGTTACCATTTTAGAATGTATATCCCCCAACACATTTAACAGTGATTTCCAATTACAGAAATGGGATATCTGAAATGGAAGAAAGCCCCGCTCAAACAAACTTTCATTCAATGAGGATTTGGGGTAGGTGAATATTTATCTCTATGTACTTTGCTCAAGAACACTTACTGGTATCTGCCTTAGAACCTGAGTTTTCCAGCTCTAAGACATTACCACTGCTCTTAACAACCAATATCTAATTTGCAAACCCACAAAAATCAATGATAGAACCACTGACTCATAGCATGTCAGTAGTTTTTTTTCAATCATCCATACCATTATTTTTTTTTGTATAGCAAAAATACTTAGGACACACAAAATGGACATCGGTGAACTTGTATATGTTGCAATAATAGTCTCAATAATGGCTGAAAACATGTCAGAAGAGGCTTTTCACTAATTTTCTGCACTGCAAAAAATGTATTTATTACTTAAAAAAGACCTGAACAGCTGCATAGAGCAGTGGTCCCCAACCCAGTGCTCATGGACCAGCAACAGTCCAGGTTTTGTCAGTATCTCCATTTGAATAAAAAAGGGAAATACATAAATCCTGGACTGTTTGTCATCCATGAGGACTGGGTACTGGCATAGAGGTCTGTATTGTTCTTTGAACTGACACAGTAGAGGTGATGTATCAAAGTGTCATCTTCTAAAACACGGTGCAAAAATAAAAAAAAGTAGAGGAGTTACCAGTGGAATGTGCTTGTTGAACATATATTTGTATATTGGCACTCTTACTTAAAGGTGATGTTATCGAGGTGACCCTCAAAAAACCTCTAAAAAAAAAATCTAAAAATTATACCGTACTCTAAATTCGATGCAAAATCAATGTATATTTAATTAGCAAATTTGCACATTCAACATAGGTGCTTAAATATAAAGAGGTAAGCAAACTAAACTGTTTTAGCACATGTATTCTGCACCCTCAAATATAGCAACCAAAAACAAAGACTTGTTCATTTTATTTACCCACAGAACTGTTTTTATAATACATTTTAATAGCTGTTATGTTCAGCCTTTTATTTTAAAAATAAAGTACCTATTAAACATACCTATCTGTGAGCTATCCATCCATACAGATGCCACAACTTTTCCGGTTTCTACATATATGGTGGGGATTGTTCCACCTCACGTTCATTGCTCTGGTTAACGCAAGTAGGATTCTTTCCTCCAATTATACCACTGTAGTTTATGTACCATACCATTGGAATTTTTCCTGTGTTTTCTGAAATGATGTCTCCATATTCTGGAATCAAGCTGAGAATACTCTCCGCATGTATCCATAGACGGGGATTATTCCGTCCAAGCCTGGTAAATAGAGCTGGTACAGCTCTAAAAAGTGTGAGTTTGCACTTGACTTATTCATATTCCTCTTAACTGATTTATTGTACTGCACCATAATTTGTCTTTTATTTTTCATAGATTTATATATTAGGAATTACCCTTTTATCGTATGTATATGCATTTTTTTTATTTGCGCTGCTCACCTCCTATATTTTTTTTTAATTAAATACAATATATAAAGCAATACACAAATGCTCATTTAATGTGTCTTTTGCTTTATATATTACTTAAGATTAAGTTTTGGACACTGTCTCTCTGTGTTTTTGGTTGCTATATTTGAGGGTGCAGAATATATGCACTAAAACAGTTTGGTTTGCTTACCTCTTTATATGTAAGCACCTATTTTGAACGTGCAAATTTGCTAATTAAATATACATTGATTTTGCCTCAATTTTAGAGTGCAGTATCATCTTGATAATTTTTACAATGTGCTTGTTGTTTTCTACTGGTTCCAATGTAGATCATTACATGTTTAGTAATGTAGATCACCTTGAAAAATCCTCAATTTGATGTTGTTTTTATTTTTCAAAGTGTTGGGATTAAAACATTGTGCATGCCTACGCTTGTGTTACTTTTGAAACTCATGATTTAGAATACTTGCAGTTACTACCATGTAACTTGTTTATATTATTTTTAGAATCCATTTAAAATTTTTTTTTATCAAGTTAAACATTTAGGCTGTATTTTTCAAGTGTCACCTTACCGGTTTTAGTTAAGTTGTAGTACATAATAAAAATATTGAATAGACATCGATTATAAATCCTTTTTATGAAACAAAATGTCTTTCTGGGGTATAGTCAATGTACCCCAGTATGGTGCATTTTGATTGCAAATCAAAAATAATTTTACAGTCAACAAACATATTCTAAAGATAATTGACTGTTCAGTAAATATAAAAATATTGAACTTAGAAAGTAGACTGCTCTGTGGAAAACTGAACATAGGACACAAAGTATAATAAAAAGAGGTAAAACTATCATAAGTTAGAGTAAAGTCATGTGCTGGATAATTGCATGGTTTTCAAGACAGACAAAGATGAAATGATTTAAATGTTTAAGTATATATACACGTACAAAAACATCAAATCTAATTTTGCAATCAGCATTTTATTGTCCAGATATCCATGGTAAGGATGTGGAACTCTACGGAACACATAAAAGGACATCTGTTTTCATGGGATATAAAAGGAGGTATACAGGAAGTCATTTAGTGTAATCCAGCATTATAATTATAGGGAAAATAGGCAGAAATATAGCAAAAATGAGATGTTAAATGTAAAACACATGACAGGTGCAAAGAAAGTAAAACAGATATAAAATGAAAATCAACAAACATACAAAACTAGTAAAATACCAATAACTGCTAATACTGATCAATAGAAATTTGAGGTGAACATCTAATAAACATTAGATGGCAGTTATAGTGGTATTGGCACTTAAAGTATTGATTCACCTGTCAGAGGACTTGGTTAAAATCACCCTAATTTCTTAGGAGGTGCAGTTTATCTTCTGCCTTTAGATAAATGTTCCCTTTTTTCCTTCCAGACCCATTGTTTATGTCACTTTTGATCTATGGTGTGCATATTAAATTAACATTCTGTTTACAAAAGAACTTGCAAAAAAGAGTGAAAGGGTAAATAAAAATAAATCAAATAAACATTAAGATCAATAATCAATTAAATGAGCTGCTGACACATCAATCACTCCATTTCTGTTTAACAAAATCTCATATACTAGTTAACAACCACTCTTGAAGTTTTAAATAAACAAAATTCTAATAAAAATCATGATGCATAAATAAGTCAGTGTAGATAAAAATCAGGAGGTCATTATCAAAAAGGGTCCAGTAATTCAGCAAATTATCTTCAACATTAGTGCTGAATGCGGAAATCCCTTAATAAGTAGGCTGCCATTTTTTAAATGATATCACATTCAGCAAAATGAGGGTATCTTTAAACAATCTGAAAAAGGCCTGCATAGATAATTTGTTTCACTTTATTAAAGGAACACCCCTTCAACCATAACGTCAATGGTTTGAAGGTGTTAGGGAGCCAGGAAGTCGGTTGTTCCTTTAGGGATTCAACATCCATGAACTATTTAACCTCAAAGACTTCTCTCCAGCTCCATTTAACGCTACCCTGTCCTTTTGCTGCTCTCAAATATTTAAAACTGAAAGGCTAGGACTGCCACGGATTTGCTAAGCCAATCAGTAGCTTCTCATTAATAAAATAGGTTTGAGAAAAATATGTAAATTTTTCAGGCCATCTTGTGAATGAGATACTAATTGACTTAGCCAATCAGTTGCTCTCCGTACTGTGGCAGTCCAAATGTTTGAAGAATCTGAGAGGAGTGGAAGGACAGTGGCAGAGCTAGATGTACCTGGTACCATAATAACTTCATTCCAATTAAGTCGTTATGGTGTACAGAGGTTCCCTTTAAATCCATTAAAAACACAAACTTAATAACTCTTATACTATGGCATGGTGATGCTACTTTAATTTTTTATTTAAAATCAACACACAATTTTAAGACACATTACTGTGGGCAATTTAAGTAAGATTGTCCTCGGTTAAAGTAATCTAATCTATCATGTTGGTGTATTAGCATGTTATATATTCACAAATTGCTTTCAGACATTGTAGTAAAATAGAACTTCTCTTTACTTCAGTAAACACACATAATGACATAACACAAAAGAGACTAAACACAACAGAACAAGTGCATAACTTCACTATGCTGCCATCTACTGCAAGGTGGACTGCATAAACCTCAATACATAACACTCCTCCCCCCTAGACCTCAAAGTCTTTGAGATAACTGGGTGGTTTAATATTTCGTCTTGGGCGCCCCAAAACCATGTTTGGAACTGCTTCACCTGGACCTTCAGTTGTGCCCATCCCTTCTTCCTGTGCTCTGTCAGATGGACCACACAGAACTGGTTCTTCAATAACAACTCCTGGAGAACTGAGACCTGTATCATCCAGTGGTTCCACATCATTTGGTATCACAGAAAACCCAGTATGACTGGGACCGGCAGCAGGCACAATCTCATCACTCCGTTCCCGAATCTGATCGACATGCCTTCGTAATATTCTACCATCAGGAATTTGTACTTTGTATGAAAAAGGTCCTGTGGCCATAAGTACTTTTGCAGGTATCCATTTATGCCCAGAAACATAGTTCCTGACATAGACATCACTGTCAGGTGCAAATACTCTGACAGTAGAAGCATTATAGTTCTTATTGAATTGCAATTCTTGCTTCTCTTGTAACTCAGTTGTCAAATCAGGATGTAAACGATCCAAACAAGTTTTAAGACGCCGGTTCATAAGGAGCTCTGCTGGACTACTACCGGTGCTTGAACAAGGTGTCACATGTTGTTGCAGAAGGAAATTTGCAAGTCTACAATTCCAATCTCCTTCAATAATTCTCTTTAATGAGTCTTTGGTAGTCTGAACCATACGCTCAGCTTGACCATTTGATGACCATTTGATGATGGGTGAAATGGTGCAATAGTAACATGTCGAATAAGATTACTTGCCATGAACATTTTGAATTCTGATGACGTTGACTGAGGTAGCAGATGTAACTGGAACAACTTCTAACCATTTTGAAAAGGAGTCAACAACTAAAAAAAACATCTGTCCGTGAAAAGGGCCAGCAAAATCTATATGTAAACGGGACCAAGGTGACCTAGTCACGTCCCAAGGATGCACTGAGGCTTTAGGTGGAGCATGACGAGTAGATTGGCATGGTACACAGTTCTTCACCCACTTTTCAATAACTTCATCCATTTTAGGCCACCAAACATAACTTCTGGCTAAAGCTTTCATGCGAACTATTCCAGGATGTCCTTCATGAAGAGCATGCAATACTCGAGCTTGTCCTGCATTTGGAATTACCACTCTGTTTCCCCATAATAGGCACCCTTTATAGTTCATGTTGGCGCACTACAAATGGTTTGAACTTGTCTTCCACTTTTGATTTTGGCCACCCCCTCCAAACCCAGTTGAGCACATGGAACAGCAAAGGATCCTTGGCAGACATACAAGCAATGTCACTTGCATGTAACGGAGGGTTTGGAATGGATTCCAACATGAAGACCTCAGACATAGGAGGAACAAGGAAGTCAGGAGAAGGCAAAGGTAATCGGCTTAATCCATCAGCATGTGTGATATCCTTGCCAGGACGATACTTGAACTCACAATCATAGGCATTCAGCAGAAGGGACCACCTGAGCATGCGTGGTGAAATTATTTGAGGAGTGGGAGTATTGCTGGTGAACAGACCCAGTAAAGGTTTATGATCTGTTATAATAGTAAACCTCCGCCCATACAAATAGTCATGAAACTTTTTTACACCGGACACAATAGCTAAAGCCTCCTTGTCAATTTGGGCGTAATTCCTCTCTGTAGTAGATTGTAGCGGTACTTACCCTCTCCAGGGGCCGGCCGGGGTCCTCTCTTCTCGCCGCGCGCGGTCCTGCTCCTGCACGAGCCGCGCACGGCTCAGCCAACGAGATGATCAGTCAGGCGGGCAGTGACCGCGAGAAGCGGTCACGTGTCCCGCCCGACACTAAGAGCGCGCCGCGCGTCTCGGGCGCGCTCTTAAAGGGACAGTGGGAGACTAAATTAGAATCAGTCTCCCATTGGCCCCTGTCAGGCCACATTCCCCATACTCTCACATTTTGGGGGCGTGGATATGACAGGGGCCAATCAAAGTGAACCTTAGGGTATTTATACTCACCTGTTTCCCTTGCTCCTTGCCCTATCGTGGTTTCTGTCCAGTTTCCCTTTAGTGCTTGTATCGTTCAGTTGGTTTTTTGGTGCTTGACCTTGGCTTTGTTTCTGACTCCGCTCTCTCTTTATCCTTGCTTGCTTATCCGCTATTTTGTCCTCTGTGTACCAGTCCTCGGCTTGTTCTACGTTACGCTGTCTCTCTGTTCCCTTGACCTCGGCTTGTTCTAGACTCTGTCTTGCTTTTTCTCGTCAAGTCCGGACATTCTAAGGTCCGGTAAGACGAACCCTGGTTTCTTGTCTCCTGACTATCTGTACTATTCCTGCGTGTTGGGGTATATTACCGTGACATTACGATAGGGCCATGGACCCCGCAGGTTTAGGTCAACAGATGGCCACTCATGAGGCTAGATTCGCAGAACAGGATCACCGTATGGATCAAATGGCTCAAGCCATCCAGACACTGTTATCCAGATCAGCTCCGGTACCTGTACCTACGCCTCCTGTAAACCCTATACCGGACACAGCTAATATGCCTAATGCTTCTGCACATCTAACCCCGCCACCTAGGTATGGAGGGGACGCTAAGACATGTAGGGGATTCCTTAATCAAGTGGAATTCCACTTTGAAATGTACCCACGTTCATTTCCCACTGATAGATCTAAGGTGGGTTTTCTTATGCACCAGCTTACGGATAAGGCACTAGAATGGGCAAATCCTATTTGGGAGGCTAATGGGCCTATGGTACACGACTTCAATAGCTTCCTCACAGCGTTCCGTAGAACATTTGACACGACTAAAAGGTCAAAAAATGCCGCCAGGGCATTAATGAGAATAAAGCAAGGATCTAAATCTGTAGCCGATTATGCTATTCAGTTCCGTACCCTTGCCTCACAGGTAGATTGGACTAATAATGGGCTTACTACCGCGTTTATGGAAGGTCTGTCTGATACTATGTTGGATGAGGTAGCAGCTAAGGACCTCCCTGTACCCCTGGAGGACCTGATTGACTATCTTATCGATATAGATAACAGGATCCGTGACAGGTTATATACCAGGTCCAGAAATAGACATTTTGTTCCCTTTAACTCCCCTAGAGCTGAGACTCCCGAGGGATCTAAGGGTTCTGAGGAGGAACCTATGCAGTTAGGGGTTGCCAAACTTACTGACGCTGAAAAGCTTTATAGGAGAAAGGAGGGACTTTGTCTTTATTGTGGTAGGAGGGGTCATATGAGACAAGACTGTCCCGTGCGTCCGGGAAACTATCGCACCTAAGACCGTATAGAGGACTGGCCTTGGGTGTGACATCACAGTCCTCACATTTGCCTCTTAATAAACTACTTCTTCCTGTTTCCCTGCACCTTGATAATAACTGCATAGCAGGGAATATACTAGCCCTGGTTGATTCCGGAGCGGCCGAAAACTTTATTGATTCCAGTTTTGTCAAGGAGAATAACATACCCACCAGAGAGAAGGAGACACCCTTGGCCGTTGAGGCCATAGATGGTAGACCATTATGCTCTCCAGTTATCACACATGAAACTGTTCCACTACATATGTCTACAGGGGTGTTACACTCTGAGACCATTCGGTTTCAGATCATTACTTCTCCTTCCTCTCACCTCGTGTTAGGGTATCCTTGGTTACGTACTCATAATCCCACCATTGATTGGGAGTCAGGACAAATAGTTTCTTGGAGTGATTCTTGCCAAGAGTCTTGTATTGTTAAAGTCACCCCTTTGAATTCTACTAATATTCCTCCCGTGCCTACGGTCATACCCTCTCAGTACCTGTCTCTTAAATCTGTTTTTGATAAAAGGGAGGCTGAAAGATTGCCACCTCACAGGCCTTACGATTGTGCAATTAATTTATTACCTGGTACAATGCCTCCCAAAGGGAGAATATATCCTTTATCTCCTCAGGAGAATCTGGTTATGGAGGAATATATTAAGGAATCTCTAGAGAAGGGATTTATAAGAAGATCCTCTTCCCCGGCAGGGGCGGGTTTCTTCTTTGTATCTAAGAAAGATGGCGAATTAAGGCCTTGTATTGACTATAGGGGCCTAAATAAAATCACCGTCAAAAATGCGTACCCCATACCTTTGATCACAGAACTATTTGATAGGCTTAAACAGGCCACAGTTTTTACTAAATTGGACCTTAGGGGTGCTTACAATCTCATACGTATCAAAAAGGATCACGAGTGGAAGACCGCTTTCAATACCAGGAGTGGCCACTACGAGTACACTGTGATGCCCTTTGGTCTTTGTAACGCTCCAGCAGTTTTTCAGGAATTTATTAATGATGTCCTACGTCAATTTATACATACATTCGTTATAGTATACTTGGACGACATATTGATTTATTCTACTGATTTACAGACTCATCACATGCATGTTAAATTAGTGTTGAGAACTCTTCTGGTTAACGGTCTCTATTGCAAACTCGAAAAATGTTCATTTGATCAATCTGAAGTCCAATTCTTGGGTTATATAATCTCGGCCAAGAGTTTTCGAATGGATCCCAAGAAACTGTCTGCCATTATGGAATGGCCTCTACCCCAGGGGTTGAAAGCCATTCAGCGTTTTCTGGGGTTCTCTAATTATTATAGGCGTTTTATTAAAGGGTTTTCTGCCATTGTTGCGCCTATAACCAGAATGACCAAGAAGGATGGTAATACTCATGTCTGGAAACCAGAAGCACTCGAGGCCTTTGAATTCTTGAAGGCTACATTTGCCTCTGCTCCTGTTTTACAGCATCCTGTCCCTTCACTGCCCTTTATTCTTGAAGTTGATGCTTCTGAGATAGGGGTAGGTGCTATCTTGTCTCAAAGAGATTCACCTGAAAAGCCGTTACACCCTTGTGGCTTCTTTTCCAGACAGATGTCCAAAGCAGAGAGGAATTATGATGTAGGCAATCGTGAACTCCTTGCTATCATTTTGGCGCTCAAGGAATGGAGACATCTGCTAGAGGGTACTAGGGATCCCATCCTCATTTTAACGGATCACAAAAACCTCTCTTACCTTAGTGAAGCAAAAAGATTGTCTTCCAGGCAGGCCAGGTGGTCTCTGTTTTTGTCTCGTTTTAATTACATAATCACTTACAGACCGGGTGACCGTAATACTAAAGCTGACGCTCTGTCCAGACAATTCGAGACTACTGACAAACTCGAGGTCGATGTTACCCCTGTCATTCCGCCTGACAGAATAATAGCGACTACTGTTCTTTCCATTTCGTCTTCTCTCTTACAAGCTATTCAGGCTAAACAACACTTGGCTCCTGGGGAGAGGCCTGCGGATAAGCTATTCGTTGATATACCGGAGAGACGAGACATCTTGTCATTATATCATGACACTAGAACTGCTGGACACCCTGGTATTTCTAAGACATTTTCAGCAGTTTCTAGATATTTCTGGTGGGCTTCCTTGCGCAAGGACGTCACCGATTACGTTAATGCCTGTAGCACTTGTGCCAGTATGAAGTCCTCCCACAGAGTTCCTTGTGGGATGTTACATCCGTTGCCCATACCCGAGAGACCGTGGTCCAATATATCCATGGATTTCATTGTTGAATTACCTCCCTCTAATGGTAAAACTGTCATCCTAATGATTGTGGATCGTTTTTCTAAGATGGCTCATTTTGTGTCTCTTGTCAAATTACCATCATCCAGGGAACTTGCCTCTATCTTTGCCAGGGAGGTGTTTCGGTTGCATGGTATTCCCACTTCGATCGTGTCCGATAGGGGTAGCCAGTTTATCTCCAGATTCTGGAGAATGTTTTGTACTGAGATGGGTATCTCCCTCTCGTTTTCCTCAGCCTACCACCCCCAGTCTAATGGAGCTGCTGAACGTGCCAACCAATCTCTAGAGCAGTATCTTCGTTGTTTCGTGTCCCACCATCAGAACAATTGGGCTGACCTTCTTCCTTGGGCTGAGTTTGCTCGTAATAATGCTGCTCATGAATCCTCCGCTAACAGCCCTTTTTACGTTGTTTATGTCCGGCATCCCGTGGTTCTTCCAGCTGCATTCTCCTTACAGGGCATGCCAGCTCTGGACGAACATTTGGCTAGTCTACGTAATACTTGGGAGCAGGTTCAGTGTTCTTTGGTGGCCTCAGCTGCTCGTCAGAAGGTTCAGGCAGACAAGCATCGCAGGGCGGCTCCATCCTATGCTGTGGGAGACCGGGTTTGGCTTTCTACTCGCAATATTCGTCTTCGTGTGCCTTCTATGAAGTTGGCCCCTCGTTTTATTGGTCCTTTTCGTATCTTGCATGTGGTTAATCCTGTCTCGTATGCATTGGATCTTCAAAAAAATTTACGCATTCCTAACGTGTTTCATACCTCCTTGTTAAAACCCCTCCTGTGCAACCGTTATACTCGGCATGTCCCTCCTCCTCCTCCGGTTTCTGTGGAGGGCCATGAGGAGTTTGAAGTGGCGGCTGTAATTGACTCTCGTTTGCTTCGGGGTCGCCTCCAATATCTGGTACATTGGAAGGGCTATGGGCCTGAGGAACGCAGTTGGATTTCCGCTGACGCTGTTCACGCTCCTCGCCTTGTGCGTTCTTTCCACGCTCGTTTTCCTGCCAGGCCTGCTCCTCCCCGCCCGGTGGGCGTGTCTTCAGGGGGGGGTACTGTAGCGGTACTTACCCTCTCCAGGGGCCGGCCGGGGTCCTCTCTTCTCGCCGCGCGCGGTCCTGCTCCTGCACGAGCCGCGCGCGGCTCAGCCAACGAGATGATCAGTCAGGCGGGCAGTGACCGCGAGAAGCGGTCACGTGTCCCGCCCGACACTAAGAGCGAGCCGCGCGTCTCGGGCGCGCTCTTAAAGGGACAGTGGGAGACTAAATTAGAATCAGTCTCCCATTGGCCCCTGTCAGGCCACATTCCCCATACTCTCACATTTTGGGGGCGTGGATATGACAGGGGCCAATCAAAGTGAACCTTAGGGTATTTATACTCACCTGTTTCCCTTGCTCCTTGCCCTATCGTGGTTTCTGTCCAGTTTCCCTTTAGTGCTTGTATCGTTCAGTTGGTTTTTTGGTGCTTGACCTTGGCTTTGTTTCTGACTCCGCTCTCTCTTTATCCTTGCTTGCTTATCCGCTATTTTGTCCTCTGTGTACCAGTCCTCGGCTTGTTCTACGTTACGCTGTCTCTCTGTTCCCTTGACCTCGGCTTGTTCTAGACTCTGTCTTGCTTTTTCTCGTCACGTCCGGCCATTCTAAGGTCCGGTAAGACGAACCCTGGTTTCTTGTCTCCTGACTATCTGTACTATTCCTGCGTGTTGGGGTATATTACCGTGACATAGATAAAGTCCGTGAATAAAACGCAATAGGAGCCTCAACCCCATTTCTCAAAGTGTGGCTCAATACAGCCCCTATGCCATACGGAGAAGCATCGCAGGTGAGGTTGAGCGGTTTCTCCAAATCATAGTGTACAAGCAAACTGTCAGAAGACAACAGTTTTTTAGCAGCGCTGAAAGCGGTAGTATGAACGTCAGTCCACTTCCATGGAGCATCTTTATCTAGTAGACGATGCAGAGGTTAAGCAACAGTGGCTTTATCAGGCAGAAAAGAATGGTAAAAATTAAGCAACCCTAGGAAAGCTTGCAGTTCTTGTTTGTTTGTTGGAACCGGAGCTCTATGGATAGCTTCAACCTTAGAATCAGTTGGATGAATGCCCTGTGCGTCAACTCGGTAACCAAGGAAATCCACGCTGCTTACACCAAAAACACACTTTTCTTTTTTAAGTTTTAGACCAGCATCAAGAAAACGTTGTAAAACAAGTTGTAGCTGTGCAGCCAATGACTGTATAGAATCTGCTCCAATGAGAACGTCATCAAAATAAGGCACTACACCTGGAAGTCCAGATAAGAGGTCCTCCATTAAATTCTGGAATATGCCAGGAGCAATGGAAACTCCAAACTGCAAACGTCTTGCTCGGAAAGCTCCTTTGTGTGTTATTATCATTTGTGCATCAGCAGCCTCATCATCCACAGGTAACTGCTGGTAGGCTTGAGCCATATCCAACTTGGCAAATACTTTTCCTTTTGCCAAAGTAGTAAGAATTTGATTAACAGCTGGAATTTGATAGGGATGCTCTTGCAACGCTTTATTTATTGTACATTTGTAGTCAGTACAGATTCTGACATCCCCATTTGGTTTCATGACCGGAACTATGGGTGTACACCACTTTGGGTGTGTTATGGGTTCAAGTATGCCTTGTTCCACAAGACGTGTAATCTCAGCATCTATTTTTGGTCTGAGAGCTAATGCAATTTTGCGAGGCTTCATACGAATTGGGGGTACTTTTGAATCTAATACAAAATAAACAGGAGGGCCTTTAAACATGCCAAGACCTTCTTCAAAGACTGCACTAAATTTATCAATCACATTCTGTAGAATATCTGTGGATACATTATTTTTTTTTTTTTAAATTCTTTATTTTATTTGTGCATCAGATAACAGTAGTCATGCAGAGCCACGACAGCATTTGCATAGTTTGACATATACGTGGCAGCGTAAACGGCACATTTTTTTTTTTTTGAATGACATACAAGAAACAGACTCGTGTAATTAGAATGTATAAGCTTACAGTGCTCGATAGGTACATAGACTTAAAACAGTGTCAAAAGTAAAGATCGCGCTCAGACGCTTTATATGCTTAAAGTTGCTTAAAAAATATGCTTGAAATACGCTTTGAAATTTGCCTGGCATATAGTAATATAGTGAAGATCGCGCTTCAGCGCTTGTTATGCTTAAAGTCGCTTAAAATATGCTTAAAATACGCCTTGAAGTTTGCCTGGCATATAGTGATTTAGTAAAGATCGCGTTTGACATAAAAGTGTAGGATTAACCCCAAACCAAGAAAAACAGTAAACGCTTCATACGTTAAGAGGCTTCAATGCGAGAAAATAGACTGCACTTCTATATTGTTGGTTTACGCCTTTCTGCGTCTAGGTGAAGTGTATGCAAAATATAACCGCTTATTTATAAGTAGAAGCTTATGGAAAAACAACATATAAAATGATTTCGCTTTAAACGACAGGCACAGGGTTAACTACGTGGCTAAACAGGAGAAACTGTGGTATTAGTCAAAGGCTAGTAGAACAAGTATGCCAGATTGTGTAACCACCTTAACCTAACCCAGTGTTGGCGTTGCATAGCCTTAATTATAAACCTGCTGGTGGTCATTAATGCAGTTCTCTTGGCATGTATATGGACCAGTCCCGGATCAGCCGACCCCGCACATGGGCCATTTGGGATAGACAGTCTCTGCAGCTGGGGAGGGCCAGGGTTCCTCTTTGGCTTGATCGTGTGCGGCAGTTAGCTGTGCTGTGGCTTGGTAGGTGGCTGTATTCCACGATTGCAGAGTAGAGGCTTGCAGGTCTAAGGTGCTATGTCTAGGTGCTGTGCCGGGGCTTTGTGGCTGCCTGGCTGTTTTGCTCTTACTTGTGTGTGTGTGGTGACCTGCACCCGATGTGCTCCGAACTTTCGTCCGCCGCCATTGCGTTTTGGTCTGCTTGTCCCCTCCGAAGGCCCGCAGTGGAGCTCCGTAGTGGCGTCGGCGGGTGTCGGGACGGATCCATGAGGAGACCATCTTAGCCACTTGAAGGTACAGCACCCCTCTGTTGCATAGCATCATGTAGAACTTTGAGCAAAGTCGGTCCAGTGCTTCTAGGTGCTGTGAGTGTGGGTAGCTGCGTGCTCCTGCTCTGGCTCTTGCTGGGCGGCCATTTTAGGCATGCTCAGGCACCCTTTGTCTTGGTCGGCTAGTTAGCCTTGTTTCTCAGCTGCAAATTGTGTCCGCTTTTCTGCTATGGACCGGGATGACCCGCACCGGTCCAGGGGGGGGGGGGTAGGAGACCGGTATTTATTCTGGGGATTCCGGCGTCGAGGAGAGCGGCCGCCTCTCCCCGGCATCCACTCCCGCAGGCCGCAATTCGTGTGTCGGGTCACTAGCTCCGACAGGCTCAGGAGAAGGCTCCTCCGGTGCTTTGGTGCACCCCCGTCTCGGGTGGCACACCCCGAAGGATGTGTGAGCTCTGTGGCCTCCGGTATCGGCTTTTTTGCTGTCCGCCCGGCGGGAGCTCTTTCCCCGCACGTCCGTGCTGCTTGGTGGTCAGGCTCCGCCCCCTCGTGGATACATTATTAACTCCAGTTAATGAAATTCCTAAGGGTTCAAACCACTCTCTACCTAGCAAACTTGCTCTTTGTCCCTTAGTAATTATTAAACGTAAATGTCCTCTGAATTTACCATATTTTACTGGTATAAAACAAGCTCCTTTAACATCCACAGCCTGTTTGTTGTAGTCCACCAGATGAATATCACAAGGTAGTATTGAAGGAGAATTATGAGGCCATAACAATGTAAATGTATTTTCTGAAATCAAAGAATATGCGCACCCAGAATCTACTTCTATTTTGCACGGAACATCTTGAAGCACAATTTCAGTGTAAACCTTCAGTCATGATGGTGAATTTTCCACTTTATTCACATAGTCATTTGAGTAAACACCTGCAGTTATTTCACTATCTGAAACGGTTTGTGGAGTATTAAAAGAGTGCGCTGTGGTTTGTATTTTATTCACATTCTTATATTTGGTCTGAATTCCACTGGCTTGACTTTGGCAAACTGTCTGTATGTGACCTGTACGTTTACATGTGTGGCAAACTGCATTTCGAAAACGACATGTATTACTCCTGTGTTTTCCACCGCAACTATAACAAGTTCCTTTAAATGGAGCTGTGACATTAGTGTGTGGTGAAAAGGCTTTTGATTTAACATCAGTCTTCTTCACTAGATTTATTTCAGGTGAGTTATCTTTGCTGGAGGAGGATTGCATCTCTTTTGAATGGACATATGCAGCCTCATTTGCGAGCGCTTCCTCTTGTGCAATAATAAAAGTTAAATTCTGTCTTGCAAGCAGTCTCCTCTGCAGTGCTTCATCTTGCACCCCACACACAAGCCTGTCCCTTAACATGGATTCTAAGCTGGTACCAAAATTGCAATTTTCAGACAGCATGCGCAGTCCTGCAATGTATGCTGCAATTCTTTCACCTGGTTTCTGATTTCTTCTATTGAAATGGAAACGCCTCACTGTTTCAGATGGGGTGGGTGCTAAATGATTTTTTAACAGTGCCAGTATTTCTTCAAATGAGTAGTCTTGTGGTTTAGCAGGAGATATCAGTGAGCGGACAATGTCAAATGTCTTGGATCCAATAACACTCAGTAACACAGCTCTCTTCTGAATAGCATCCACCACCTTATTAGCTTCCAGGAAAAACACTAACCTGTCAGCATATGAGTCCCATGAGGCTGGATTAGCCAGATCAAATTCCTCCATGTGTCCCAGAGAAGCCATGCTGGAAATATTTGTAGATAATAGAATTCCCCCAAAAAAGTTTTACTTCCCCACTCAGGCTGATTTCATTTCCTTTATATATATTCTGCAGTGTCCATTTATTGAAATCCCATCCTCGTCGCCAGTTTGGTGTATTAGCATGTTATATATTCTGCAAATGGCTCTCAGACATTGTAGTAAAATAGAACTTCTCTTTACTTCAGTAAACACACATAATGACATAACACAAAAGAGACTAAACACAACAGAACAAGTGCATAACTTCCCTATGCTGCCATCTACTGGAAGGTGGACTGCATAAACCTCAATACATAACAATCATCCTGGCAGAATATTGCTGTACCCCAGAGCAATGTTATTCAATATATGTTATATGGTATTCAATATATGTTTTATGCACTGGTGGTGTAGCAGGCTTATGCAATTTATGATCATATCTTGAAATTAAACCCTCGTTCTTATTGCCTAGGTTAGGTGTTTTTATAATCACTCTCTCCATAGACATGTAAAAGGCATCTTTTGACTTAAATTATGTGTTCTGCTACATCACTATAGTATTTATGACTGACAGTGTGACAATCTCTTGGCAAGTCAAATTAATTTATTTTTCTTTTATCCCAGTCAAAATGCCTGTTAAACGTTCATATGAGCCTTTTTATTACATTTGCATCTTAATTCACTGTGTGCTTGATATCTTCTACTGCTGCCTTGTGGCAGACTTCTGTAGTGCAGACTCTAGCCCCACAACCTCCCCATCAGTGCATTTTCAACATCGAAGTGATAGGGTTGAAGGGCCCAAAGATAGCATCAGAGAATGTGACTGTCCAATGATCACAAGATTTTAAAAAACAGACTGAGCCTGGAGATCCTTGATCAGTTATTAGAGTTGTATGACTGTCGGGAAGAATTACTGAATAGGGACAAAAATATGCTGAGAGATTTAAAGAAATGCTTTGCTTAAATAACTTCATATAAATGAGGTCGTTATGGTGCCAGGAGGACACTGGGTTCTTGTAACCTTAACCCCAAAGGCTGCCTCCAGCGCCGGTTCTGTAGTTCCCCAAGCAGCATTCAGCTTCTGAAATTTTCAGGTTTCAGGAAGCACATAGCGCTGCCGGGCAGGGGTGCCGCTGATTAAGTGGAGTGGTCGGCTGGTGCTCTAAGCCAATCAGTAGTACTCCTTTCATAAAAAAGGTTTGTATCTTGATGTAGCAGACACTTCTGTTTCTGAGGTATGGTTAGCACATAAAGCTTCATCAACAGTGTATTTGTTAAACACTGTTGTGTTATTATAATAACAAATTGTAGAAACTTAATAGAAATTATAGATGGTGTAGTCTCATTCAAAGCAAAAAAGAAATGGGGAAAATATTTAAGTACTATATTTGAAAGAAAATAATTAGTTTTATCATTAAGGTATATCAACAAAACCATCCATTGTTTAAACATAACTGAGTTGCATATTAAGATCATGCACAGATAGTATAAGGTCCCTTCGGTTCTGGCTAAAATGTATCCTGATCGATCCAATGTATGTTGGAGGTGCAGAGTGGGCAGGGGAGACTTTATTCATGTGTGGTGGTCATGTCAACCCTTATTATTATTTTGGAAAATGATAGAAAGTTAAATAAAACAATATTGTGACACAAATGTTATTATAGATCACGAAACAGTTGAAGGGTGGACCATCTTACCTACCTGGGAGTTACATTCTCTAAGTCCATATCTAATATTTACAAATTTCACAACCTTCCCCTCTTGCAACAAATTCAACTAAAAATGTTCTCTTGGAAAGAGGTATTCTTGTCCTGGGCGGGAAGGGTGGACACAATCAAAATAATGATTCTGTCCAAGATATTATACCTCTTTAGGACCCATCCAATCTTTCTCATAAGAGCCTATCTAACACATGCCCAATCTAGTTTTTTCTGGTCAACTACAATTCTAACTGCTATGTGTGGTGCAAAAACACTGGCCATATCTATCCCTGCCGTAAAGTATGGTTTTGGTAGCATCATTCTAGGGGGCATGCCTCATCATCATGGCTAGGGAATCTTGGTAAAGGAAGAATTGATGGATCAAAATACAGGACAGTAGTGCAAGAGAACCATTTGCAGTCTGCTGAAAAGCTAAAACTTGGGAGAAACTTGAAAGCAAGAGCAACTTTGAATGACACAAGAAAAAACATGAATATCTAACTGTTTAAAAATTGCAATTCACAAGTATCATCCAACCAACCTGAACCACTGGGAGCAAATATACCAAGGATGGAAAAAAATATTTCCAGACACCATATAAAGCTAGTAGTCAGGGACACCATCAGAGCATGACAACCATAATATGTGCATTTTTATATATATGTGCATTTTTGGCCCCCTGGCTACCTGTACACTGCAGGGGGGCCCAGCCCTATCCATCCTCACTTCCCAGGTGCTCTTCTCTAAGTCTTGCGAGCTGCGCGGAGCATTGCCATGGTAACCCATGGCAATGCTCTGATGACTGCAGAGCTTGCAAGACTTAGAGCAGAGCAGCTGGGAAGGGAGGATGGATTGTGCTCGGCCCCCCTGCAGTGTACAGGTAGCCGGGGGCTCACAGCATGCCACAAAACCACCAGGGAACGTGACCTCCCCCCTCCCTGGTCACAGGTAAGATGCAAGGAGGGGGCAATGAAATAAAATGTATAACAATTAATGGGAAAATAAATGCTCCCCCCACCACAGTATGCACTCACACTCAACATTAACTAAACACACACTACATCCTTACAGACACACTACATTAACTAAACACACAGTACATCCTTACACACACACTCTGCATTAACTAAACACACACTACATCTTTACACACTCGCTCTGTCTTAACTAAACACACTACATCTTTACACACACTCTGCATTAACTAAACACACACTTCATCCTTATACACACTCTGCGTTAACTAAACACACGCTACATCCTTACACATACACACACACATTCTGCAGTCACTAAACCACACAATATCCTTACACAAACACACACTCTGCATTCACTACACACACTACATCCACTACACAAATACACACTCTGCAATCACTATACACACGACATCCACTACACAAACACACACTCTGCAATCATTATACACACACCACATCCACTACACAAAAACACACTCTGCAATCATTACACACACACTACATCCTTACACAAATACACATTCTGAAGTCACTAAACCACACAACAGCCTTACACAAACACACACTCTGCATTCATACACACACTGCATCCACTACACAAGCCCACACTCTGCATCTAATACATATAAAAACTACATACGTTAAATAACATACAATCTGCATCCACTATACACTATATGCTTCCATGACACACACCCCTCATCCATTTTACATATTCTAGATCCACTATACACACACAACATTCAGCACACTTCATCCTTCTGGATAGACTCTGGGGCAGGCCCTGTGCGCAGACCCGGGGGCGGGCCCCAGGGGCTCAGAACTTGAGCTGTATCAGGGTCCCCAAAATTTCTGATGGCAGCCCTGCTGGTAGTTACTTATTCCCAAAGATTTAAAGCTGCTATTACAGCAAAAAGTGACTAAACAATATTAATATGAGAGGTTTGACACTGTAGCTTGCAAATAATCCCAGAAGTGTGCTCAGTGTAGTCAATTGACCTTGTTAATCCTCTTTGGGTGCTAAAATAGAGCCACACATTTGATCTACAAAAGTGGCTGTAGATTATGACAGGGTAGAAGTTGTATTGAGTATTCCCAATGGTGGAAAGTGATCAGTAGAACAAATGACTATTTATACTAGTAGTAGGGTTAAATTAGCTCTGACATTGAAGATGGAAAGGTATACTGTGAACCATGTGTCGCACTATAACTACAATATGAAACTGTTGAAATATTAAAATGTAATTTAAAGGAAAATGTAACTTCCCAGAATGTATAATATTATGTTTGATTATCCCTGAACTTAACAAATGATATTTTTGAGATTTGAAAAATGTATTTAGAAATTCATATCCATTTATCCTGCCACTAGGCCCCTCCGTGTTTATTTATGTCAATCATTGTTATAAGCCCTGTCCTTTGCACCTGGCTATCAGAATGGAGAAGGCATATAGAGAAGAGGAGAACATAAATATTGTGTCTAATTCTCTTCTTTATTTTCAATGATTACTCTGCCTTTACCTTATCTGAACTGGATTTTTTATGTCACTTTTTAAATATTTAATATTAATATAATATAAGCTTCTCATGAAAAAAAAAAGTTCAACACAAGTTATAGATACTTTTAATTTTTTTATGCAAAGGTGCACATTTCAGAGAAGTAACAGTTATCCTTAAATCTGAGAGTTTTTCAGATACCACATCTGTACATAATGAAAAATATTTAAACTGCTAGTTTTGTTTTTTCCCTTACTTGGCATTTCAAATTTACTATTAGTTAAAACCGCATAGAGCAGCCGTCGGCATAGATTGCATAAAAGACAGGCTCCTGCACTTTTGAAAAGCGGCAGCAATCAAAAATCCGGGTTTTGGTCATCTTGCTTGACAACAGAAATGTTACAAGGAGCAACAAAACATATTTTCTAAACACGATCCCAGCATGAATCCCAGCTAAGGGAGCGTGTTTTGCTATGCACAGACTAGGCCGGGCATGGTGGTGTTATATAACCCTGCTTGCTGATGATAACATAAACACATATGAAATATGGTAAATAAAAATAAGCATCATCAAAACAAATATTAAATTATTGTGCAACATACTTAAATGGATTTATAATGAGGCACACGTTTGATAATAGAATGTATAATATAAAATAATGGAAAGTATATTAGCACACATACACATAGCTATGTATTATGCAAGTTAACACTAAAAGCTTCTTTAATTAAGATAATTTCAATGTACAGTAGAGTCCACAGCCATCAATTAGCTGTTCGTATTAGTTTCTTTTTTGTTTGTTTTTATTTAACAGGATAGTGGATTTTGTTTAAGTTACTGAAAGCTTATTTCTTTATTGAAAAAAAAAAAAAAAAAAAAAAGGGAACAAGACACCCAACAGAGAACTTGATGAACATCTAACATTTTTCATCTTACTCTTGGCACCATGATTAATTTTAAATGATGTAAGCGTTATGATTCCACAAGTCTCTTTAAAATTTCAATAGATATATGTTTTATTCTGCTTTGGTGTTGATCAAAACATATACAAGTGACCTAATTCACTCTCCAAAGGCATACGCTTATAAAAAAAAAAAACCATTACATCTCTATCACATCAATCTCATGGATTACAGAGAAATGAGGAAAGAGAGATAATTTGATATTTGTGACATTGGAGATGCTTTTCGCCACATGAGCTCTATTATCTTTTGTGTGATAAACCTTTCAAGTCTGAATATCTGAGTAGGAAAATAACCCTCAAATTCTACCAAGCTATAGATTATCTTACCAGGGTGGCTGCTTTGACCTAAATGTGTCATCATCCAAGTCACCAAAATCTGCTGTTATTTGAATTTTGGAAATGTATGAAAGAACACTGCATTTTTTGTGCTATATTTAAGACGTTAAATAAACTATATAGTATACAGACATTGCATTATATTTCTAAGTATGATAAGTCATTATACTAAAGTTTCAAATGTTTGAAGGATCTTGTACAATCCATTATGGCCATGGATCCATGTAATCAATCAGTTTCTCCTGAACAAAACTGAGTCTAGACCTATTTATCTGAACATATTTTTTTTGTCACATCTATTTGGATTTTCTGTCTTTAATTTTGGGAGGGGGCTTAATTTGTGTGCTTGCAGGCCAAGGGAAGAGGAATGATAGGATTATGTAGGAATGACTACAAATGTATGTTTCTCTGAGCAGCTGCCTATCTCAAAATAAGAAATGTCTGCTGCATCTTTTTCATTATTATATTAACTTTTAAATTAGATTCCAGCAAATTTCTATGGTGCCATTGTTACTTCCGAACTGATAGAAACTAGAATAACAATGCTTAATTTAACTTGGGGATTAGCAACACTACCCTCTCAATTAAATGTATGAAAAGTTATACCTTGCAGTGTGGGTAGGGAAAAAAAACTGTTCTATCAATTATGAGATTTTCTCCTTCAGTTGAACTTTTTAATAACAAAATAAATTAAACTTTGAACTAATCTCACCATTTACCTAAGTTGTGTTCATACAACATAAGCCCATGCCGCAATCTACACATCCGTATCAGTTTTGGAAAAGATGATTTGTGAACATTGTCTGAAATTGGTTACTGTGACCTATGATTTTTATGTTGCACAAACCAGAACGCAGCACAAATCTTTGCCATTACAACAAGTTTCAAAAGTTTTCAACCAGAGGTTTGGATTTTGTAGGAATTTGAAAAGAGTGTTGGAATAATAATACAAATAATTACAATAACTGTCTAAACAAAAAGTAGGTTGTCTCTGTTTTGTTGCTTGATGACCACTTAATTAGTGAAATGAAATACGTCCAGGGAAATGTATGTATCACAATTGTTTTCTAAATAGAATAAAGGATTTTAATGTGCATTTTGTCCCTTGTGGTAAAGAATATAAATGCTTGCATGTATGAAAATGGTACAAGATGTTACACGTCAAAGACATGCGCATTTCTAATTTACTGTAATTTTAAAAAATGGATGCAGTTATACATCTCCACATTTAATATATAAATAGCCATTACATCTTTGGAGAAGAAAAAAAAAAACTATTGGGTGTGATGTTTTTCTGTGAACTGCTTAGTCCAATCCTAGTTAGATACACAATGGAGTTATGAGTTATGCACAGTTGTCATTTTCACAGTCTCACACTATGATTACAAAACCATAAATTCTAAACCTCAAGTTGAATTCTTTGACAGACTTGCTTGAAAGAATAACACCGGGCTGTGGTATACAGAGGAGACACCTTATAAAATCTTATAAATATATTGGAACAGTATATGTGTGTATGTGGATCAAAATTTTTTTTGAGTGTGCCAAAGGTAGTATGGAATACCAGTAAAGTTAATATTGAGGATTGAGGACGCTGTATTTCTGAGGGAAGATCAGTTAATAATGGCTAGATTAGATATATTTTTCAAAAAGATCTAGGGAACATAAGGGTTATTTCGTAAGTCATATCCAAAATGTTTTCTCTAATAGCTCATATTGTAGATAATTGCAATTAAAAGACACATCAAAACATGGATAATCTACATACATTGTTATTTATATACCATCAAGGTGAATCACAAAAAGGCTTGCTTTCTTAATATAGAAAATACTCTGATATCTCAAATTTTCAAATAAAAAGAATACATTGGCAGCTTTCTGGATTGAGAAAGCAGAACATTAGCTGAAGTTTTCCCCAGATATAAAAGACAAAAGTTAAAACATTAGCATCATACAGAGCAGTAACAATAGCAAGTGAAAAGACATAAACTGGCAAAAAATAAATGAATATTTGTTAATCAAAAGTTAAATGGTGGAAGCATAGGGAATTATCTCTTGATAACAGAGTACAGATTGCAAAATCCAATTTTCTTCCTGTATTCATTTACCTAACCTTTATATTCCCATTGCTACTACACTCTTAATATAAACTCTCCTTTCAGAAATTCCGAGGAAGATTATTAAACTTAGTGCACTGGAATATTCAACAATGGCCACAAAACCAATGGTGACCTAAATTTAGTGAATCCAGAAATCTGAATCATATATCTTATGCTTTCGTTTTGATGAAGGTTTATAAATCAAACAATATGGGATTGTTTTTTTTTATAGCCCGAGTGTGTGTATGAGAAATCCTTCCCTCTGGAAACATTGCAATACGCGATATATTTAATGCTGCATCACCTATACAGTAAAGGTAATATGTTCCACACAAATAATGAAAACAGGTTGAATAAATATCTAGAAAACAGCTATATAAACAAAAACGCAGAGAACATCCCCAAATCTAAAGTAGTTCCCCCTGTCTAATTCTGATATAACTTTACAACATCTTATATACTTTTAAATACAAATGAGAATAGTCTGGTGTTCAAAAGAATATCTAGACTAAAGAGAGGTAATAAGACAAATAAGGATAGGTAGCTCTAAAACTGAAATAAAAAGGATCACCAAACCTTAAAAGACCACTATGGGCACCCAGACCACTTCAGCTCAATGAAGTGGTCTGGGTGCCAGGTCCCTCTAGTTTTAACCCTGCAGCTGTAAACATAGCAGTTTCAGAGAAACTGCTATGTTTACACTGAAGGTTAATCCAGCCTCTAGTGGCTGTCTCACTGAGGGGGGCCATGAAGGTGGGGGGGACCCAATGACCTTATAGTGCCAGGAAAACGAGTTTGTTTTCCTGGCACTATAGTGGTCCTTTAAAGAAACATAGGTGAAAAAACACTATTAACTATAGTGTACATATCCAGGAGCTAGAAACCTTAGTAAATGATAAATAAGAATGCAAATACATATAAAATAAAATAAAAGATGCCCAATATGTGTTCAATTGAACCTATGAAAGTCTGAAGATATATAGCATAAGTATCCCTAATGCTGCTTGCGAAAACAACACAGGGCTGGTGGTACCAATGATAAATAGTATACTTTTATATCAAATATAAAAGATTTAATATTGTCCCATGTAAAAATATATAACATATGAAGTATAGCAAGTGTGTATTTTAAAATAACAACTTAAAAATATAAATCCGAATGATGTATTTATTAAAAATCCTTCAAAGAATCTTAAATATAAAAAAGAAATAAAATTGAGGTAGAGATAAGTAGCCATAAAGATAATGAGGGGGAACCTACTCTCCTACCCCCGGCCCCCACCCCTGCGCGGTGGGTGGGGGCCATAAATTACAATGGGGAGACCTATGGTGGGGGCCATAATGATAATGAGGGGGGGGACCTACTGTCCTCTCCCCGGCCCCCACCCCAGGGTGGCGGGTGGGGGCCATAATGATGATGGGGGGACCTACTGTCGCGCCCACCCCTGCCCATGCGAATGAAATCCCGAAACGAACAAAGTGCCGAATTGCGTTCTAAAACAAACGAACATACTGTTCTCATTCAGTTAGAACGCAATTCGGCAGTTTCGGCTAAAATGACAGGAAGCATCGTGGGAACAGGGAGGAAAGGTGAGAATTGTGGGAAAATTGCTCTGACCAGCGGAAATGAAGCACACTTTACTCCTCTGCTGGTCAGAGCTGGTCAAGTGGAGGAAACCACCATAAGGCAAAGAGTCCCTACTTTGTCTTATGATTTTAAAGAAAACTATAGCAGACAGGAAGAAACGGAGAACAGATCCTGAGAGAGGGGGAGAAGAGGAAGAGATTGAGGAAAGGTAAGTTCGGCATGACAGTGCCGCTTTAAGTCCAGACCCAGTTGGTTGAGGATTGTAGGAGTAGAGGTGTGATCTGTGTCCTAACTGCCAGTGAGGACAGCGTGTGTGTCACAGTGTGTTTACTTTGTGATTTGGTTATATGGTGAATTGGAATTTGGATTTTTGTATTATTGCACAATCGGCCAAATTTCTGACAAACCAAGAATTGGCCAAAAACAAATCTCCAAGTGTAACTAATAAAAAAAGAAAGTTGCATTAACATTGAAACCACCATTTATTTTATTTGACTGTTCATATTCTGAGGCAGTATGGTCTCGTTAAGTCTTCATAAAGTCATTTAGCTTATTGAGTTTTTCCAGAAAAGTTATTATTATTATTATTATTATTATTCTAGATCTCTGTAACTCTATAGGGCACTATCTACGTTAAAAAAGTATAAAATGTATTGTATGTAATGCTTGGTATTTATACTGTAGACTAGGATCTCTAGTGCATTATAAAAAAACTAATATGAAAATAGTATTAAAAAAATACACAATCTTTGTAATGTTTTACTAAACCACCAATATGTATATATAAAGCCTCTCTGCATCAGGGAAATTGTATCTTATGTTCTTTTTTTGCTTTCCATTGAATTTAGTACAATATGCTTTTTTATCCACAAATCTTGATTTTCTGTCTATTCTTTGCAATTTATAGTGCGCACTTGGGATTGCTCTTTCAATTTTGCATCCAGTTTCAGTATTTACAAGGTGCCTATATGAAATTCACTTGTTATTTTTACTATAAGTGATCTAGTTATGATTGTATACTTATTTACATCCAAAGAATCCATCTCTTTTTCTTATCTTCCTAATGCCATCATATGTATCTTTGTAACTTTCTAATTCATGTTTGGTGTATACAATGGCATCCTGATGAATGTCTTGTCTAGGTTGTAAACATTGATGTTTAGTTGCTATTTGATGATTTTTGAAGATTAACAAAAGCTTGGAGATTAAGAAAAGCTTCTCTGAGATTACTTTGAATGCACTATCCTTTCTCTGATATGATATGTGTAAGTCGAGAAGGAATGCCTTTTCGGTGCCTGTAATTTCAAAGGGAAAATGTTTAACATTCCAAATCTATCTGGATCCAATCTAGTTCAATGAAGCCTACAATGAAGCACACAAGTTTTTCTGCCCACTCAAAAAGGAAACCATACAATATCCAATGAAATTAATAAAGAAATCACAGAAGTACAAAAAAACAACTGTCAAACAACTCATACTTGCCAATTACCATTTGGATGATCAACAATGTAATTTGTATAGATGATGAGAAAATAAAATGTTTTGGCCTTTATCTGAAACATTATCTTTGCCAAAAAAAAAACAATAAACTAGTAAATAATGAAGAATGTTGGTTGGAATACCCTCATGTAAGGCTGCTTTATAGGATAAGGAAGATTTCACAATGTTCAGATAAAAAATAATTATTTCCCAACATGACCTTGTAAAAATGTGGGCCTCACAGTAGGACAAAATCCTAAACATGTAAACAAAAGCAAAAATAAAACATTTAGAGTTATGGAATGATAACAGCAAATTCCTGATTTATAAATCAAATTACTTCTAAGATGGCGAATGTCATAATTTAACATGTTTAATTGATTAACAGGAAAAAAAGTCATTATTGCTAAATAAAGAACCATCAGTAAATAAAACTAAATATACAACTATTTTCTTATTAGTAAATGTTGGTTAAATATACCTGGTGAACTTCAAAGAAAATGCATCCCTTTGAGACAATTGTTGAGGCAACAATTGTCTTTTTTTAATATTTGCCTGTATTTTCCATGCCCATTCCTGGGGGGGGGGGGGGGGGACTGAATTATCCACAGGCTGTCCTGCCTTTATCACACCCCACCAGACCACTAGGTATTCAAGTAGTCCACTGGACCCACATCTTCCTAGGAAAAAGCGAGGCTGTTGAACACATGATGACAAAATAGGGGTCAACACATGTGAAGACCTCCAGTTGACTTTTGTAGGATGTCCTGCTTTTCTTTGAGTATAAATACATTTGTGGATAAGTAGCAAAACTATGATTCCCACTCCCTAGGGATATGTGAAGTTATGGCAAATGACTGCTTTTTATTAGCAGGTCTCCAATCAGTATCAAGCAATGTCCTGGAAGTTTTTTTCTTGTGCAAGATGCCATGCACCTATGGTGTTGAAGTGGATGTTAATTAAATATTACTTATACTATGTTACCTACTATAGAAGTGTAGAGATGGTACTTTTGTCATGCTGTTATAAAAGTGTGTGTAAAAGTATCTGTGTGTGTGTGTGTGTGTATGTAAAAAGTATGTTGGAGGAAATTACCCAGGTTTCGCCTTATGTGCTTATGTGAGGAGAGTTGGGTACTGCCCCCTCTAGTAGTGCAGATAGAATGTGAATGTTAAACCTGATAACCAGGGGTGTGACTAAAGAGCATGACAACTAAGAAAGGCAGCGCCTTGTGATATCCCCCCCTTCAGGCCTGGCACAGTCAGGGCACAAATTTCAGTGAGGATGAGAAATAGAAACAATAGCGGGTTATTTATAAAAAAAAATATCACAATAATTCTCAGTTTACATCCTGTTTTTTTCTTTTCTTGTGATTGGTCAGGTGCCACAGTAAATAAATAATGAGTGTGGAAATGTGCCGTGCTGCAGCAGTCCTTCTAACTTCACAGCCTCTTGGAGAGGTAAAGGATATTGCCCCTGCTTATGCCGGCCCAATGGTAGGTGGCCTGCAGTACGAGATGCTAGGAGATGGTGCGGACGTCTCCAACATTTTCAGGTGCACATTGGGCCTGGAGCCGTCTTTCTTTGCCGGGGGAGCAGCGGACGCCTCTTAGGTAGGTGAGTGTATAGCCCTTGTGATGCATTTTGGTGCGTGTGATCCAAAATCCTTCTCCAGAAATCCTCGAACAGCAAGTTGAGCTTACAGAGGATGTCGGCTCTGGACTGGCACATGTTGTCCGCCATTTTGGATGGCACTCAACGCTGATCTGCTTGCATGTTAGATGATTTTGGTCCACAGATGTCTGAAGTTGCCAGGGGGGCAGGGGGGTGGACGGGAACATCTAATGCTGCTCTGTCCCAGGGAACGTGGGGCAAAAAGATCTGTCGCCTCTCTCACAACCCTGTCCTTGGGTAGGCCACAAAACCAATTCTCGCTTTGCTGCTAAATGCGCTTCTAGTAAGCAACGAAAATCACGCATGTAATGCCAGGTAAGCTTCTAAAGGTCTAACAATCTTTTAGTTAGAGAATTTTTGCTTAAAAGAATGATTATTGGGAACTTTGGCATGGAACTCATGCATGGTACGTCTGCCCAGTATGGCTGTCAAGCCCCGCCCCCTCCAATACATCATATTTAGTTCATTTTCTATAACAAATTCTACACAAGACTGATTGAAGAAATGTATAAACGAAAATACACATGACCTTTCTGATAAGCAAAGGGTTACTAAGTAATTGCATCTGACTAGCATATAGGTCGGTTGCTTGCTGTTATTGCATAAAGCCTTAATGACAGTGTAACGCAAAGTGATCATTATACACAGCCTTGTGTGTGAAGGTGCTTTATACTATCAATTCATTCTTCAATTACTAGAATCTAACAACAAACTGTGAGACAACAGAACTTAATAACCTGGTGATTTACTGCATAGTCTTATTAACGATTAAAGCATCTTTATTACTTTTGTCATTGGATTAGAACAACAGAATGAATGATGTATGTACAATTTATTAACATCAATGCATGTCTTAACTGCATTATCAATAAGACCATAATTACATTTTGCAGAAAATGGGTATTTAGATTAATCCCTGTCCGATTAGAAAGAACAGAGGATATGAAGCTAAAACCTAGATCTTGATAACACACATTGTCCCCCAATTCTTAACCCACATAATACCGTTCCTTAATGCAACCACAATTTTTGCTGTGAATTTTCCTTTTGTTTCTATCACAGAAACTGTGATGTCTTCCAAGTACGACAAAATTAACATTTTGAGGTCAATATTTATATATTTTTGAGAATACAATATTACCATTTCCTGTATTAAATGCATCTCCTGACACTAAACATAAACACAAAAGTGGATACAAAAACAAATATAGAAAATAAAAAAGAGACAGTCTGAGACAGTCTGAACGTTTAACACTTTTATCATATGATTTGTAGGTTCGTGACATCTAACATATTACCAACTGGCCATCCCTGCTTTAGGGACATGTGTACAGTAACTAATAGATTATATAGCTTGAACTATATAGAAACATGACATACACACTTAAAAATGTTGTTTTGTTGAAGGGTACTTTAGTTGCTTAGTGCATCTCCAATCGATTCTCCACCATGTAATTCTCCCCCCACCCCACTTAGAAGTAACAATCCTTTTAAAACCAAATTCCCATTTGCTGAAATATTGCTTGATTGTGCAATGTAAAGAGATAATTTGTATTGACAGCTCACTATTTAATGGCTACTGACCACAATAAGACCAAGGTCAATTTATATGCTGCATTCTATCTTTCCCCTTGTAAACAAAGACCTTTGTCACATCCTCTGTAACGTCAATACTGTGTCAATAGTATTAATGGTTGATGTGGGGTCTATTCTGTGGAATAAAGTATGTTTTATAGTCACAATCGAATGTATGTCTAATTATTTTTCAATACACTTTTGTTGCCACATTGAGTGGTTCCACTGTATATAACTCAAAAGTAATTGCCTTATATGATTAATTAAAATGAGGAGCAGATCTATGACTCTTTAAAAGATAATAAATAGCATTTGTTTGTGAGAAGTTCACGGTGTCCATTTTCAAGAATAATGAATTCTTCATAAACTTCCATAAAATAGAAGACGTCCTGGCCTGCTTCAGGACGTCCTGTAAGCCTGGGTACTTATGCACAAAGCGTTGTACGATCAGATTACACACATGTGCCATGCACGGCACATGTGTCAACTTGCCCAAATTCAATGCCGCCAACAAATTTCTTCCGTTGTCACAAACCACTTTGCTGATCCACCTGTGCGTTCAGGGCGGACAGGAGTGCTGGTCCGGTCTGCTTTCAGGCAAGTCAACCCCAAGACGGTGTGACACTGCCGTATCCGGGATGTGGAATAGTACCTGGGGAGCTGGTGGGTGCCGTTGACGCAGCAGCAGAAGAGGTTATGGAAGAGGATGGAGTAGGAGGAGTAGAGGAGGTGGCAGCAGGACTGCCTGCAATTTGTGACGGTGTCACCAACTCCTCTGCAATGCCACGCATTCCTTGCTTGTCAGCAGTCAGCAGGTTTACCCAATGCGCAGTGTAGGTGATATACCTGCCCTGACCATGCTTTGCAGACCAGGTATCAGTGGTCAGATGGACCCTTGCCCCAACACTGTGTGCCAGACATGCCATTACTTCCTTTTGCACAGGTTGGGGATTGCCTTTTGTGCAAAGAAATTTCGGCCGGATACCTTCCACTGCGGTGTCCCAATAGCTACAAGTTTTTGGAACGCCTCAGACTCCACCAGCTTGTATGGTAAAAGCTGGCGGGCTAAGAGTTCAGACAAGCCAGCTGTCAGGTGCCGGGCAAGGGGGTGACTTTGTGACATTGGCTTCTTACGCTCAAACATGTCCTTGACAGACACTTGACTGTGGGCAGATGAGCAGGAACTGCTCAAGGCGAGAGACAGAGTGGCGCATGGTTGAGAGGGGGCAAGGAGGACAGCAGTGGTTTACGTGGCTGAAGATGCTGGACCAGGAGAAGGATGGCGGCTTTAAGTTTGTGTGCTGCTTTTACTCATGTGTTGATCCCATAGGTGTTTGTGATGTGCGATCATGTGCCTTCACAAAGCAGTTGTACCGAGGTGTGTGTTGGACTTCCCACGACTTTTTTGGCATAGGTTGTAAATGGCATCGCTGTTGTCAGAGGCAGACACACAAAAAAATGCCACACTGCTGAGCTCTGCAATGACGGCATTCTGGTGGTGGCAACAGCATGCGTTTATTGACGTGCTGTCTGGCTGACCCCGGGTGCCGATGCATGCTGTCTGACTGTGCCACTAGCTCCTTGCGACGACCTCCCCCTGCTTCCAACTCGTCTCCTCCTCCTCTCTGTCTCCCCATCTGAACTTTCCCCCTGTTCTTCTTCTCTTCTAGCGAGCACCCACGTGACATACACAAATGCATCGTCATCATCAACCGCTTCACTTGTATCTGACAACTCAGTAAAGGAAGCAGCAGCGGGTACAACATCATCATCATCACACCGTTTGTCCATGTGTGTAATGCTGCCTGACTGAGACATATCCCTGTTATCTACATCCTCTGGCAATAATGGTTGCGCATCACTCATTTCTTCCAACTGATGTGTAAATAACTCCTCTGACAGATCAAGTGAAGCGGCTGTGGTGCTAGTGTTGGTGGTGGCGGCAGGCGGGCGAGTGGTAACTTGAGAGGTGCCCGAAGCTAAGCTGAAGGAGGATGGTGTGTCAAGGTTCCGAGCGGAAGCTGTAGAAGATTGGGTGTCCTGTTTTAGCCAGTCAATTATGTCCTCAGACATTTTTGAGTTCAGGGTACGTGGCCTCTGAACACTGGGCATTATTCTAGGGCCAAAGGGAATCACAGCACCACGACCACGACAGGGTGGCCTGCCTCTGCCTGTCATTTTTTTTCGATTAGTGGTACTATGCGTGCAAGCTACTGTGACAACAGATATGAGTGGCACTGTGCACTGGCAGAAGTTGGCAGAGTAGACGCTGTAGGCCTGACACACGCTTGCAGACAACTAACTGCTATTCAATCTATTACAGTCAAATTTTTTTTTTAAATGTACACTACTGTTACACCAGATATGAGTTGCATTGGTGTGACACTGTGCCCTGGCAGGCCCTGAAACGCATACGCGTGAAGGAATCTGACTGCTATTATTTCACATTTAAAATTCAAGGTTTTTTTTAAATGTACACTACTGTTACACCAGATATGAGTTGCACTGGTGTGACACTGTGCCCTGGCAGGTCCTGAAACGCACACGTGTGAAGGAAACTGACTGCTATTATTTCACAGGCAAATTTCTAGTTTTTTTTTTATGTACACTACTGTTACACCAGATATGAGTTGCACTGGTGTGACACTGTGCCCTGGCAGGCCCTGAAACGCACACGTGTGAAGGAAACTGACTGCTATTATTACTTTACAATCAAATTTCTATTTTTTTTTAATGTACACTACTGTTACACCAGATATGAGTTGCACTGGTGTGACACTGTGCCCTGGCAGGCCCTGAAACGCACACGTGTGAAGGAAACTGACTGCTATTATTATTTTACAGTCAAATATCTATTTTTTTTTTAATGTACACTACTGTTACACCAGATATGAGTTGCACTGGTGTGACACTGTGCCCTGGCAGGCCCTGAAACGCACTCGTGTGAAGGAAACTGACTGCTATTATATTACAGTCAAAAAAGTTTTTTTTCTTTAAATGCATGCTATTTTGACACCAGATATGAGTGGTGGCACTGGGCAAGTGGGCACAGTATACGCTGTGAGCCTGACACACACGCTGGCAGGCAGGCAACTGCAATTAGATTACACAGGAAAAAAAAAAAGCACACTGATGTTCTAGCCCTAAAAAGGGCTTGTTGGAGTGCTGTCCTTACAGCAGAGATCATATGAGTCCTTCAGGACTGTAGTGAACACTGAATACACTAGCCTAGCTATCGATTTTCCTATTAAATTAGCAGCAGCTACACTGTCCCTCCTCTCACTAAGAATGCAGCTTTCTGGGGGGGGGCAGGGCCTGGCCAGCATGGCAGACGGACGTGCATGAATTGAGCTCCCTGCATACAGCCTGCAAAGTGAGACCCACAGAGGGAATAATACCTTGGAGGTTGCTCACTGAACACTTACCTGTTCCTGAACACCAGGGAGCTTACCCGATCAAGTTTGTAGCAGCCTATGACTACGCACTGTCCTGCGGCCTATCTGCTCTGGGGGTTCTGTGGCAGGGTGAAGCGGACGATCTCCCGGCCTGGAGCTCTCATCGTGTCTGCACCTCATATCTACAGCCCCGTTCCCCCCCCCTCTGGACCGGTGGGGGTTATCCCGGTCCCCACCAGTGAATGGCTAAAAACGAGCCATAGTGTCACAGCTAAGATGGCCGCCACTCCGACAGAGCAATCAAGCCCACACTGGGAAGCTAAGTTCCATGCAGCCTTTGATGCTCTCTGTGCAGCCTTCTGGAATCGGATTGAATCACGGAAGAGCGCTTTGCTACTCACCTCACCTAGGATGGAAGAGATCTCCAGAGGTGCCCTAGCATTGTCCTCTCCTTCGGAACAGAGAGCCAGGAGGGATGGCACGCCAACCAGCTGCCTACGACTGAACAGGACCGATCCCAGAACCTCACAGGTTACTTATACTGAAGCTGGAAGGCTGGGGGGCGACCAGGCATCTTCTTCCAGAGTGGACTGGGCTCGGGGATCAAGGGTGCTGATGCGCCGACCGGCTGACCCTCGTGCTCTGAGCGATCCTCTGGTGCACCCGGCAGGCGGTGGAAGCACTACTAAGCGGCACATGGATGCGAGTAGAGACGACCACTCTCTGAAGCATGTCAGAGGAATTGGCTAAAACATCTCTGCTGCTGAGAATCTAAAATGCCCTTGTTATGAGGTGTAGTCAGTTGTCTAGCATTTAACAGCACTCACTAAGAGGTTATTCAGTCTACTTATTTCTAGTTTTGATATTCTGATTCACACATGTTGATCTATAACTGGTGGTGTTAATCCCCTTACCCCTCTTCAGTTCAAGCATGTGTATTCAAACTTACGAACACTCTCAACATGTCAGACGATTTCCCTATGCCATGCTTTTCACTTATATCAAGACAAGTTTACCTAGCATGATTGTTTTATATTTTAAAAATGTGCAGTTCCTCTTGACATTTTGTTTCATAACTCTAAATCTGTATTCCAATGTTTTGCATTGCACCATATGTCATTGTCACTACGTGTATGTTCACTGCACTTAAAAAAAAAAAAAAAGAATGCAGCTTCCGAATGAATCTAAAATAGATGCTGTCCAGGAGGTGGGAGAGTCTGGGAGGGAGGGTCTGCTGCTGATTGGCTGGAATGTGTCTGCTGACTGTGAGGTACAGGGTCAAAGTTTACTCAATGATGACGAATAGGGGGCGGACCGAACATTGCATATGTTCACCCGCCGTGGTGAACGCGAACAAGCTATGTTCGCCAGGAACTATTCGCCAGCGAACTATTCGGGACATCTCTACTCATAATATAATTTGGTTTTCATGGAAAAAATGTTTGAGTTTGCTTTACCTTATTGCTATAATAAATATACATTTTATTTCCAAATTCCCTATGCCCTATTCCATTCTTTCGACTACTCAAAAATGTCCTTTCTACTCTCTAATAATATGCTTGTTTAACATTTTATTTGATGCTTTACCATGTATTTATTACCTACATGTTTTATTGTTGCAAAGTGTCTTGTCTTCCTTTAAATGACACTTCTCCTCCTATATTTTTCTCTTTTATTATTGTTGGTTATTTTATCCGGTATTCCCAATGTATCCCTGTGTTTTCCTGTTCTGGTCTTTGATCTTGGTACATGTACGATATACTTCTTTCTCTGTTTCTCGCAATAGAAATATTAAACAAAAACCATTATCTTATAATATTTATTAGTGTGTGGGGGTAGAGAGGGACATTTAATTTCAGGGTAAATCATGGGATTGTGGGATTGGGTGCCTAGTAGACACTTTGCTGGCTGGGAGATATACATTAACTTTTTATTTCGAGAAGGAATACTTTGCTTACTAAGGTGAGTGGAAGAGTCTGGCTCTATAATATTAGGACCAGAAGACTGTACAAGCGTTGCTTACTAAGGTGAGTGGAGTGTCTTGCTCTATAATATTAGGACCAGGAGACGATACAATCCTGATTCGTTTATTTATTACGGTTGAGCTTATTTCCCAAACACACTTGCCGTGGAAAGAGGTAGGAGCGGTTTACTATGTGCCCACTGTGCATTTGATTCCCACCACCCCCTGCACAAGTGAAAAATAAAGAGGCAGGTAATTTATAACTTACATACCTGCTGGTCTTTTCATTGATGCTGAAAAGTTTAATGCACATACATAGTCAAGCAATTCTAGGCAACTTGACCACCATTCTGTGGCCCATATGACATTACACAGCACTGGGCTTACACCCAACTATTGTTTTTTATGCTTTGAAACAGCAATGTTATCTAATAAATAGTTAATGGCAACACATATATATATATTAAGAAACAAGAAATATGCAATAAATATCACATGTCTATCTCAATCATGTACATACATGAAAATGCAATACACAACACATAATACTAAGATGTAATATATGTAGGAATTACTGGAAAAACATCGTATAAGCACCAATAAAGGATAGTTTATACTGACCAAGGTACAAGCTGGGACTCAGCGTAATCCCAATGTTTTGGTACCTAAACCTTTATCAATAATTAATGGGCTAGTGCAGCTAGTTCAACATGTAGCTATAACACAAGCAATCTATCCAGTTATTAGATACCACGAAAAATTATTAAACATTGTAAGGGACAGACTGTCTCCTTTGTAGTGTTAATAAAGATTATGCATTTCCTGGATCAGAATACAGGAACATGAAATAAGGACAATAATTGGAAACAGAGATCCGATGCACTAATTCTATAAAGAGATATTATCATCATTAAGAAAAAAAACATTTCCATTTGATCAGTGAAACAATTTCCATTTATATATTTTTTTGTTTGTTTATTTTTAGTTACCCTAACTCACCATTCACTACCATAACTCACCATTCACTAACATATGCAGAAAAGGGCCAGTTAGAAAAACAGTTCTTGTATAATGATGCAACTTAGAGTTAGCGCTATACATTTACTAATAATGTTTGTCGGAATATCTAGATTGCATCTAAATTAATCCAACAGCACATCCTGACTCTATTATAAATGTACAGTTCCCAAAGCAAACATTATTATGAAAAGGATAAGCAGCAAATAATATTTAAGTTAATGAGTTTTTCAGCATAGGGATTGCTTAGGGAGAGTGCTTTGGAGTCCTAAGTCCCACATGTTAGACTCTTCAGCCCCAGATCTCTACAGAAAGTGACCGGGTAGGATTATATTAGTGTTGCTAGTATAGTGCTCAACAAGGTCACAAAAGGGGAGGAGGAGCCCCTGCGGTTATCGTCATGGCGGGTGCTCGGGAACAGAACGTTAATGCGACCCCGCCATGCTACCTAACTAATAGAGACAAGTAGTGTGGTGAGATAACATTTAATACCTGGCTGTTCAGCATGTGCTTGTTTCCTGGTATGTGTTCATTAAGATCTCGGAGAGCATAAGCTACAAGCGGTTCGTGGATAGAGAGTTGGGCACATGAGAAAGATAGTGGGGGCATCTCATGACCTAGCTCTAAGTGTAGGGGTTTTTGAGTTTTCATTTCTTTTTGTTTTTATTCTGGAACCTGCTAATCAGTACTGCGAAAACCGCATATACTTCTTTCTTCAGCTCCATGTAAGGTATGCCTAGAAAGGGACACAATGTAACAGAAAATTCTCCATATATTCCTTTCCTCGTGCATTCAATGTGAACATCAGATACAGGCTTATAGTAAAAGAACACAGGATAACATTCTGTTGTTTAGAGTATGCAGGCTTTGCCTGGCTATAAATAGGTTAAGCAATTTTAAAGCCACGGATGATCTGAGTTGCTAGGGCAGGTAAAATGGATCAACAGTGCAATGGGTAATCCACAGTACGTACAGTAATAACATATAATTATAGCACTTACAAGCTCTCTCATACCTAAATGGGACACTGAGAGATATCTTTTCATTGATTCTGCTTGTAGGGAGGGCATTTATTTTAGTGCACAAAGCTTTCAATTAAAAACATCTGTTTGATGGCATGGGAGATGGCTGGATGAATATCTCTGGATCAATTCCAGTTGTACAAAGACAGAGGCAGCCATGAAATTACAGGTTTGAGTTTTTAGATCGTAGACTGTGACATCCGTGTGATATTAAATTAACATGTAAAAAGTTTATTTTTAGATCCCTGTTTCCTAGCTTCTTTTTGATCATTTAAAAAAATATATATTTTGTGCATGAATGATTATTATGATACATAATACTAAAATACGTATTTTATTTACAGGTCTCTTTTAAATGCATTTTCAATTTGTTAAATCCTGTCTGTTTTCACGGCTTTTGCAGAAGCATCAAACTAAATGTGTAACTAGATGTAATGTTCTGTTTTCTTACAGGGACACTTCAAACCTCTAAATTACTTTTTGTGTGAATAGTGTGTCATCTTTTTTTATTTTACAAAAAGTTAATTTTTCTGTAGAAATTGTCATTTTTATAAATTAACTTTGTTATACCCCCTGGACATCAATCAGACAACTGGTTCTGTTATTTCCTGGTTTGGTTAGCTCGGTGGAGCTAAACTCAAGAGGCAGCAATTGCCCAGAGCACTTGCCTTGCAAAGACTTCTCATTGAGCTGAATTTGGACGTCTGTAATTGGACAGCCACAAAAAGTCTGGGCTGTGGTTAAAGGGAAGGACATGCAAAGGCAAGATAACTGCAGCTTTTGCAGTGCTGTTTTTAAATATACCCCAGTGTAAAAATGCATAATTAAATGCAGATATGTTTTCCTTGAACCTAAACGAGGCCCAATAGGTAGATTCCCATATGTTGTAGAACTACAATTCCCTTTGTATGCCTTCAGAATGCATTCATGACAAAGAATCATGGTTGTTGTAGTTCTACAACATCTTGGGATAAATCCATAGGGCTGCCCAGTACTTAACAGTTTTATCAACTGTAACTGACAAGTACACTTATTTTTTTTTTATTTTTCTTAACTATAATATAGTTCTTGGAAAATCTCACATGAGGAAAATGGGTTCGGTATCCGAATAATATTCTTTTAGCTTTTTTTTGCTATAAAGGAAACACTAGTACTGGATTTACAAGAAACATCTGTGATTCAGATCTGCTCAATGGACCATTTCTCACCAGAGGGAGACAATCGCTTGTTAGATCGAGTGCAGGAACACACACCAGTCTTTAAACCATTTGGTTTCCTTTCTCTACATCATCCTCTTCTGTTTTTCAGCAGTACATGGAGGTTTGAGGTTGCAACGGAACATTTGGAGGGACTTATCTTCTGAGAGGTGCTTGCTCACCAGTAAATTGTGAGTGTTTTTAATTCACCTTTCAATAAAATGATGTTTACACACATAATACACCATGGTATGTCTGTTCACACAGACACTGAATGGCTACATCTCTATATATCACTATCCAGCTAAGTACTAGAGTATTTTGGCGAAGAGTGTAAGATTGTAGCCAGAAGTGTATCTTTATTGTAGCCCTTGATACACCTCCTTGCTACACTGTTGCTTTTTTGTTATTTGTTGCTTTTTAGGATCAGCATGCGTAGACTGTTTTTGGACTGCAGTGACTTATTACTGTAATTTTTTTTATTATCCCTGATATTATATTTTTTTAATTTAACTTGATTCTTGTTTTTTGTATTGGATTGTATGAGTATTCGTTATTCCATCATATGGCATACTGTATATACTCGAGTATAAGCCGACCCGAATATAAGCCGAGGCCCCTAATTTTACCCCAAAAAACTGGGAAAACTTATTGACTCGAGTATAAGACTAGGGTGGGAAATGCAGCAGCTACTGGTAAATTTCTAAATAAAATTAGATCCTAAAAAAATTATGTTAATTGAATATTTATTTACAGTGTGTGTATATAATGAATGCAGTGTGTGCGTATGAATGCAGTGTGTGCGTATGAATGCAGTGTGTGTATGTGTGCAGTGTGTGTGTATGAGTGCAGTGTGTGTGTGTGAGTGCAGTGTGAGTGCAGTGTGTGTATGAGTGCAGTGTGTGTATGAGTGCAGTGTGTGTATGAATGCAGTGTGTGTGTATGAGTGCAGTGTGTGTATGAATGCAGTGTGTGTGTATGTGTGCAGTGTGTGTGTATGAGTGCAGTGTGTGTGTATGAGTGCAGTGTGTGTATGAGTGCAGTGTGTGTATGAATGCAGTGTGTGTGTATGAGTGCAGTGTGTGTGTATGAGTGCAGTGTGTGTATGAATGCAGTGTGTGTGTATGAATGCAGTGTGTGTGTATGAATGCAGTGTGTGTGTGAGTGCAGTGTGTGTATATGAATGCAGTGTGTGTATATGAATAAAGGGTGAGTGTGTGTTTGTGTATGTGTTGGTGGGGGTGGGCATTTTGATTATTGTTATTTTATTAATTATTATTTTAATCATTTTTTGTTCTATTATTATTTATTTTTAAATTATTATTTTAATATTTTTTTATTATTATTTTTATTTTATAAATATTATTTTATTTTATTATTTTATTTTATTAATAATTATTTTTTCGCCCCCCCCTCTCTGCTTGATACATGGCAGGGAGGGGGCTCTCCTTCCCTGGTGGTCCAGTGGCATTGGCAGTTCAGTGGGGGGGGAGGGGTCTGGCAGAGCTGTTACTTACCTCTCCTGCTGCTCCTGTCAGCTCCCTCCTCCTCCGCGCTGGTCCGGTCCGCTCCCCTGTCAGCTCACACTGTAAGTCTTGCGAGAGCTGCACTATGACCCCGCGGCTCTCGCGAGACTTACACTGGGAGCTGACAGAGGTGCTGAACGGACCGGCGCGGAGGAGAAGGGAGCTGACAGGAGCTGCAGGAGAGGTAAGTAAACGCTCTGCAGCCCCCAGAGCCCCCAGTCTGTATTATGGCAATGTAAATTGCCATAATACAGACACTAACTCAAGTATAAGCCGAGTTGGGGTTTTTCAGCACAAAAAATGTGCTGAAAAACTTGGCTTATACTCGAGTATATACGGTATTTTATATCTGTTTTATATTTGTTCTATAAGTGCTTTTAACAATTTTTCCTGTTCTCTCTAAATATCAGCTCCTGGTTTTAGGATCAGTTATTTCTGTCCCTTTTAATATTGTTACATGCATTAGTTTGTCTGCCTCTTTAGATCCCTGTTACTAATTCTATTTATGCTCCTCTCAACAGCCGAGAAAATATATTGAAAATAATAGGGATGCTGCAATTTTCCCCATTATACCATTTGCCGGTTCAGTTGCACATGATTTCAGAGTGTACACAATGACATTGTTCAGAAATAAATCAATTAGGGTCGAGCGACAGCAGGCCAAGCCTGTGAGCTGTGAAGTGAATTGGTTAGTGTTCCGATCAATAGGGTGGAACACTGTGACAAGACTGGGAGGTCCGGAGGTGATCATGACCGATTATAATGCACTGTTAATCGTTTTTTGTTTTTTTTGTCAATGATTTACACCAGGACAAATTGGCTGTAAGGAGATGAAGCTCACAAGGGAAAAACACAGCTATAAAGTATTCAGGGAAATTTAACAATAACGTGACAGCTTGGAACTTCAGATTAGAAGCTTTGAAAACAGAAGCACAGGATGTGCTGGTTCTTTTAAAATATCTTGCTGTTCAATACAATACACTGGAAACTGGAAAAAAATGAAACATCATATAGCCTTTTCTAGAATTAAAGAATGTATAATGATTCAAAAAGCATCAACCTGCTTCCAAAGAATCCTATTTTCTATTATATTGTATCGACTGTATGGTTACTTGAGTGACATGCATCATCATCCCACATCAGACCTGCATCATCACGTTATTCCACTGTGATTTGTGACACTTGTCCTTTGTGCTTTTATGTCATTTTATAGCTCTAATGTCAACATCTTAACAGATTTGACAATTTAAGACAATTTAATAGTTGCAGTCCCAATACATCTGGGACCATGAGTCAATGCCGTTATGAATGCTTCATTCTGCACAGCTGGGTAGGTCTTATAAATAGCCCATGTCCATTACATAAACGAGAAGAGAAATTCAGTAAGTTATATAAATTTAGCCTATACATTGTGCTTACAAATTCCTATTGAAATATGTAAGGTTTGAAATATACAAATCTGCAGCTTGCTTGCATCATTACCTGATTGCTAAAGGATGCATGCACAGCTTCTTCATTAGCTCATGTACAGCATTCTGATTTACATATTGAGGGACTTGATGATAGACATTGTGAAATGCCTCAACTCAATATTTTGGATGGATGGATGAGTGGCTATCAAGCTGAACTGCTTTAGGACTTTGGATTAAAGTTGGAGATCGACTTATCCAAATTTGGGCCAATCAGGTCATCATACTAATTTCCATTTACCGCTCTGCCGTGTAGACTAATCACAAAACAAACAACTTTTGTAATGGATGAGCAGGTTTGTTTTAATTTGTGATTCACTCCTCTCGAGATGATTGAAGTAAAAAAAGATAATTGAGTGTTAGGGGACAATGTTGATTTTATTCACAGATCAAGTGAGAATTCTTTGTTAGAAGTAAAACAATAAGGAATAGTAAAAAAGAAAAATATGTTTTTTTATATTAGATATTTATTAGATATATAATATATGAATATAATTTTTTTTACAGCTCTTCCTCTTTTCTATTGCAGGGGTAAGACAACCTTTGGGATTCCAAATGTTGTGGACTAATGCTTGTTTTCCCAAATCATTTTTAGTCCAAAGCCAAGCAGTCAAAATAAATGTTTTTATCTTTTAAATGTGGTTCCTGCAAAACTATTTTTTTCACTGCACACAATTACATGATTTTGCTATTTCATGATGGAAAGTCATAATTTTATGAAAGACATGGAGGCGTGTATTGTGCATACCTCTTTTTTAACTTAATATACAGCAGCAGAGAACAACCAATAGGAAAAAAGGATGCTAATATGAGACCTCCCAGACTCCACCCCCTCATAAGCAGCCATCCCTATAATCCAAGATCACAGCTCTCAACTTCCTCTTTCTTTGGTGAACCAACAGTCCAATAGTAACCAATCAGTAACTGACCAGTAGTAACTAGGAAACAGAACTGTGGCGAACAGACTTCTCCAACAGTGAGACGAGAAGCAGTCCAATCTGTAAGGTAGAACGCAGTGGGGAAGCAGGAACCAGCAGCTTCAGCCCATGGGACATCAAGCTGAAAAACATAAAAGACAGGGTGTAACCCTCGTTTCGAACCATGGAGTCAACTTATGTCATCACATCAGGTAGACAGGGAAAGTATCAAAACCAAGTAAGCATATCAGTGCAACATAAAAACCCAATCATAACATAGGAAAAGGACCTCACAAAGGTATACCATTTGGCACAAACCTGATGCAGGAACCTGCCACCTGAGAAAAATGGAAGAAAGAACTGTAATGAAGTATAATAAACAAACAAGACAGAAGGGAGGGGAATTAATCCAAAATGAAATTGCAAAATCATGTAATTTTATCTCAAGACACGGAGGCTCATATTGTGCAAGTTCAAAGCTGCGCAACCATCGAAGAGAAACCATGACTTGCTTAAAGCAAAATTTGCTGAAAGTAGACTCCTGTGACCAATCACCAGAATGCATCAAGCTTTCCAGGTGGCCCCCTAGGGACACTACCTCCGAGGCAGATGCCCCATGGACCGACTGGGCTCTGAACCGAGAGACATCCACACCTTTGGATGACAATACCCACTTGACCCAGAGTAGGGCTAAAGACAGGGTAACAGGGGGACTGTCAGGCGTAGAAACAAAGGGGAGGCATCTGGAGGACGGTGGGAGGCAGCACTGCCCCAGAAGGGGCCATGAGAAGAAATGTTGCCCACTGAGAGCAGCTCTGAAGAAGCTTCCTGGGCAGCATGGAGAATTGGGGAAAGGCATAGTGGCAAGCCCCACTCCAATCCTGAAGAAAAGCGTCCACTGCCAGAGAGTTCAGGTCTGGCCCCCAGCTGGAGAGAGGGGCAGTTACCAGCTGGGGCAAGCAGTGAACATGTCCATGTTGAGTATACCCAACAGCATGAGAAGGGAGAGAAACACAGAAAAATTAATTTTCCAGTTGGCCGTGATGTAGGAGAGGTCAGGCATGTATTCCACTCGAGCCAAACAGAAATCCTGTGTGTCTCACCCAGGTGATAGATGTATCGGACAGCCGTTACATCATCCATGAGGACAACTGTCAGAAAACTCCCAAAAGGCAAAGGAAGTTGCCAGTATCTCCAAACAGTTGACTTGCAGAAGGGATCAGCGAATTTCTGTGGAGACGGACCATGGAAACTTGCGTCCGACTCTATGGACACTTCTGACTGTGGCCCAAAGATGATCTGCCATTCCAGATTCCGGACCCACCAGTGGAGCTCGGTCCTCGTATTGGTATCCCTAGTGATGTAATGCATGTATGAGAGGCTCGTCTGTGGGTGAAAGGCGTGGTAGTGCAAGGGTCTCGGAAATATCGCCTGGGATGACGCTACCAGTAGGCCAATCAGGAGGCCATTTGATGCAGGGATATTCAACTGCGAGACAGAGTCCGGTGAACCTGCCTCTGGATGGAGTGAACCTTGGAGGCAGGCAGACTCAGCGTCTAGTCGACAGAGTTGAACAGGAATCCTAGAAATTCAATCCTCCTCATGTGAGTCATCTGCAACTTCTCCCTATTTATTATGGAGCCAGAGAGTGGCTTTATCCTGTGACAGAATGAGGATATTGACCAGGTACACCATCAGCCTGATACTTCTGACCCGCAAAAAGGCCATAACTGGTCGCAACATCTTGGTAAAGCACCAAGGCGCCGACGAGGGGTCGAAGGGCAGGCAAGTAAACCCTAATTTCTCACCTCTGTAAAGGTGGAAGTCTCTGGACTCTGAAGTGATGGGGACCATGAGGTACACTTCTGTGAGGTTCAGTTTCACCATCCAAACCCCAGTGAGGAGCAAATTGTGAGGAAAGTTAATCCCCTCCATTTTTAAAATGTCTGTAGCACACCATTTAAAGAATGAAGGTTGATAGCTGGCAGCATCTGGCCACCCTTTTTAGAACCAAGAAAAAGTTGCTCACGTTTGCGCAAGGGGACAGATGTGTGGGCTCTACTGTCTCTTTGAGGTGTAGATCCTCCAGTCCTGCATTGACCAGGTGTTTGTCGGACCTTAAAATCGGACGGGGAGAACGCAACTGTATAGGGGTCCTTGCAAACTGTATATGGTAACCTAAGACCATCTGGAGAACCCAAGCATCTAAGGGTGACAGCGGACTGAGCCTGAGTAAAATGGGTGAGCCATTCCTCAACAGATAACAGGGAAGAAAAGTAAATTAGATGGTGACTCACCGAATGGGCATCTAGAAGGAGCAAATCCTCTAGCCTCTTGAACTCCCAGGTAAACCCCTCTGTGGGAAGAATGGGGATAGAGTCCTTGCATCCTGGAAAGCACCCCTCTGGGAGGAGGAGGTGGGACCTCAACTCTACCTGAATGAGCCTAAAGAGGAAGCATGGCCACCGGGACGGCCCCTGTAACCGACATCCCTGTGTTGCACTTGCCAAGAAGGCACTTACATCTCTGCCTAGGTTTTTAATGAATGAGTCTCCGAAGAGTAGCCCATCTTGGTAATAGCCACATTTGAGAGCTTAGACTCGATCTTAAACAATCTAGCCTTCAGTCTCTCTATGGAAAGGTAGGTATTAACATTCCCAGCCTGGTAAAAAAATCAGATGGACACAACCCCACATCAGATCTGGATCTACAGGGCGGACATCACAATTGCCACCTAGGCCAATTCAAATATGTCCAGTTGCTTGTCTTGGCAAGCTTTCAAGGCTGATTCTAGGTCTTTCTTGGTAAGTCAGAGTGGCCTGTAAAGGACCATCTTAGGTCAACTTTGGGTGTATCACACACATGGCCCGCCATCAAAGGGTAAGGGCATTCAGCTTGGTGCTTATTCCATGTAGCCTTAGAGAGTGGGCGCCTAACCCTCAACTGAAATTAAGATACAATATGGTTAACAGGAACTTACTCTGCTGAGCAGGGATGATGCAGCTCTTCCAGGTCAAAGAGTGCATCTCCCAAGGGATCCATAAAAGATTTTGTATGGGACCCAGGTTTAGAATCGCCTTTTAGAGCCTGTGAAGAGGTGGGCTAGTTTTTGGGAAATTTCCCACATACTCAGCAGCAAGAGAGCTGCCGTCAGACTCCAAGGCAGATTCTATCAAAGCCTCCTGTTGAAACCCTAATTCAGATTCAGAGTCACTATCTAGTAGTGCTCTGGCACTTTTCCATTTATGCATCCATTCTGCCTGAGTTGGTAAGGTTATTTTGCTTTGGTATTAACGCTATCATGGATGGCTTTATGACCATCAGTCAACGCGGTTCTGGAGGCAGGCGCCGGCAATAGGTATGTCTTAGCAATCGCCTTCATGTCTGTAGCAGTAGTGGACATAATCTGGGGGCCAAAAGGGCCAGTCTGGGCAGACAGGGTAGGCACTTAGAGGGGGTAGGGTGAACCTGCAGCAATGTCTGGCAAATAGATTTGGAAATGTTAAAAAAAATACATAATTGCATCACATACGGAAAGGTGAAAGCAGCAGCAACATCCCCAGGAACAAGAGGGGCATGATTCTTGGGCGAAAGGGAGGGTCAGAGGCCTTCAGTTTAGGGCTGTGACATTACCCATCACCCCTACTGGTAAGAAGGGGAACAGACTACCAGACTGGGACATGCTGAAGCCAGAAAACGCTGAAGCAGATTATACACAGTAGGCAGATAGAAAAAACACCAGTGCAGGGGTATAGAGAGCAAATACAGATCAAGATGCTGCACAGCACATAGGAGAACACAGTAGGGAACTGTAGGCCTGTGTGCAGAACAACAAGTGGGAGCACCCAGCAGGGACCAACAGGCCTGGGTGCAGCACAGCTAACTGGAGTACACAGCAGGGACAAGCAGGCCTGCATGCAGCACAGCTCATAGAGCACACTGCAGGGAGCAACAGGTATGGGTGCAGCACAACTCATTCGAGTACACAGCAGGCACAGCATGTGGGAGTACACAGAAGGGGCTCACAGACCTGGGTGCAGCACAGCATATGGAAGCACCCAGCAGAGGCACACAGGCCTGGATAGAGCACAGCATGTGGGAGCACCCAGCAGGGACATACAGGCCTGGATGCAGTACAGCATGTGGGAGCACACAGAAGGCCCTCTCTACCTTTTGAATTTGTCTGTGCATATTGTACGTCACTGCATAATCTGTTGGCACTTTATACATACCAGTAATAAATAAAATAAATAAATAAGGCACACACAGGCCTGGATAAAACACAGCATGTGGGAGCACACAGAAGGCACACAGGCCAGAAACCACACAACTGGAAGGGGTTATGATCTGGTGAGAAAAAGGCTAAAAAAAATCCTCAAGGGGAAAAACTGTAATTGTAAAAGATACAGGAAAAGAAATTAAAGTCCCAGAATGGCACAAGACATGGAGAGTGAGAGAAACAATGCTTATAAATGATATACATTCTTTGCTGTTGTATATTAAGTAAAGAAAGCGATATGCACAATATGAGCCTCCGTGTCTTGAGATAAAATTCTAGTTTGGAATGTTTGTTTATATCAAGTTAAGAAACAATGAGTACAGGAGCAATTGCCTTAGTTGCCTTTGAGAATGGGATAAACGTGAGTAATCATTTTTTTTAAATGAAAGCACTTGGATTTGGAGACTGGTTGGATGTGAGAAGTAAATACGAGTTCATAGTCAAAAAGTTTTCTGGGCTAGTTTTATAGGTTGCACTATTGACATGAAAGAAGTGATTAACAATTGAAGGGAAATAATTTGTTGCTAGCACAGCTAGCATATATGTGTAGCATATGTGTTCATGCATTTGAGTAAGTAGGTAGTTTTTAAAGGTTACATTGTATTTCTTATACTGCAATGATCATCCTGGCTTAAAAATATTTGCCTAGAGCAAAAGTACCATGCTTTAAATGCACGGCAGGTATGAGAAAAATGAATTAATAAAAATAGTTTACTACCCTGCTAAATGACTTGGATATTTATAAGCATGAATGCAGATTCTCTAAAACTTTACCAGAATGTAAAAATAAAATCTGTATGTGTGCACAATGTGCATGTTCTGTAATTATAGTTCCCAGGCTAAAACCAAGCCAAAACTTAGAAGCATGTTCAAGCTGTTCTAATTTCTTGTATCGATTACTGTAACTCTCTCCTAATTGCTTTCTCCAAAACCCATACTGCCTCCGACAGTCCATACTTAATGCTGTGTTTTTATAGAACCCAAAGAAAAAGGTTACTTGCGCACTATGCACATTTAAATAACTAGAGTTTTTTTTGTATCACCTCAATGGCCATTAAAGTGTACGCTCACTTCAATGGCCATTAAAGTGTACGCTCACCTGCCACATACAGGCAAAACCTCTTAGGTAAGTCCTACACTAACAATTCACCTTGCTTCTTTCAGTTGACAGGTAAAATCTATAATGAGACAGAGAGCCATTGCAGTGATATTAAAAAACCTAATAAATATTATGTATCCTAATAAATATTAATTAAAAGATAATAATTTAATTAATTCATATATATTAGGGTACATAGTCTCACATAATAATCTTTCTTGAAACGAGTGATCCATTATATCTATTCTCTCTTTCTTACACTGATTTGTATTTGTTTTTATTTTTCATAGTATTGCCTTTACCTAATATGGAGTATGGACCTTGGGAATATAGCCAACTATTTTGTGAATGAAAATAAAGGTGGTAGGTATACTCCATATAAAAATAGGACTGAGATAGGGAATTAATACAACCGTGTAACACATGGAACACATCTTGCCATTCAAATATGGAACGCAAGCACAAGCTAAATGGAATGCATGTGCATACAAAGAACCGCCGGAACCAGAAATGACACAATTTACCCTCGCGAGCCCAAGGACGGGTACAAAATACATGACTGAACTAATACCAATGAACAAGAAGTATGGAGGTGGAGCTTAGTGCTGAAAATGATGCGAAAATAGGATTTAATAGCAGGAACTCCATACAGCAATCCGTGGCACCTGAAGAAGACACAGGAATAGTGTTGAAACACGTTGTGCTTGCTATATATTTGTGAATTTGGACTTTGGCACACCAGTTACCTTAATGTAAGTTTTTTATTATTGTTTGATATAAATGTTTTTGACTTTTCCCCTAACTGGTTTTGCCTTTCCTGTTTTTTTTACCATTGAGGACCAAGTCATCTCTAAAACTTCAGTTGAAGCTATAATATCACACCAAAGCTGAATTACCTGAGTGAGTTATAAAGACAGGCTCCGAAAAATGTGAGTGTGATAACTATAGGATTTCTATTGATTTTTTACCATATATTGTAAAGACAATACTGCCCTATGAAAGTGCTTGTTTTATCCCTGCAGTGACACCTACTACAGAATATTGGGTTTAAACATCTTTTTATATACACCTCTGAGCCTCTGTGTTGCACTATATGGTTAAGGGTATGGACCTTTACTATACTCCATACTGATAAATGCGCTGTACACTATCATATATATGATTTCTGAGATCCTAGAAAAGGTAAAGACTATGCTGATATATATATATATATATACCAACAGAGTAGTGTTTAAACATCTCTATCATCTCAGACAATATATGCTTATTTAATACTTATTTAACCCCTTAAGGACCAAACTTCTGGAATAAAAGGGAATCATGACATGTCACACATGTCATGTGTCCTTAAGGGGTTAAGGTAGTATTTTATCATCATGTGAAAGAATAGGAGATGTATATGAAATGTCCTTTATCCACAAAGACAGAACAAGGTTGACATGGACATTAACAGATCACTGCATAAAGTATTCTTTGCAGACTAATGATTACTCATTTGAGTTTCCTATAAACTGGTTTCCATAGCAATTCAGTATTTTTCTTCTGCTAAACACCAGCTTGTAATACAGTACTATAATTATTTCAAGTTATCCCTGTGTAATAATTTGCTGTAAAATAGAGCTGTATATTTAACCTTCACCTTTTCTTCTACTCCACGAAACATTAGAAAACCCAAGTTTAATATTAACTTGACATAAAATGTCAACTTTAAGGGTTGATGATCTGCTAAAGCTGTTATAGTCTTCTCGATCTCTACAAAAATGCAATGGTGTACAGATTAAAAAAAAATGCAATTTAATCAATAGCTAATATCTAGTCTTTAAAAATCACGACTTCACACGGCGCTTAGGAGTTAACAAACCATGTTAAAATAAAAATATTACTGCAACTTCAACTAAGGACCGGTTAATATAAGGGCAGGAGTCTAGAAGTTCTTTAATTATTCCTTCATAGCGCTATGCAGAAGGTTCTGCTAACAGAATTTGTGATGTTATAGCTGCATTATCCCTCACAGATTCATCACTAATAATATTTTAATAAACAGTTAATAAAACATGAAATAGGTAATTGATGGTATAGTGAAAAAGTGGCCAAGAGAGAAAAAAAAATGAGAAATGGTAAAAAAATCTATATTTAAGTAATACTATTTTATATATTTATTAAATATGTATAATATAAAAAATGTAGTTTTTTTTTACATTGCTCCTCTTTTTTCCTCTATTTTTTACTTTTACTTACTTGATCTGTGAACTATACAGTGAGAAAATGCGTTTATCAGTGTTCTGCAAAATATATATGAAATATTTATATTTAGTATATATTTTGCAGTTTACTAATTGGTCCATATTAACACCCTTTTTTGTTTGTTCAAATTGTTTTCCTGAATATCTTTGATCGACTATATTCAGATGAGTCGTTGTATGAACTAAATTTCATTTAAAAAAAAAAAAATGGTTCCAATTAACTAAATTTGTTCGCCTTGCACAAGTCTAATGCTAATGGCACAAAATGTACTCTATACCAAGAGAAGACCACTTGTCTGAACATAGAATGACATCTTTAAATAAGCATATCATGTTAGCCTACATCTTTTGGAGAGCAACAGGGAGCTACTCAACCCCATGATTTTCTTTCCTATTCAAGTTAAACTTTAAGGTCAAAACAGCTGAATTGAAAAATCACTCTTGAAGTTGGTATGCTTTCAATAAAGCTACTATGGCCTTAACCCCTTAAGGACCAGACTTTTTTTGCGATGTTGTACATTTGCGACCAGGCCTCTTTTTACACTTTTGTGCTGTTTGTCTTTAGCTGCAATTTTACGCTCTCTCATTTACTGTTCCCATACATATTATATATTGTTTTATTTCAGGAAAAAGGGCTTTCTTTACATAACATTATTTATATAATATCATGTAATTTAATTTAAAAAAAATTAAAAATTATGATGAAGAATTGAAAAAAATACATGTTTTTTGACTTTTACTTGAAAAATCTTTTACTTATGTACAAAAGCTAATGAAAAAAACTGCTAAATAGATTCAAAATTTTGTCCTGAGTTTAAAAATACCCAGTGTTTACATGCTTTTTTGCTTTTTTTTTTTTGCAAGTTATAGGGCTATAAGTACAAGTAGGATATTGCGGTTTCAAAACATACATTTTTTTAATTTATCAATAGTGACATTGTAACACTATTATCTGTCATAAATCTCTGAATCACACCCCACATGTACATATTTTTTTAAAGTAGCGATCACATGGCCCCAGGGGTCCTAATCTGCCATGGGGAGACTGTCTGGGCTGCAGGCAGTCTCCCCACACCGGCAGCACCGCTGATCGCCGCCGGGGGAACAATGGAGATTGGGTAAGTACATTACACTGTTGTGACAGTTCAGGACCGTCATCGGTCGGCAACGCTAAAATGCCGATGGCGTCCTGAACAGTCACCGGTCGTTAAGGGGTTAAATGAACACTATAGTCACCAGAAAAAACTACAGCTTATTGAATTTTATCTGAAGAGTAGAATCATTACCTTCAGGCGTTTTACTGTAAGCCCTGTCTTTTCAGAGAAAATGCAGTGTTTACATTACAGTCTAGTGATAACTTCACTGGCCACTCCTTAGATGGCTGTTAGAGATCCGCCCTGGGTCATGGCTGCCTAAAATGCATCCAAACATTCAGTGCCTCCACCCTCTGCATGCAGACACTGAACTTTCCTCATAGAAATGTATCGATTCAATTGTTCTCTATAAGGTGATGCTGATTGGCTAGGGCTGTGTTTGAATTGTGCTCGCTCTGCCCCTGATCTGCCTCTTTGTCAATTTCAGCCAATCCTATGGGGAAGCATTGTGATTGGATCAGGCTACTACTTCTGCTGATGTCAGCAGGCAGTGGGCAGGTCTAAAAGAAACAGTGACAAGTAAGCAGCTGCAGACTTGAATACCAGTAAGATTTTACTATATTTAAGGAGGGATGACAGGGACAGGGGGGCTAGATGGTGGTTTTAACCCTAAAGGGTCAAGAATACATGTTTGTGTTCCTCACCCTATAGTGCTCCTTTAAGTTTGAAATTAACTTTGAATACATACAGATGGAGCATCCTGAAAATAACTCAACCAAACACTGGTCAGCTCATTGTTATGGTGGGTTTCATTGTTATATTTTTGTTTTTCCCTTTTCTTACTTAGGATGTTTCTTTGCATTTAGTGTTTTCCTCTGCAATCACGAAGTTACATTTTTATTTGAGCCATTACAGTCTGTAATTTATTTTTGTTTTGGATCACTATGATGTAAGCGTAAAACATTCAATGTAACACTACAAGCACCAAAATGGTTGCATTTTATTGACCATAACCTTGTCCTTGTTGTCTGACAAATGTTAACACTGCCACTTGTGAGATACAAGTGGATAACCAGTGGAGACACTGCTTGGGAAGACTTTTAGAAACGGAAAGCCTTCATGTTCAGTGTCACTTTATATGTTTCTCAAACATTCCTATGAAATCTAAATGTTTTACATTGGCTTAATTTGTTAATAGTGATGTCCCGAACGGTTCGCTGGCGAATAGTTCCCTGCGAACATAGTGTGTTTGCGTTTGTCACGGATGGCGAACATATGCGATGTTCGTTCCGCCCCCTATTCATCATCATTGAGTAAACTTTGACCCTGTACCTCACAGTCAGCAGACACATTCCAGCCAATCAGCAGCAGACCCTCCCTCCCAGACCCTGCCACCTCCGAGACAGCATACAATTTAGATTAACTCTGAAGCTGCATTCATTTTTTTTGTAAAATTTTTTTGTGTGTTTATTATACATTATCCTCCTTAGCCAGTAACCTGTGTTTATTATACATTATCCCCCATAGCCAGTAACCTGTGTTTATTATACATTATCCCCCATAGCCAGTAACCTGTGTTTATTATACATTATCCTCCCATAGCCAGTAACCTGTGTTTATTATACATTATCCCTCCATAGCCAGTAACCTGTGTTTATTATACATTATCCTCTGATAGCCAGTAACCTGTGTTTATTATACATTATCCCCCCATAGCCAGTAACCTGTGTTTATTATACATTATCCTCCCCATAGCCAGTAACATGTGTTCATTATGCATTAACCTCCCATAGCCAGTAACCTGTGTTTATTATACATTATCCCTCCCATAGCCAGTAACCTGTGTTTATTATACATTATCCCCCCATAGCCAGTAACCTGTGTTTATTATACATTATCCCCCATAGTCATTTATCGTTGGACAGAGGCAGCATGATGACTTAGGCCGGCCCAGAGAGTGAGTGAGTTTGTGAGTGAATAATATAATATATATGTTCAGAAACATATTAGTAATATATGTAAATCGGGTTCATGCAAAGAGGGTGAAAAGGTATTAAAGAAAGACACACATATTGCATCAAATTTACAAAGCCAAACTTTTAAAAGCTTTCCTCATTTCTTTCTCGGGATGAGGAATATATTGGTTGTAGACTGAGGATTTCCATCTGCCCAATCTTTTAATAATATGCACTGGAGTGTCAGTGTTGAAGGAGACCGAAGCTGCCCCTATTCTAAATGAAAGACCCGAGACATGGATACAACCCAATCTTAGGAGTATTGTTCTGATGTAGAAGATTAATTTAGCCGTAGTCAGAAGGATTCAGTGAGAGTAGTGGTGAAATGTGTGTGGCATGACTGAGTGTGGGTAAGTAAGAGTCAAGTATTTTAACTGGGCATTAGTTCTAGGTGGGATAAAGTGCTATAGCGAATGGATGAGTAGTTTGGTTCGTTTTAGAGGTTTGTAGAGAAAGTATATAGTGATCATGATTTTTAGCGATATCCAATATTTTTAACCCCTTAAGGACCAAACTTCTGGAATAAAATGGAATCATGACGTGTCACACATGTCATGTGTCCTTAAGGGGTTAAGGTGGTCCCAGTGCCACCACTCATAGCTGGTGTCAAAATAGCTTGCATTTAAAAAAACTAAAACTTTTTTGACTGTAATATAATAGCAGTCAGTTTCCTTCACACGTGTGCGTTTCAGGGCCTGCCAGGGCACAGTGTCACACCAGTGCAACTCATACCTGGTGTAACAGTAGTCTACATTTAAAAAAAAAATACAGGGGGCTTGTTGTCACCTTTCGGGGACCCTTGGTGTTGTACATGGCTGGGTGGAGGAAGAGACCTTCAATGACATCAGTGAGGACAAGGAACGGGACATGGCTAGCTTGGTATCCAACCTTGTGCAAATGGGGAGTTTGCGGTTGTGCAAATGGACTGTTTGCGGTTGTTTGCGGTGCGTTAAACGGGGAGTTTGGTCTGTCACTGTGAAGCGGGCGTAACCCTTACACTACCTGATCGATACAACATCATACCTGATGTTTTAAAGCACGTTATTCCAAACAATTTAGGAATGTTAGGTGATTTATGCCCTTTATGGATTAAAACCAGACTCTGCATCAACTATGTAATTTTCCATGGGAGTTTTGCCATGGATCCCACTCAGGCATGCCACAGTTCAGGTGTTAGTCCCCTTGTGGCCAGAAAGAGTCCCTGTGGGTTTTAAAATTCACCTGCCTATTGAAGTCTATGGCGGTTCGCCGGGTTCGCCCGTTCGTGAACATTTGCGGAAGTTCGCGTTCGCTGTTCGCGAACGGAAAATTTTATGTTCGCGACATCACTATTTGTTAATCTATCAGATAACTGGCATTTATAGTTGTAATTATGACCAATGGTGGTTGCTGCTCGATTGTCGATTGCATTTCTGCAAGTATTACGGAAGTTTAATGCTTCTGTAAAAATTGAGATCTAACAGCCTACAGCTCTGAAAACTCTAGTGTCATCATAAACGGCAATAATAATAATAATAAACGCCTGAGGCTATGTGCATTTGGAATGCCATGGGGTACATTTTGTACATGACCTCTGAAATATCTCCTGAAATAGAAAACAGCAAAGACATCCTATTTCACTGTATGAGTGTATCAAAATAGTTTAAAGTAATGTATTGCTTTTTACCCCACAATTTGGTTATAAACTGGCATACATTTATTACAGAGGCAATATCAGCTGACCATAGAGAGAGAATTAACATACTTACAAATCGTGCATTATTTGAGAAGGTTCGTAGAATGTTTTTGGAAACAATGATATTTCTACTGCATTAGATTTGAAAGACACACCATGTTTGGTATCACATGCACTTTCTAGATTCACATATTTATATTTTCAACCGTGTTCAAGATATATTTATTGTCCCACATAAAACTGGAATTTCTACACACCTGATCCCCCTGATGAAAAAAGCATCTCTAGCAACCTGAGAATATCAAAAGGTTTATATAATATAATATCTAGTTCCACACAAGAACTTTGTAGTTCAAGAGATCCAACTCAAAGTTGTATTGGATTATCACATCCTTCACCAAAAGCTTTCTTTGGACACAAAATACTGTCAAGTCACTAGAACAGTGAGACATAGAGACCTTTCATTTATTTTCTCCCTTTAATTGTATTCTGTTTGCCTGGTGTAATCATTTTGTACACTCAATCTTTGTTCATAAAATGTTCCTTTATTATGCTCTCCATTTGTCTGGTGTTACCAATCTTGTTACAAAAAACATATGTAATAGATGTGTGTTTCAATATAGATTGATGTTAAATTGGTTTACATCGGTCTCCCTACTTCTAAATTGTCCAGGGTGAGTGGTGTTAACAGGGAAATTATTATACCATTCTTTTGGGATTAGTGCAGACAAAAACTGATTTTAACTCTTGCACCTACTGAGTCAAGTCAGTTGCCTGTACCCCAGACCCACGCCTGGAGTAGCCCTGTCTGTGACACTTAGGGTGTTTTAATAAAAAATTATACATTCACTACGCTAGAAAAGTAAGAATTAGTCCTACTTAAATTGTAAGAACCAAATTGTGCTAGGGTATGGTAGAGTCTATTGTGTACTCACTGTGAGAAGACCACATCAACGATGAGAAGTTGATGAGTGATACATCCCGACATTGATAGCTCAATATTCTTATGTGACAGCAATAGAATCTGCTTAACCCTTGGAGGGTTGCAGGTTCAAAAACCGGCAGGGTTGGCTCAGCCCTTAATCCTTCCTAAGGTAGATAAAATGAGTACTGTTAAATTGGGTGATAGAAACATCCCCTGGATGTTGGGCAAAAGTAATATCCCCAGGATGTACATGGAAACAAGACTGATTTGAATGTACCTTTCCTGGTTAACTACTTTGCTATTATTGGAGGAGCTTGAACAACACTGAGCTGGAACAACACCCGCTATAACTGTTCCTGCAGCATTGTTATGAAGCATATGAAGTGGACCAAGGCTCCTGGTACTCATAAGTGCTGAAAAACAGGCACCCTCTCTTGAACAGGCACTTGTAGACAGGTGTCTTCTCTGTTAATTCTGGGTATGTCTACTAAATTATTATTATTATTTTTTAAGCAATGAAGGGTTTCTTTCAGACGGATTACATGGGACTTAGGATCAGAACACTGACCATTCCATGCCATTTTCTACCCAGGTGGCTTGCAGAAACTTTGTTTTGGATAGTATTAAATAGCAAAACATTTTATCTAAATGGAGCTATAGCATTTGCAGTGTCCTCAAAATGCTTGAATGTATTATTGAACATCACCAATTTCCTGAATTATTAGAAGCTCATATTATTAATTTACTGGTATTAAAGAGACTGTACTGAATGTAAATTAAAGCAATAAAAAGTGAGAAAAGCACATCATACAGTACCATGATTATGGAGGTTGGAGACCTGAAAATACACTAAAGAATGCTGCTTGGAATTTCAATGTGTTGAGCAAGGCTATTTCTAAAGTCTTACTGCAGGTGTTTGTAAGTAGATTATTATGTGTGATAAGATATACTTCTATATAAAAGAGATGATTGCAGACAAAAATACTGGACATTCAAATAAAAGCCCATGATTTCCGGTAACATACTGATTTAAAATATCTAAAGTACAGTTGGAGAGCTCTCAGCTGTTCTAACCTCAAGGGCTTATTTAGGAATATATTTTATGCTTAAACTCGGTTTTCTTTTTTCTTTTTTTTTTTAAATATATTCACTGATGTGAATTTGTTCCATTATTATTATTTTTTTTAAATAGAGATGCTATGCGTTTTAAACTTGACCATTTTCAAGCCTTTACAGATAGGAAAACAATAAAGCATAACATCTGAAAACTGACAGAAAATAATGTCCTTAAAGTATCCAAGTATGAGATGAGCAACACAATTATATCTATATGCATTTACTTGAATTTTGCTAGAGTTTTGCTAGCTTTTTAGGGCACAAATGACATACATTGATATTCCCCATGTAGGGAAACAGCGCGTGCTTGAAAAGACGTGTGCATGCTAAAAACACCAGGGCTAAAATTGGTCCAAAGTAGAATAAAATAAAGGCAAACCAACAAAATATAATGGATAAATGTGAACACAGTGAGTGAAAATAAACATATACAGTGGGGGTTGATGTCCTGCTTGCATTCAAAAAAAGACTGTGCAACCATTTGGAAATTATTTCTTTCACCTTAGATTATCATACTGTCAGGATTAATTTCCTGGATGTTCTTTTGGAGATAAGCAATACAACTATCTAAGTATTTGAACCAAAAATCTACTGGTAGAGTATCATATTTACAGGCTAGTTCCTGCCATCCCACGGTGTTTAAGAAATACTTACCATATGGACAGTTTGTTAGGACTCACAAAATATAATCTGATAATGGGTGCTGTAATGTTAGATCTGGTGAGTTGTAGCGGGCCATTACTTCCAGGGGTTATGCTCCCTTGGTGGTGACCTTGTGCAGCAAGAGAGCTAGATCTCTGGAACATGACCAGTTGCTGAAGAGGCATATGTGAGGCTTAATTAAATAATTACCCTGTGTGACTATTTTATTTTCTATTTACTTGCAAGAGATATGACATATAATCAACTAGTTTGTGTGTACAAAAAAAACTTTCTTTGCTCCCCTTTTGTGAGTACCTCTTATTTTTTTTTATTTATTTTTTTTAAGTGTGATTTTATACCAGAGAGCACTATTTGCTGTTTTATTTTTTCCATATAAATCTACAACGGTGACCCACTGCTTTAAAGTTTGGAGATACTCACAATTCCTACTGAAATCAAATCCAGATCTGTCAAGGCCCTACAAGACCACCACATCTATAGGTGGGAATGGTACCGCCCAGGTGCTACCATTTGGAGCTGATCTATAGCCCTTGAAAATTGTAATGTATTTTTATACTCCTTTTAGAAGATACTACACTATATTGTTTTCTCTTGGTTTTTTTTCTCCCCACATATCCACTGACTATCTCCTGGATTCAAGACTATCTATGAGGTGCTAATTTTAAACTTATATTTTTGGGCATTTTTTAGCACTTATATACCCCTCTTGCCAGCCATGATTGTTTATACTAACTGTATGGGCTACGTTGATTATTGTTTGTGTCTTGTTTTCTAGTAACTGTTGCCTGCAGATTGTCCTTATATATGAATGTATTTATACTTGACAGTTTTGTCTTATTTGTATTATCCATTGACTGCAATGTTGGACTAATTTTTCATTGTAATGTATAGTGTCTAAATTATTAATATGCTTATTATATATATATATATATATATATATATATATATATATATATATATATATATATATATATATATATATATATATATATATATAGATAGATAGATAGATAGATATATATAATCCTTTTCCAAGGATTATTCCATTCTGAGCATATATGCTCCTTGATAGATCTGTGAACCGGGAAAGAAGGTCTTCTCTTGTGTAGGTCTTCAAAGTGCCTATCAGAAGCTGAAAATTCTTTGACTTCCTCTGGTAAGTCCAAAGTTTGTTTGTCTGAAATCCTCATCAGACTGAATCCCAGCCAAAGCTCTCACATCTGGGCATTTTACCTCTGTTGGATTCTGAGGTACCCTCCACCACTGCTTGCTTAATCCAATAAGCTATGTCTTGGGCTAAATATGTAGAAGCTTGAGGAAACCTCCAATGTCCCGACTCTCCTGCAATCATGGATAAGCATTTAGAGCATAGCCTGCAGTTATCCAAAGGCCTTGCGCCACATGCTGGGCAGGCCACCGGTTTATCCCTTCTCCTAGATGGAGATCTAGGATCAGACCAATCTTGAGGGCTGCAAAACACAGAAGTCATATGACTGTACCCTCCATGCACTCTTTTTTGTAGAATGGAAAACTAATAAAGAAAATCTAAATGCTCACTTATGACCTAATGTAGATCTTGCAGATGGAGATGCTGGGTCTCTTTTTTTAAAAGAGGTAAATGTGATTTTAACAATATCTGAGTAGTCAGATGTATTAGACTTTCAAAAGTATAATCCATACCTGCAGAGTTGATAAGTAGCACCAGAGAGCACTTTAACTTTAAGGGAAAAGAAACAAGGGTATTATTTAATAGTTTTACCACCATTTCAAATGTCCTGCTCTGTGCCTTTAAGGGAGCGCGCATGTCTGCGACTTCGCCATCATTGAAAAAGGCAAGAGTTCATAAATCCGTCCGCATCTTGTGTGCATGTGCCGGCGTCTTACCGGAGTGTTGATTGTCTGATCGAGGTCTGGAAGTTCCGTCCTGGCTAATGCAGGCTCCAGATGCGGAGGGAACTTACCACCATGGCTCCCAGGGGTTCCCAACTCCACAGCAAATGGGCCTGGGCTTCCTGTGGAGAGAGGCTGACCTCAACAGGGAGAAGACCATATAGCATGATAAGGTGAGCATAAAAAAAAAAATTAAACAGATAACTGAGAACAAAAATAACTGTCCTAGGGCTGTGAGGACAGGAAAAAAAACAGGTGGAGTGGAAGCTACTGAGGTTCCCATTATACCAAAGGAAGGTATGCTTAATTATTTAATTGTTTGTGTTTCCTGTCCTGAGGGTTAGGGGGAGGAGCTAAACCCATATGTTAAATGCTGCCAAGATTAGCCAGAAAATTATTTTTTTTGTGACAGAGTTACTTTAAGTAGATTTTCAAGCAATGCAAAATAGCATTCTGGAATTACACAAAGCTCACTATTTAGCACAAAAACATTTGTCAATAGAGAAATGTTCTTTAAGAAAGAAAGAAAAATTACAAGAGCTCCCATTAAAGAATGAGCTGTGTTTGTTTCTTTATTTCTTGATTCATAATACAAGAACAGGTCTCAGTGTTTGGGATAATGAATTGCCAATAGAATGCAATATTAAAAAGACGCAGTGTAAAATCTCCAAAAACCTAGACTAGATGTTAGCACTTAATGAAAACATTTACAAAAAATGTTCAGTTTAAAATAGATGCTAACAAAAACAACAATATATGTGAACACAACCCAGTGAAGAAAATTTATAGATCAAAGCAAACCAGGACTTCCCTTAATATTCTAGGTGAAGCTTCCCAGTAAATCCCCGAAGACTTCCTCCTGTCTTCAATAGATATATGCACATAGGATAGGGGAAAATCTGCTAAATACAGACATAATAAAGAAACATAGCGTTTAACTGTGTGGGGACTAACACTGGTGTATAATCACAATTGGTCACTCACAAATTTGTAGAATTAAAACAGCCTTGAGTGGTATCTTTTCTTTCAGTATCCAGTGTATTGTTGTCCCTCCTCACATGTTCATCATAAAGCAGATGTGTGTATCTCAAAAGAGAAGGATATATACAAAAATGTAGTGCACTTCCAGAGTTAAGTAAAAAAGTATTTAATGACTTACATTTGAATATAAAAACAAACAGCTTGTCACCATACGTCCTACGCGTTTCGTCCCAAGTATGGACTTCCTCAGGGACTAGGTGCAATAAGGTGCAATGAAGAATAATAATAACAGCATACTGTTATTATTATTCTTCATTGCACCTTATTGCACCTAGTCCCTGAGGAAGTCCATACTTGGGACGAAACGCGTAGGACGTATGGTGACAAGCTGTTTGATTTTATATTCAAATGTTTTTATATTCAAATGTAAATCATTAAATACTTTTTTTACTTAACTCTGGAAGTGCACTACATTTTTGTATATATCCTTCTCTTTTGAGATACACACATCTGCTTTATGATGAACATGTGAGGAGGGACAACAATACACTGGATACTGAAAGAAAAGATACCACTCAAGGCTGTTTTAATTCTACAAATTTGTGAGTGACCAATTGTGATTATACACCAGTGTTAGTCCCCACACAGTTAAACGCTATGTTTCTTTATTATGTCTGTATTTAGCAGATTTTCCCCTATCCTATGTGCATATAAAATAGATGCTAATCTGGCTTTATATAATTTTACTTCAAGAAGGAATATGTTTTCAGCTCTAACTTAAAACACAAGGAAATATGACAATAGAGAACCATACACAGCCTTTCTAACTATGACTCACAATAACTTGATATTAAAATGTATTCAGTAAAAATTGTATTTCAATGAGTTACATAGTTACATAGGCTGAAAAGAGACATGTCCACCAAGTTCAGCCTTTCTAACATCTATTATTTGCTGTTGATCCAAAAGAAGGCAAAAACCACAGTTTGAAGCACTTCAAATTTTGCAACAAACTAGGAAAAAAAATCCTTCTTGACCCCAGAATGGCAGTCACAGTTATCCTTGGATCAAAAATGTATTACACCACAATTAAAAAATGATATACTTGAATATTATGCAAGTATGCATCCAATTGCTGTTTAAACATCTGTACAAACTCTGATACACCAACTTCTTCAGGCATGAATTCTACATCCTTATTGTTTTTACTGTAATTAGAACTTTCCTTTGCCTTAGACTAAATCTCTTTCTTCATAACTAAAACGTTCCATTCCTTTTATTAATTTTGTAGCCCGCCTCTGCACTTTTTTTAGTGATATAATATCCTTTTTTCGAACAGATGCCCAAAATTGCACAGCATATTCATGATTTATAAAGAGGCAAAATTATTTTCTCATCCCGAGAATGAATGCCCCTTTTTCTATATGACAGTACCGTACTGGCCTTAGTCACTAATCACTTAGTGACTGACATTGCACATTGTTGCCTAGTTTGTTGTCTATAACAGTTACCAAATGTTACTGATGTGTTGTTATCCCTAATTCACTACCATTTAGGGTATACGTTGATTGTGCATTCTTCACTCCAAAGTGCATAACTTTGCATTGTTCTACATTAAATATCATCTGCCATTTGAGTGCTCAGTACCCCAATCTATCTAAATCTCTCTGCAGCAAAGTAATATCTTGTTTACATTGTATTACTTGTCAGAGTTCCCAAACAAATTATAATATTTAGACCAAAATAGTCAAGATGGAAAACAAATCTTAACACTCAACTAAAATTAATATTGTTAAAATGTTTTTTGGAGAGTCAGAGCTTTACATTTTAATATTCAAATATACAGTTCAAGTAGTTACTTTATTGGTTTCTATTTAGGGCTCCCTTGTTTTAAATAATACTAATACAAAAAAAATGAATACATAAAAATCGATTGCCTGTAATCTAGTAGCCACTACAACCATAATGAGATCACAGTTCCTGGTGATGTCTGGTCCAGTTAAATGCTACTCATAGAGATGCTTCTCATAAAGAAGCATTTAGTAATTCAGTATCATAATGATGAATGTGAACATATTTAAAAGTCAAGGTCTTAAGGAATAAGTGCCTATAGTGTCTGTTTGTTTGTTTGTTTGTTTGTTTGTTTATTTGTTTGCTTGTCTCTCATTCACTAGAGACGTGTTCTCAGAAACATGTGAATGTTGCTTTTTATAAGAAATCAATTTTAAAATTATTTGATGTGTGTTCTTTAGTTGCATATATGGAGTGCTTATTAATCAATGAAATGTGGAGAGCTGACAAACTAATTGCAATTTTTTGTGCTAAAATAACCAATATGGAAGTATTTTTTAAGTCAGATATGTTTGATCTATTCAGCTTTTTAATTTGCATTTCCCTTGTCAGATCTTCACAAAAAAACAAACCTTTAGCTATTTATGAGATTCAGACACAAAACAATGAGATTACAAGGATTTAATAACCTCAAAGGAAAAAACTGTTTGTATTTTCAATATCTAATTTTGTATGAAATCAAACCTTCAGCGTTATTACCCTAATCTCAAACAGTATTCTTCTTAATGTTTTCATATCTTGCAATGTTTGCATTGCATTTGTATCAGCAACATGTTTTCCACTTGGCTAACCAGCCTGAGTCGAAAGTGGTCCTAGAGGAGGAAGCAAGCTAAGACACCAGTCTTATTACATACCTGCAGCTTTCAATTGCTCTGACTACTATTAAGAAGAGTAATTAAGATCAGGATAGAAGATGATGTGGAGTTAGGTGGGAATGCATCTAAGTGAAGCTGATCTCAACTGCCTGCTTTCTCCTTGGGATCTCTTCCATTCCTGATCATTGTTAGTTGCAGGCAAGCTGATATAGTGAACACAAAATCACGGATAGTAGAAATGAGGGACATCCGCCAATACTTTGAGAAATCATGAAAACCAAAATTTTCTCAGTGCACCCCCTTTTCCACCCAAGGATATTGTCAGCACTATGACATAGAGGATCTGGAGCTGTAATAAAACTATGTTGTGCCACAGACACACACACACACATATATATATATATATATATATATATATATATATATATATATATATATATATACAGCTTATGGGTGTATATGTTTCTTTCGCTGAACATTTATGGGTAACATGTGTGGGATATGCTCTCTAAACATAAATATAGCAGCAAATACATTCAGACAAACAGACATGCATACATGATCTTATATGACTACACACTGCATATTTACAAACCTAATTTGGGAGTTGTGCTAAGTTGAGGTCCTGTGTTGGCATTCCAATAGGGGTCAGGGCTGCATAATGTGGCCAGGTCAAGGAAGGCAGAAATATTTAAAGCATCTCAGTGAAATAAACAAGTTCCATCTTCTAGACTATCGATTCATCTCATATCATTAGACCTTTTAGATACTGAATAAAAGATGTGTGAATCATGGAAAAATTTGAGTTGTTAAAAAAAAAAAAAATGTTAGGAATGTCAATGCAGACAAATGTTGTCCATACAAGTGTGGCTGACCCTCAGACATCAATCATCCTTTTTCATCATTCATATTTTTTTTTTTGGTGCCATGTGTGTAACTCAAAATCATGAATTTAACTACCATGTTAATCCATTTTCCATTTACCTTGATTCATAATTCATCCATATAGCGTTTCAGAGTTAAGGATTGAAAGATGAATCAAAGATTGACCAAAACATCCAACGAATCGCAATCTGTTTGAAACCTAATGCACAAGTCTACTGAATAAACTATTAAAACGTTTCATATCAATGTCGTTACTAAGCTACATCCTTTTTTCATCTGTGCATCTTTTGTCCTAGATACATTCAAAATGTACAGATTGCAAGCCATTCGCATGTTTTAATCTTTACCTTTTGCAAAGTGTATGTAGTTGAGATAATGTGCATAAGAAACTCGTTTTACTTTGTGAGTTTTACTTATCAAAAAGAAGTAATGTCAGTTTAAGGTAAGGGCTCTTTAGCTTAGTTTGCATAAAACTTTCACTAAAGTGTGAATTATCATAAATATTCACTTTAATATTACTTGTCATTGTCATTATTATTTTTATTATTATCATTATTGGCATGTATATATCGCCAACAAAATCTGTAGCACGTTACAATATTATTAGAGGGGGAGATTTAATCATGAATACGACAATTACAAAAACTTACAGGAACAATAGGTTGAAGAGCACCCTACTCAAACAGGCTTATAGTCTATAGGCGGTGGGGTACAAAATACAATAGGTTAAAAACTGAAAGTGAATTTAAAGTCAGTTTCACATTTTAGGCAAACATAGCTATATAGAAAAAAAAATCAAGTCAACTGTGTTTTCTGCCGGCTATTTTAAATTAAATTTGAAATTCACTTTCAATTTATTTTTAAAAACGGAAACACACAACCATGTTAGATTGCTGAAATAATGTGTTTGGCATAACACATGATTGGCTATTTCTATTTAACCAGAAGTATGATCCATTAATATAGAGGCATCTGTGTATGTAGAGATTTTGAAAAACCCACCATACATGGTCTTCGTTTTTATGTATTATGCAGGTAAATATATACTAATTTTTTTTGTTTTTGACATTTTCAAATCTAGAGAATCAAAATACTCAAAAAACATTTTTACGTTAATAAACTCTGAGATAAATCTATGATTCCTTCATTTTTGTGGGTACTTTAAAACCAGCAGCAAATTAAAACATTTTTTCAATTATCACCTATCTTTTGATAGAATTGTGAATGCAGTGGAATTTTGTTTATTTGGATCTACATTAAATATAATTGGAATGTGATGTACATTGCAAAAGGATGTTTTATCTAGAGGAATTTGGTGCATAAATCAAATCCTTTTTTTCTCAGTCATTCCCTTTGCAGCTTCTTTACCTTCTCATTATCAAATAGATTAAATGGTAGATAACACATGCACGGATCAAACATGACTGATATACTGTTGCAGCATGTTTTGCTAGACCCCCTTTGTGTACTATCTTTTATATTTTTTTTAGACTTCGGAGATGCTAGAAGATGACCTAAATAATGCCAGTTTTATTTTTGTAAGTTTTAAAACCCTTATAAAACTGGTGGACAACTTTACAACATAATAAAACATGGGATAGTAGTTATCTATCTAAATCATAACGTATATTCCTGCAATGTTCTGCTAAAATTATTGCTTCCTTTTTTATCCTGCACTGGGTGTGAAGTTTGCCATCCACAAGATATCTGTTGTCAAATACACTCAATGTTGATATAATACTATATGCTTTGATTCAAGTGATACAGTGTGTCAGCTACTCCACTGTGAAAAGTGTTTGATGTCTCTAGGTAACGAACGAAAGATGGATGTGCATTTATATATAGACTCATGATGAATTATTTAACAACATTTTTTATGCAACGGGCTACATCAAAACCAGTTACAAGCACATAGAATATATGTGTCCTGACATTTGTGCCTTAACTTTTTCAATATAGAATGGATTACCTGTAACCTAGTGCAGTGCTAAAAACTTTAAACTTTAAAGTTTTTTCTTTCACAGTTTTGCTTGTGAATTCAAGAGAATTGAGTAATAAATAGTTTATTAACCTGTTATGGCATACTGGATGTCTATGTTGTTGTTACAATCTGGATCTTATAGGTTCACCTATGTCTTATAATGTTTTCATTAACAATATAATAAATACCAGTATTAGAAAAAAGGGGTCCATGCACTCGAATGTCTTTACTCACCGTTATTAGAACAAGTAGAACATTGCCACATTTTGACTCCCAATGGAGTCAATGTCAAGTTTTGTCAGATAAAAAAGATAAAGTTGATACCATTTATTAATAAATGTTCTACATAATGCATAAAAAAATATTAAACATGTAATTTGTCTTAAACGTTTAGTTTGACTAGGGCCCCGTTCCACGGCGAATAACGGGTCGAATAACGGGTAATTAACAATTTATTTGCTTACCTTAATTCAGCGCTGGGCTCCCTCAGTGTCAGGATCCCGCGGGCGGCTGTGAGGGAAGGCTGCAGTCCGCTCGCGGCACTCACCCTCCAGCCGTCCGCGGTCCCCTTCCTGCCATGTGTTCGGCGGGCGGCATCCTCCCAGCCACGGGTGCCGCCCGCGTCTTCTTCCGGGTCCCCCGGCGGCAGCATGCATGACGCTGCATGCTGGGAGACCTCCCAATTTGTTACACGCCGGGGTCAGTCACCTGACCCGGCGTTAAAGGCACAGTGCCTCAATCACAGTGGGAGGTTTAGATATCTCCCACGTGTGATTGTTAATTCTGATTGGAAATTGTCCAATCAGAATTAACCTTCTGGTTTAAATACTTACCTTTCCTCTTCCTCCTTGCCCTGTTGTGGTCTTTGCTTTATAGTATTGATTCTGAACGTGTGCTTTCTGGTTACGTACTCTCTGGCTTGTTATACTGACTTTGTGACTTTCTCCTACCCTTTGACCTCGGCTTGTTTCTCGTAATTCTGTTTTCTGGTTCCCCTTACTCGGCTTGTCTCCTGACTATTCTGTGTGTGCTCAACCCGGCCACTCTAAGGACCGGTACTGCACACTTTCTGTGTGTGTGTCTGTGTGTGTGTTAGCGTGTTGGGTTCCCCGAATCGTGACACTCAGTGCTGGTGACTTCTCCTCCTGCATCAACGTCAGCTTCCGAGTGGAGCCGAATGCTCATGCGCGGCCAGAGGCGCATGTACATTCAAACCCGCCAATAGGAAAGCATTACTCAATGCTTTCCTATGGGGATCTTTTTTGACACTGGACTCCATGAGACCATCCAGCATCAAATAAGTGTGATTTACTCCGTGTAAATTGTGAAAGCGGCCTCTAGTGGCTGTCAGGGAGAAAGCCACTAGAGGCTGGATTAACCCTGCAGTTTTTCTGAAACTATGATTTCAGCTGCAAGGTTAAAACTAGGGGGACCTGGCATCCAGACCTCTTCGTTGAGCTGATGTGGTCTGGGTGCCTATAGTGGTTCTTTAATACTTTTTGTATGAGGTCTACCATAACCTCCCACTTCCTTCAAGAGCTTATTGAAAACATAGACATGATTGAAACTAATTATGAAGCAGCACTTTTATTAGTTTACCAGCAGCACTAATAAAGTAAAATTATAGTGTTAGGAATACATAGATGTATTCTCATTAAAAAAACTTACCTGTTTCCATCACCAATGCCTCTCAGTGTTGGCTTCATCTCCTCCTTCACCAGCATCAGTGAGAGGGGGTACCTAGTGCACATGTGCAGTGAGCACTGTGTATGCATTAGGCCTTCCCAATAGAACAGCATTGAAACAATGCTTCCCTGTGGGGATTTGCAAGACACTGGACATCCTGATGCAAAGTGTGAGGATGCATAATTGCATTTCATGGAGTTAAACTATGGGAACCTGCAGGAAGTACAACTAATAACTGTCTACCGAGCAGTCTTAACCCAGTAACGTAAAGTTGCAATTTCTCTAAAACTTCAATGTTTTCAGCTGCAGGGTTAAGGGCACAGGAAGATTGCACCCAGTCAACTCTAATGAGATGAAGTGGTCTGGGTGCCTATAGTGTCCCTTTAAGGAACTTTTTGAAGGAGATATGTTTTGCAGTTATAATGAACTGGAAACTCTCTGCCTGAACATACACCGGCAGCGTATGGCTCATCTCATTGGCTGTGAGTCATTGGCTGACCCTATCAGCCAATAGGTATGTTGGCACTGCAGGGCTTAGGTCAGAAAAGCTAATTGAAGCTCCTAAGCATTTGCTTTCAGCTCTCTTGAAGGCTAAAACGAGGTGGGAAGCCGTAGATGAGAAGTCCAACCTCTCTGAAAAAATCTCTGTAGTGGACTGGCTATCGCGCTTGGGGTGTTCCTTTAAATAAATTGAACTAACAGTGCTGCTCATACATTTACAAACACTAAACTTACAAAAAAACATTATTGCTTGACAGAGAAATGCTCCACTTTGAAGCTAATATCATCCGTTTTACTTTGAGGTTTCCATCTATAGCAGTGATGACTAATCTTGGCACTTTATATATCTGTACAATACATTACTCTTAAAGTTGTCTGAGCATTATGGAAATCATAATTCAAAAATGTCTGGAATGGCAAGGTTAGCTATTAGTGACCTATGCCATTTTTCTTCTGTGGAGAACACATACCTCTCTCTGTATATTGTGCAGCCCAGACCTTCCTTTAGAATGTAAGATTGTAGTCAGGCTGCTTGAAACATTACTTAATTTATTCAACTATACAAAATGTGCCGCACTATATAAATAAATAATAATAAATACATTATTAGATACGGCCACATAACAAAATATATAAGGTTTGTCGCAATGCATTTATTATCATAATTGAAAAGACAAGCATAGTTTATCTTTGAAAATGCAAAAGAGCATATCACATTTCATCTGATAGCTGATTACTGCATTGGTATTAAAATCATTTTCTGCTACACAGCATTTGTACAAAACAGAAATGCCTTAGGGCATTTGTAAAAGCACAAATTGTTCAGCTTCAGGAAATGTATTTACTAAACTGATATTTTCGAGATAATTATATATATATACATACATACATAAAATGTACATGTATACAATTATATGTTCTCTGACTCCATGTGCATATTAATACTTACGATATATATACATAGCAGTGGATGGTAAACAGGGTGGATTGGAGATTCTGTGCAAACATTAATAAAATAGGACACCCATTGGTAGGAATGATTTTAGGTTTCCAGAGGCTTTAAGAGAAAGTGCTTATAAAAAGTGCAGAGGTGGACTTCAAAATGAATAAAAGGAATAGAACATTTTAGTTATGAAAAAAGGTTAACACATTTTAGTTTCCTTAATTTAGAAAAATAGTGTCTCAGATGGGATATGATAGCATTATACAAATATATTCAGGACCAATACAAACCATTGTCTGGAAATCTATTCATAAACAGAACTATATATATATAGCAGATGAGGTCACACATTTAGACTGGAAGAAAGGAGATTTTGTCTATAGGACAAGACATGCAGTAAGAACAATAAGTGTATGGAATTCTCGGCCTGAAGGTGGTTTTATCAGAGTCTGTACAGATGTTTAAACAGAAACTGGAGAAATAGTTGCAAAAGCAACTATTGTCACTATTGTGACGAGACCAATCTCGCCACATTGCATTGGAGGAGCCTGGTTGCCCGCCTGCTGCCTTTGGATTATGGACCGGCAGCTAAAGGGTTAATTTTACTGTGCAGAAAGATTTATTTTTTCCCTTTCTGCACAGCCATTCGGTAGATGCTATCTACCGAACAAACAGCCGTTTTTCAGACTCCCCAGAGCCGGGGGAAGCCGTCCGGTGCCGTTAATTGGCCACCCAGAAGCTGGAGTGTGCCCTCCATTTACATCCCTGAAGCTGCGGTTAACCGCAGCTTAATTGATTGTTACTGGGTGGCCGCGGTTACACTTAGCGGACACTAGATGGCGGTGTTCTGGAGCTCCCCGGGCAGCCAGCGCTTTTCTGAACGGCTTTCATGCACATAACCCGGACACTTTTACGTGCAGGCACCGCTGAACCTCCAGCCCCTGGTTCTAATTCGTATATATTTAACCGAATGCATGTAAATTCGGTAGTTTATTTTATGTGAATGTTAAGCCAGATAGCTATGCCATGGAGCCAATTCATGTAATTAAAGACTCTGGCTCCATGGCAATTAAACTGTATTCGTGTGGTCTGAGTGCCATTCACCTAATAATGTGCACTCAGACCTGAGCTATCTGGGGATATATTACATGTCTGTGTTTTATGTATAAAATGTGTCTTTATGTATTTTAATGTGATAGTCTGTCTTTGTGTCCCCACATGTGTAATGGAGTTTTTCCTTTGTCCTGGGAGATAATTGAATTACTTCTCCAGGGCAGAGAGGAGGAAGCCAGGATGCATTGTGGGGATGTTTTACTTCTGTATGTCTGTAATTGGTACTTGTCTGTCCGTTGTTACAGTCTTCCATCTGGTCCCCTAAGGGAGTGTCCACCAGGTGGGAGACCTGCATAAATACAGGGGCAGGTAGCCCTCAATAAACAGACCACTGCTTGACCCTCAACACGGAGCCTTGTCTCGTTCTTGGGGGGATTCACTGTATGCTGATAGGGACTGACTGCCAGGAGTGTAAGCTGCTTGGGGGCTTTTCCTGTTCGTCTGCTAGCAGCTATTCATGAGGTTCCAGTTCGGGAGTTTGGAGTGCTACCTTATCCCTTTGTATGCAGTTCAGGAGTTTGGTGATTCTACAGTAGCTGTGCCTGTCTTTGAAAAGGGGATTATCGCCTAAACGATTTTAACCCCTTGTCTGCTGAAACGGTCCGTTACAATAATATTCAGGGATATTATTTTTAAATTGTGGGGTACTAGCTTCTTGAGTGAAGTAGAGATCTGACTGCCGTTCTGGGATTAAAAAACTATTTTAAAAAAAAAATTATGCACAATTGGAAATCACTTCAACAGATGTGAGGAAGGCTGAACTTGATAGACGCATGTCTCTTTTCGGCTATGTAATTATGTAATAATGTTTATTTCAATTATTTTCAAATACAAGGAACATTATTCAGTTATCAAGGGAATTAAAAGGGACACGCCAGTCCCCAAAAGCACTTCAGCTTGCTAATGTCTAATTTGTATGCAGTATACATATTATCATGGTTATTCACTAAAGTGAGAATTCAAAGTGAATTCAAAGTGAATTTGAAGTTTTAAGCCAAAATTGCCAAAATGGAAACATAGCTGACTTAGAGAATCCTTTCAATTCAGCTATTTGGGCCTTAAATTTTAAATTTAATTTAGTAAAAACCCTGTATGTCATGTTCAATGTAGGTGGTAAGGTAGCAAGTGAGAGGTAAATAATCAAGTCCAGAACCAGGAGAAAAGTGGATGGGGAGGATGCATGGCAGATTGAGGGAGGGCATAGGTGTCCCCAAAAAACCTACTTAAATAATGGATGGGCCAGTGGTGGAACAAAATTTACAAAAATAAAGCAGCACTCTATAGACATCACAGAAAGCTCCACAAAGTTAGCAATGGAAGTTTCATTGTAGAGATCAATGCAAGGAAAATTGCACTGAATGCCATGGGAAAATAAACTCAGCAAATCTTGCAAGAGTTATTCTAAGTTCAGCAATGTGGCCAGTTTTAATTACACACAACTAATCATATTGCAGTGTAGGATAAGCTGAAGAATAAAAAAGCAGCAGATTCATAGATTGGTTTTAGGACAGCACTGATGGATTATTTTGTACAAGCACTATTGATTTAAATAAGTGATATAATTATTGTCTTTGCACATTACCGTGCAATGCATAGTTGGGCTTTGTGATATAGTTTTTCTCACAATCCATCACAGTGATCTTTGTTCCAGAAATGCCCTGTAGCAAACTCATACATAGTTAGGTCCGGAAATATTTGGACACTGACACAATGTTCGTAATTTTGTTTCTGTATGCCACCACAATGGCTTTGAAATGAAACAACCAGGATGCAAATTAAGTACAGACATTCAGATTTAAATCAGTTTACTTGAACATAAATATCGTATTAAACGTTTAGAAATTGCAACCATTTTCATACACAGACCCCTTATTTCGGGGACTGATATGTAAATAGACAAAGTAACACAATCATAAATAAAATGTATTTTGTTTATACTTTGTAGAGAATCATTTGCAGGCAGTGACTGCTTTAAGTCTGGAATGCCTGGACATCAACAAATGCTGGCTTTCCTCCTCTGTGATGCTTTGCCAGGCCTTTACTGCAACTGTTCCTTATTGTTTGTTCGTGTTGACTTCAGTAAGTAAAATGCATGCTCGATTGTCTTGAGATCTACTCAGCCATTGCAGAATACTCCACTAACTTGCCTTAAAAAACTGGGTTGCTTTCTGAGAATGTTTTGTGTTGTTGTCCATCTGTAAAGTAAAACACCGTCCAATCAACCTCACTGAAGTTGACTGAATCTGGGCAGACAAAATATCCCTATTGTCACATCCTGCTCTGTTCTGTGGAGATGTCTGGCTTTGGCTTCTGGTATCCAGTACTCTTTTTACAATTCTTGTTTTGTTTTTCTTGGTTTTTTGGTTTTCTAGTCTATGTCTGGTTTTCTTTATGCTGGGAATTCTGGGTTCATTCTTATATTCCGTCCCTGGATTTCACACTCTCTTGGATTCGAATCCAAGAGACTTTGTCTATTTACATATCAGTACCCGAAATAAGGGGACTGTGTATGAAAATGGTTGCAATTATTTATGTTAACTCTACTCTTTATGATAGACTTCGATAATGAAATGTCTACCTCCAGGAGAGTGTTCTTCACTGGACTGGATGCTGTGAAGCATAAGGATTGCCTGTTTCACTTGCATTGAGAGCTCTTTTGACCGCAAGTTGTGGGTTCTCAGCAACAGCGTCCAAATGTGAATTCCACACCTAGAATTAACTCCAGACCTTTTTCTGTCTCAATTTATAAAGAAATATGAAGGGATGTTCCACAACTGTCCATGAAACAGCTTTTGAGTCAATTGTATAATTACTTGAGGTCCCTTAAAAAATAGGGGGCTACATATTAAAGAGCTGTACTTCACATACCCTCCACCGATGAGACTGCAGTTTAAGCCCATATTCATTATTTAATCACAGCTTCATTGTTTGGTAAACAGACAACATAATAACATAATAACTTGTTTCAGTGTCCAAATACTTCTGGACCTAACTGTACATACAGCACATTACGGTGAGTTATGTTATGGAGTACTATAATATGTTCATGCACACTATGTATGCTCTGTCTTTATGATAGACCCAAACACACTGCTCATTAATGTTGGACAAAACCTCAGAAATATATTCAAACATACTGTACATTTCTGCAGCTTACTGTCTGTGTAATATATATACAGATTACTGTGGGGATTAGTCTCTTTTACATACTTATTGTACTTTTGGTATGTTTAGTTTTGTGCAATGTCATTAAACTGCTGCTTAGCAGTTAGGACCCAAGGGATATATATACTCAGGTAACCACAAATACTGCTGGAGCATCATAAGATCAGCTATGTTCATGCCATGCACGATCCCTCATCTAACGTCTGATCTCACTTAATAATTACTCACTTGCTAAATTGTGCATGTACTATAGTATACCCCATTGTTATACATATTGTATTTATGCCTGAGGATTGCCGTCGGGGTACCTCACGCACATCTGTTATATGGATATGCACTGCAAAAAATAAAGAATTAAAAAAATAAAACAAATAAAAAAATAAAATACATTCATACATACCAAGTGGAACTTGGTAATTCATAGTTTGACTACCAGTTTATCTGAGAGTTACTGGAGGCCATGCTCTAGACCAGTGTATTTTCCATGGGGAGACTGGAGAACTTCGAGTGCACAGCTCTGTAGCTATTACCAGTTAGTCATGTAATATCATCAGCAAACTAGGGGGTCACGGCATTGATATATTCTAATACTCTCAAAATAGGGTCAATTTGCTACACAGCAACTGTTAAAAAAAACAACAACAAAAAACACACTAGCATAGAAATAAAATACAGTTTGTGTCCAATGATTCATATTCAATTTAATTTTAAATACATTTTCTGTAAATCCAGTTATTTACTATCTACCTAGAAAATATTTTTACTTCTCTACTATGATACTTTTATCTGAATATCCATTAATGGAATCCTAGACCATTGTCCAGAAATTTAGTGATGCTCTGATTATTGTAGAGTTTAACTACTTTGCACCCTATAGTCACCCAGACCACTTCATTAAGTAGTTTAAATACAGTGTACATGTCCCTTTCACCATGCACTATAAAACACTGCAATATTTGAGAAAATGCAATGTTAACATTGCATGGTTAAGTCCTCCTCTAGTGTCTGTCAGTATGAAAGCCATTAGAGGCACTTCCACTGCACTGACCGGGTAAATCTCGGGATATGGAAGCCCCTAAGAATAGCTTGAGGGCATCTGCACAAGGTCAAAATGTTCCTCAATGAGGAGCAGTGGAATGGACCATGATGGAAGAGACCTTGCCTCCACCATGACATCACCTGGAGAAGATATGTGAGCAGCATCAAGTGAACCTTGGAGCTGGAAAAAGGTAAGTCAAAATTATTTTATTTTTTTAGCATGGGGAAGAACTTGCCTACAAGTAGGGACAGGGGCAATATAGCATTAGAAATACAGATTTGTATTACTAACCCTATAGGTGATCCTTTAAGATGACATCCAAAGGATTCTACTGTCTGAGTCAGTTCTCTTATCTAAACACAGCCTGTGCCTTATCTTAGAACTCACAATGTCAAGTCACCCTTTTGAATATTTCATCTGGCATTGCTTTGGCAGTTCATTCAACAAGTATGTTGAATAAATATGCTTCTTGGTTGATCAGAGTTCCTGGCATCCTTTCAAATGCATATCTGTATATATCACATCAATGACTACCATTTCTATCATCCCTAGCTGGAGTACTAAGGCTGGTTCATCCACTAAAGATGAGGAGACAGACAAAAATATAAAATACCAACCCCTGTGCCAGGTAGGTTTATTGAAAAACATAAAAATCTCATTATACATATATCACTCTATTATGCAAACATATCCATTGTCTTGTCCTAGAAACATGTGTCTGTCTGTTTGTAGAATATCAGAAGGGAAATGAATGTGTCATTGAGACAGAGTGACAGAGATATCAGCTTTTTTCGGTTGTACTGGCAATGGAGCTTTATCTGAAACGGGCAGATTTTGTTTCTGACATATGAATGTCACAGTCTTTAATCTACTTCACTTGCTCCAAAGGTAGTATCATTCACAATCATTGGGCCTATGGTAATATTATATTCTCAATGCATGCCACAACATTGGGAATAACTTAAATCATGCATATTTGGGTTATATGTGCTAAGAATAGTCAGACATCAAAGTAATTTATTTAAGCTATTTATATGTGACAGGCAACTTGTTGTAGCTAGATGCTTTGGCACTGAAAAACACTAGAATCGAACAGTATAGTGACAGAGGTGAAATTACTTTTAATACTGGTGAATAGAAAACAATTGGCCTACAGTCTTAATCAGACAAATTGCTCTTTGTCTGCTATTTATTGGCTTTGCATATTTTATTATTGCATATTTATTATTATTATTATAGAATGAGTCCTGAATTTGCATTTAACACATTGGATCTTGATTATACAACAGTTTGTGCTATAATCTCTGTTTATAATAATTCTTCACAGTTCTACCTTAGCTCAACTACATGTACACTCGCTTTACAAAACATATTTCAATTAAAAAAAGTATTAGATAAGAACTGAATGCAAATTGTCAACAAAATTATGTTAAATTACTTAACATTGAACTGTAAAAGTCACCTTTTTGCCCTAAAAATATTTAACCCCTTATGATATTTTTGATGTTCCACAGAAAGCACATCAACGCGGGAAGCTTATTTATCTCTAATTACTCCTCAAACTCTCAGCAAATGTTTTTTTTTTATTGAAAGTTTTTTAACAATAATAATAATAGTAAAACAATGAAATATATAGAAATGAACACAGAATAAAAAATAATAAAACAAATAAATTAAACAAACAAAAAGAAACAGCGGGAAAAATATCCATTGTAACAATGTATGTATCATGAAAAACACTACATAGTGTCAAATATGGTGTAATAAAATATCACAAATTAGAAAAGCATTTTACATGCGTTGGTGGTAAATAGTATACGTTGCGCATGTGAACAGAACAAGAGTAAAAAGATTGGGACATAATCATTATCAAAGAGTATTAGTGTTTGATATTATCCACCTATAGGTTCCAGTGGTAAGTTAATGATTATGTTGTATGTGAAAACAATCTACGGTGTATCTCGTAACTCTTTTTCTCTAATGCTTATGTTAACACTTCTTTAATAGCAGGAATTAGATTAGACTTCCAGTAACATTTTACTAGCGTAGTGGTACTATCAAGACTTAGCCTACCATTATCTTGTCCACTTTGGTAAAGTTTTTAGGAAATGATCTGAGTAAGCATAGTCTGGAGTCAGAGTCACAACTAACACAACTGCTCAAACTCTAAAAATGTTCTTTCAATTGATTGGTTGATTAGAAAATCTGTTTTATAATAACAGTCCTAATAATATTAACTATTGTAGTGGTAGTAACAGCAGCAGTAGTAGCAGCAGCAGTCACAGCAGCAGTAGTAATATTAATAGCAGCATTAATAGAAGAAGTAATAGGAACTGTAGTAGCAGCAGTAGTACCAGTAGCTGTAAAAGTAGAATCAGAAGTAGTAACAGTACTATTTACCTTATATATTGTGCTGTACATATTGTACTGTCTTGTCCCTTAGTTATACAGAGCTAAAGAATGTGTCTGTTCGTTATAAATGCCAATACAAATAATACTACTAGTAGTAGTAGCATCAGCAGCTGTTGCAGTAGTAGCAATAGCAGTAGCAGCAGAGGAAGTATAAGTAGTGCTAGTAGTAGTCGTTGTCACGGCAAGGGTGAATAATTTATTATTACACTATGGAATATTGTCCTTTAATGTAATTTGTGTAGTGCATTAATGACCTGCCGGCCTGGCAGAGATGGTATTGTCAATGTCAAAAGGGGTTAAAGGGACACTATAGTCACCTGAACAACTTTAGCTTAATGAAACATAGAATGTGACGGCAGATAAGAACCATTCGGTTCTTTCGGCCCATCTAGTCTGCCCAGTTTTCTAAATACTTTCATTAGTCCCTGGCATTATCTTATAGTTAGGATAGCCTTATGCCTATCCCACGCATGCTTAAACTCCTTTACTGTGTTAACCTCTACCACTTCAGCTGGAAGGCTATTCCATGCATCCACTACCCTCTCAGTAAAGTAATACTTCCTGATATTATTTTTAAACCTTTGTCCTTCTAATTTTAGACTATGTCCTCTGGTTGTGGTAGTTTTTCTTCTTTTAAATATAGTCTCCTCCTTTACTGTGTTGATTCCCTTTATGTATTTAAATGTTTCTATCATATCCCCCCTGTCTCGTCTTTCCTCCAAGCTATACATGTTAAGATCCTTTAACCTTTCCTGGTAAGTTTTATCCTGCAATCCATGAACAAGTTTAGTAGCCCTTCTTTGAACTCTCTCTAAGGTATCTATATCCTTCTGAAGATATGGTCTCCAGTACTGTGTACAGTACTCCAAGTGAGGTCTCACCAGTGTTCTGTACAATGGCATGAGCACTTCCCTCTTTCTACTGCTAATACCTCTCCCTATACAACCAAGCATTCTGCTAGCATTTCCTGCTGCTCTATTACATTGTCTGCCTACCTTTAAGTCCTCAGAAATAATCACCCCTAAATCCCTTTCCTCAGATGTTGAGGTTAGGACTCTATCAAATATTCTGTACTCTGCCCTTGGGTTTTTACGTCCAAGATGCATTATCTTGCACTTATCCACATTAAATGTCAGTTGCCACAAGTCTGACCATTTTTCTAGTTTACCTAAATCATTTGCCATTTGGCTTATCCCTCCTGGAACATCAACCCTGTTACATATCTTAGTATCATCCGCAAAAAGACACACCTTACCATCAAGACCTTCTGCAATATCACTAATAAAAATATTAAAGAGAATGGGTCCAAGTACAGATCCCTGAGGTACCCCACTGGTGACAAGCCCAAGCTTCGAATATACTCCATTGACTACAACCCTCTGTTGCCTGTCACTCAGCCACTGCCTTACCCATTCAACAATATTGGAATCCAAACTCAAAGATTGCAGTTTATTGATAAGCCTTCTATGTGCAACAGTGTCAAAAGCCTTACTGAAATCTAGGTAAGCAATGTCTACTGCACCACCCTTATCTATAATTTTAGTTACCCAATCAAAAAAATCAATAAGATTAGTTTGGCATGATCTCCCTGAAGTAAACCCATGTTGTCTCTGATCTTGAAATCCATGTGTTTTTAGATGTTCAACAATCCTATCCTTTAGCATGGTTTCCATCACTTTCCCCACTACTGAAGTAAGGCTTACTGGCCTATAGTTGCCCGACTCCTCCCTATTACCTTTCTTGTGAATGGGCACAACATTCGCTAACTTCCAATCTTCTGGGACTACTCCTGTTAACAATGATTGGTTAAATAAATCTCTTAATGGTTTTGCTAGTACACCACTAAGCTCTTTTAATAGCTTTGGGTGTATTCCATCAGGTCCCATTGTCTTATTTGTCTTTACTTTTGACAGTTGAAATAGAACCTCTTCCTCTGTAAACTCACGTGTAATAAATGATTCATTTATCCTTTTTTTTAACAGAGGTCCCTTTCCTTCATTTTCAGCTGTAAATACCGAACAAAAATATTCATTGAGGCAGTCAGCTAGACCTTTATCCTCATCTACATACCTTCCTTCTTTTGTTTTTAATCTAACTAATCCTTGTTTTAGTTTTCTTTTCTCATTTATGTATCTAAAAAAAGTTTTGTCCCCCTTTTTTACTGACTGTGCTATTTTCTCTTCTGTGTGTGATTTGGAAGCTCTTATAACTTGCTTAGCCTCTTTCTGCCTAATCTTATAGGTCATTCTGTCTTCCTCACTCTGGGTTTTTTTATAATTACTAAATGCTAACTTTTTGTTTTTTACTATTTTGGCCACATCTGCGGAGTACCACAGTGGTTTCTTGAATTTTTTGCTTTTACTGACAAGCCTAATGCAATTTTCTGTTGCCTTCAGTAGTGCAGCTTTTAAATAATCCCATTTATTTTGGACTCCATTTAAGTTGCTCCAGTCTGATAATGACTCCTTTACACATATTCTAATTTTAGAAAAGTCTGTTTTTCTAAAGTCTAAAACTTTTGTTTTTGTGTGGTGTGACTCAGTCACTGTTCTTATATTAAACCACACTGACTGATGATCACTGGATCCTAAACTTTCACCTACAGTAATATCTGATACCAAATCTCCATTTGTTAACACTAAATCTAGTATGACCTCTTTACGAGTTGGCTCCTCAACGACTTGTTTTAGAGACAATCCCAGTAGGGAATTTAGAATATGTGTGCTTCTGGCACAAGTAGCTATTTTTGTTTTCCAATTCACATCAGGAAGATTAAAGTCACCCATGGTGATAACTTCCCCCTTCATTGTCATTTTAGCTATTTCTTCAACTAGTAGATTATCTAACTCTTCAATTTGTCCTGGGGGCCTATAAATCACACCTACATAAACTACTGTGTGATTACCAAATTCTAACGTAACCCAAATGGACTCTGTGTTTGTCTCACTAACCTTTATTAGGCTAGATTTTATGCTATCCTTCACATACAGGGCCACCCCTCCCCCTTTCTTGCCTTCCCTGTCTTTTCTATATAAAGAGTACCCTGGTATTGCTATGTCCCAGTCATTTTTTTTCATTATACCATGTCTCAGTAACAGCGACTAAATCTACACTATCAGTTGCCATTATTGCCACAAGTTCATGGATCTTATTCCCTAAACTGCGAGCATTTGTAGACATGACTCTAAGCTTATCATTTTTTAACACACTTGCTACAGGCACCTTCTGTCCTTGTTTTGGGGGACAATTGGATTGATGTTTTATCACCCTTTTGCCCCCCCCCCTCCTAGTTTAAATACATCTTAGCAAAACCTCTGAACTGCTCACTGAGAACATTTGTTCCCTTTTGAGAAGGATGCAAACCATCTTTTTTGTACAGTTTATTTCCATTCCAAACAGAGCTACCATGAGCAATAAAGCCAAATCCTTGCTCCCGACACCATTCACCAAGCCACAAGTTAAAGTCCCTAATACGCATCCGCCTGTCATTCTGAGTGTTATGCACAGGCAGAACTTCAGAGAATGACAGTGTGGAAGCAACCTGCCGTATATCATTGGCAAAAACACTAAAAACGTCCTTAACCTCTGAAACCTCATTGCAAGCCAAGTCATTTGTCCCTAAATGGACAAGTACATCCAATTCACCTTCCTGCTTTGCTTGCTTAACAATATTACAGATACGTCTCCTGTCTCTGTGAGCAGTAGCTCCGGGAAGACACCTCACAAGACCACCATTGTCCATCTCCACACCTCTTATGATGGAATCCCCCAACAACAACTGCTTTCTATTAGGCCTCATCATAGTCTTCAAGCCTCTCTGCACAACACCACTAGCCTCAGTGCCTCTTTCCACAACACCTCTAGCCTCAGTGCCTCTCTCCACAACACCTCTAGCCTCAGTGCCTCTCTCCACAACACCACTAGCCTCAGTGCCTCTCTGCACAACACCACTAGCCTCAGTGCCTCTCTGCACAACACCACTAGCCTCAGTGAAGCAGTTTTGGTGTATAGAACATGCCCCTGCAGCCTCACTGCTCAATCCTCTGCCGTTTAGGAGTTAAATCCCTTTGTTTATGAACCCTAGTCACACCTCCCTGCATGTGACTTGCACAGCCTTCCATAAACACTTCCTGTAAAGAGAGCCCTATTTAGGCTTTCTTTATTGCAAGTTCTGTTTCATTAAGATTTTCTTATCCCCTGCTATGTTAATAGCTTGCTAGACCCTGCAAGAGCCTCCTGTATGTGATTAAAGTTCAATTTAGAGATTGAGATACGATTATTTAAGGTAAATTACATCTGTTTGAAAGTGAAACCAGTTTTTTTTTTCATGCAGGCTCTGTCAATCATAGCCAGGGGAGGTGTGGCTAGGGCTGCATAAACAGAAACAAAGTGATTTAACTCCTAAATGACAGTGAATTGAGCAGTGAAATTGCAGGGGGATGATCTATACACTAAAACTGCTTTATTTAGCTAAAGTAATTTAGGTGACTATAGTGTTACTTTAATCTGATTATATGGAGGTCAAAAGAGGTTACATCTTTTGAAGCTGGAACCCCCACAGAGGTCAGATGACAGAAGCATAGCAATGTGAAAATAATTTTACCGTATGGATGTGAATTAATCAAGGCTCTGCAAGGTGTGAGATTCTACACTTTTAAAAGCCTGAATGTCTAGCTGGCTTCAGCCATTTGGCTGTACTTTTTAATTGATGAGTTGATTTCTCTGTGATATGCTAGCGGCCATTAGCCTTGTTCCAGTATCATATGCAAAGGAAGGAAAAAAACATTCATATTTACAACACATAATAATTAATAAGGCTTATTTTTGTTATATTTGGAATGTGACAAGCGCCATCTTCTAAACAAGCCCAAACATGAGTGGCCTAACTTGACAATAGGGGAAGGAATTGTGATGTCCATTCTATTGGATCGCAAGGCTGTCATGCAACATATGTATAGAATGTGAAAATAATAACATATTCACAGATGTAATTATTATTTCTGTGGTGGGTACATAAGAGAAGATAGAGCCACATGTTTCCATTTGGATTGATGGTGGTCTGGACATAAGGGGGTGGCCCCTTAGTGTGTCTGTAGATACTGTGACGGATCACCTGGCACCCTGACTGGGCACCTCCGCCGACAGATTCTTCCAAGCTGACGCTGAGGACCATAAGCACCACACCGGACACCACAAGCACCGCAGACTCCACAACTGCCATAGCTTAACTGGAATCTCACCGTCTTCCTTCCACCCTGGACCAACCTCTGACATCCAGGACCATGTGGGAAAGACCTCTCCTACTCCAGAGAGTATAGCAGGAACAGCTCTTACAAGAGATAGTAGTGATATAGCAGTTCCCCTCCAATCACGAGACAAGGCTACATATTGAGGGTAAAACAGGAACTAAATTTTAATGGAGGCACACTGGCCTTTTATGCAGGTTTCCAAACAAAGGTGAACCTTGTTGGGCACAGGGACACAAAGTGTTCAAGCCAATAGAAACAATGTGACAATGATTGACACTCCCACATACAGTACACAATCCGTCCCCTCTGCCTGTGATATAATTAAGGTAGATAATACGTTAACTTAATTATCCCCAGACAGAAAAACCACACATTATTACAAAGTCCAATAAGTACCAAAATACAAGATATCCCCATAAAAGTCCCCTGATAGCCCTGATTTGGGTGAACAACATATCCAAAAATCACCCAGATCAGAGCAGGGGTTCAGGAAGTTCCTGTAAGTCTCTTTTTGACCGACCGCACGCATGGTTTGATGCCCAAAACAGTTTGAGAGAATTAGGCTGTGCGGTCGGTCTATTTTAACCAGTCGAAATACCGTTCGAATTACCAAACGTAATGGCGAATGGCCATAGTCAATGTGTGCCCCTTGTTCGTGGGCTTCGATTCACCGAATGCCATTCAACTCCCGTTCAAATAGTCAAAGTTCCCTGGAAGGTAACTGTTCAGCGGTGTTCGTGCCTTTGCGTGTCTGATTTGAGTTCCATGAACTTGACGAAAAAACACAGCTGAACATGTTCAATCAAATAAGATGGCCGCCGCCACATGTTCGAATGTCGAATGGAGGCCACTTCTAATACTCAGACTACTATGTCTGTATCCGAAGTGCCACTTCAACCACTTTGAAAGTTCGAAGAGCCATTGTTCACAATCCCAATAGGCATAATAAGGGTCTCTCAACCAGCATTAATTAAAGGGGCCATAGTCACAGGGTAAAAGGCAGGCAAGCAGGCCCCTCCAAAACCCAGTGGCGAGGTTACTTTTGTCACAGATATGCCTTAACTCCACCTCAGGGTGAGGCATGGTAATCCACAGGGTATATCTCTAAATAAATTGAAGTGTGCTTTATACTTGCTTGGGGCCAAAATCTAATTTTTAGTAAGTCACCATCTTCGTTGCTGGAGACCCCCTGGGCAGTTGTTTTACTTTGAAAAGTGAGTAAGTGTTTAGGATTTCTGTTAATTTATACCTTTTGTTTTTATCTGTTGTTGGTGTAACTATTTTGATCATCTATATTTTTGTATGCACTGTTACCATTTTGTGCCCATAATAAATATCACTTTATTAAATTCTGCCTTTGTCTGGCTAAGAATCACGTTACCTGAAGAGACTAATTAGTATTTTAGCAATTTCTTAAATATTGTGCTAAGTTGTATTTGGTGAGTTTTTATTATTAAGTACCTGGGGGACCAAGGCACCCCATTTATGAATTGTCTTGGTGGTGGCAGCATTAAAATAGTAATAGTTATATTATTATGTATAATTGTGGGTAGTGTTAAGGGGGATTTTGTCATTATTTCCAGTTTAGTGCAGACAAATAGTGAACTTTAACCCTTCCACCACCACAACTATGTCCCGCACACTCTTGAAGTAGGGTGCATTCATGAGAGTAGTAGTGTTGCAAAATCCTGTAGATTCCATCTTAAAAGCACAGCCCACATCCGCCCCTTTCTTACGCAAGATGCTACCAAGGAGTAATTTCCCACATTAATTATTTTCATCCTCTCCTAATTAGTCTTCCCAAAAGCCATATTGCCCCACTACAGTCTGTAATGAATGCTGATTTTCCTCTCTAGCCGGTCCTCTCACACCTCACACCTCTGTCAGTCCTAACATTGGCGTCCTGTATCCTATAGGAGGCAATTCAAAGTACTAACCCATGGGTGTGGGCATAAAGCATTGAATTCTAGCCCCTCCTACATCTCTTCACTGATTCATAGGTATGCTCCTTCTTGGCCTCTCCGTTCTGCTCGTGACCTTCTCCTGTTTTGTTGCTCACACCCGTACAGCCAAGTCATGCTTGCAGGACTTCTCACGGGCAGCTCCCTACCTATGGAATAGCCTGCCTACCACCATCAGACTCTTCCCTAGTCGTCAATCATTTAAGATGTACCTTAAAACCCATCTCTTTAGGAAAGCGTATGGCCTACCAGAGTAACCTCTACCTTACATTCTTGCTTTCCCCTAAAGGGCAGCACTCTGCTCTCTCCTCTAGCTCTGCTTCACTCCCACCTTATTTAATTGATATTTCCTGTCCTAATCTGGTTTATACCCCACCTCCTATAGACTGTAAGCTTGTTTGAGCAGAGTGAAATGGTACTATTTCCTTCAATCTTGGAATTATTCTCAGAGTTCACACGAGTTATGAAAAAAACAAAAAATACACATTTGACCCAGAAACAAAAATGAATTACTATATAACTTTGACACAGAAAAAAGTCAACTACTATATAACAGGGCAATTATACTATTCCTTCTTAGGATATAGAGTAGAGCACAACAAACTTAAAGATTCTATTTGGTCTGAATTGCAATTTGTTCAAATGTGGGATGATTGGGTGATCCATTGAAATTATGACCTCTAAGACAAAATGTAGCCTAATCATGAATTAATCAAAACACCCAATGGCCATTCATGTTCATTTTGGTCAAGATTCTGAATACTGCACATGGCAACAATAAAAGAGATGATTGATGGGAAAAAAGATGATTGATGGCTTAGGAACAGTTGCTAAATATTGATTTTCTTCACAGAAAAAGTGAGAAGTGAGCAAGATATGGAAAAAGATGGGGCAGTAAAAAAATCTATTTATACACTACATAGTTATTAATAAATATATAATGTATAATTGTAGATTTTTTGGTTGCAAGGTTTAGAGGATACATGGACATTTACAGTTGTTATTCTTACCTTCTCCTCCCAATAATGCTAAGCTCTTGGGACACCCAAAATGACAATATGAACTTTATGAAGGAAGCATATAGGCAGAGAGAGAGAAAGACAAAAAGAATTGACAGAATAAAGAGTAAAAAAGAATGGCAGGATTAAAAGAGAGATAAAACAAAATTGTGAACTAAAATCAAAATTATTAAAAGGGATTGAACATTTCAGCTATGAAGAAAGGTTAACAAATTTAAACCTCTTTAGTTTAGAATAACGTTGCCTGAGAGAGGATATGATAACATTATAAAAATATATTCAGGGCCAATACAAACCATTGTTTGGAAATCTATTCACAAACCGGACTTTACATAGGAAACAACGTTATGCGTTAAGACTGGAAGAAAGAAGATTTTGTCAAAGGCAAAGAAGGGGTATTTTTACTGAAAGAACAATAAGGATGTGGAATTCTCTGCCTGAAGAAGTGGTTTTATCCGAGTCCATACAGATGTTCAAACAGCAACTAGATGCATACTTGCAAAAACAGAATATTCAAGGTGATAATTTTTCAATGTAGGGTAATAACTTCTTGATCCAAGGATAAATCTGAGTGCCATTCTGGGGTCAAGAAGGATTTTTTTTCCTAGTTTGCAAAATTGGAAGTGCTTCAAACTGGGTTTTTTGCCTTCTTTTGGATTAACAGCAAAAAGTAAATGTGAGGAAGGCTGAAGTTCATGGACTTTTCAGCTATGTAACTATGTAACTATGTAAAATCTGATATAAATATAGCATAGCAGAACACAACTAATAGGTGAAGTGTGCATTAGACTCTGTGTACAAATAAAGAACATGCATGAAATAAAATAATTTATATTATATATGTTCAAGCTTCCTAACTGTAAGTTTACCTATACACATGATATTAAGCATTAGCCTAAATGTAAGAACAATGACGGATATAATAATGGATAAGATATTAATAACAATTTTGTATCAACTCGACTGCAAGAGCTGATAGGAAAAAATTAAACAAAAAAGCCCAGAGCTAGCAATAGGAAAATATAAAAAGAATGACACCAAAGAATGTAGACAATAGAACCCAGGCACGTTTTTGGGAAATAGAGCTGTATTGGTGCTAGGGTAAGGTGTGCCCCTGTAATATTGGGAATGGAGAGGATACATTGCACCAATGAAACTAGTTTAGACACATCTTGGTGCCTCACCAGTGCATTGTGCAGCTGCAGTACATGGATGTTATTTTTCACCCTTGCCGTCAAGGTATTTAGGATATAGAAAAAATCCCAGGCACTCACTGTGATTGTTCTCCAGGCAGATTTATTGCAACGTTTCAACCTATTCAGGTCTTTATTAAGCTAACACCACAGTGACAAAATTGCACTTATATACACACAAGTTATGAACAGACAATCCATTAATTTTATGGCAAGACAGGAGGCTTCATATTTGCTTTATCCTTCTTTACTGAACCTCCCAGCAGCAAAGAAATAGTTAACAATATTTTAAAATAGTTCAACCAATCAGAGTACATATCAGTATTATATAGCCTTGTGAAGCTCCTCCCAATTCCTCTTTCTTTGCTGCTTGCCTCCCAGGTGAGTCTATTCCAATTATTGTGCCTTACTTCATACACTTAATACCTTTATTATTTTTCATTAGTGTCTTTGATACTATTGATATTTTTATTAAGAAGTTTTTACTATTTGATATTTTTATTAAGAAGTTTTACATCTCATTATCTACATTTATACACATTTACCAGTTTTACATCTCACTACTTACACATGTTATTCTATTTTCATGATTAGTATAAGTCTGACTAAACATTGATTTTTTTTCTAAGTATGTCTCTTTAAGTTGCGGAATTTCCGTGACTGGGGTTCTACCCTTCGTTGTTTTATTCTCCTTTAGCCGCGGTATTTCCCTTTATTGAGGGACCGCGGCTTAAAAGTTAAACATTACCGCGGAATCCATTTCCCAGGAGTCCGCGGGTCTCTCTATTCGCGCCCTTTTCGGCTTCCCGCCCCTCGCATCCCACTTACCAGACGCGCTTCCTCCCGCCTTTCTCTTGCGGCGGCCATCTTCTGCGCGGTCCTCTGGCTCTCACGGCGCACTTGCACCATCTACCGCCAGATCGGGTAAGTACACTATTTATTTTCTAACAATTTTAAAGTGCCAGTTCACCTTTTGTTCAGTTTTTTTATTTCGTTTATTTTTTTTCTTATTCCTTACAGATTTACCCTGTTATAATACTCTTAATAAAGGCCTTGTGGGTGACCCCCACCTTTCTTATATTGCTCTGTGTATGAGTATTTATTGTGGGTGACCCCCACCATTACTGCCACTCTTTTTTATATTCCATAATTAAAGTGATCCCACACTGGGTATATAATAAGGACATAACCATCTGTCCAATTATTTTAGTGGTGAACCCCACTTATTCTTATTATAGTGGTACAAACCACTTGTATATATTTAGTGGTAACCCCACTATTTATTATTGTGCCGCCCTTACTCATTTACTGCGCAAGAATTTGGGTGACCCCCAATTACAATAACTCATTTTATACTCTTGGGTGAACCCCAATTTATCATATAAGACAAAATGTCCGATAATACCGAGCCAGCAATTTCTCAAGAGCTTAGAGCTTGGCTGGTCTCAACCATCGCCGAGTCTATTCCTAAGGCGCTAGCAGCCTTCCAAGAAAAGACTTCTACCGAAGTCAACCCCACCACAGGCATGCTCTCTGACTCCGAGGACTCGCAGCCCTCAGACCAGGAGACCACACGCAAACGCCCCTGGAAAGAGGATAGTAGGTCTGCTGGCAAAGGCAAGACTCCCGCCAAGTCCTTAAAATTATCTGCCCCTCAACCCGCACACGTACCCACCGACCACTTAGAGGGCTCTGCTTTTCACACGGGCGATAGAGTTGAGGATTATTTCCTTGACTACTCTGATGTAGATCCAGTGGCGTACACACAACCCATGGGGCCCTGGTGCGAAAACTGATCCGTGGGCCCCCCCGCGCGCTTACTCTGTGCGGGCTGGGGCCGCAACACATGGCGGCGGGCACCGGGTCGCAGGGCTGCGACCTGTGTGACCGCGGTATGTACGCCAGTGCATGCATAAACACATACACTTAAAGGACCACTACAGACACCCAGATCACATCAGCTCAATGAAGTGGTCTGGGTGCCAGGTCTCTAGTTTTAACCCTGCAGCTGAAAACATAGCCGTTTCAGAGAAACGGCTATGTTTCACTGAGGGTTAATCCAGCCTCTAGCGGCTGTCTCATTGACAGCCGCTAGAGGATTTTCTGCGATTCTCACTGTGAAAATCACAGTGAGAAGACGCTGAACGTCCATAGGAAAGCATTGAATAATGCTTTCCTATGGGCGGTTTGAATGCGCGCGTGGCTCTTGCCACGCATGCGCATTCGGAGCTGAGAGGCGGATCGGGGCGGAGAGATTCCCAGCGCCAAGGGAGTCCGACGCTGGAGAAAGGTAAGTGCTTAAGACACACACACTCTCATGAACAGACGCACACATTTACTGACAGACACACACTCAGTGACAGACATACATACACACTCACTAACAGATGCACACAAACATACTCAGTAACAGACACACACACTAACACACACTCTAACACACACACACACAAACACATTAACATACACTCACACACACACTCTAAGACTAACACACTAACACACACAATCTAACACTAACACACACTCACACTCACAAACACACACTAACATACACTCACACACTAACACACTCACACTATAACACACTCACACTATAACACACTCTAACACACTCACACACTAACATACACTCACACACACTAACACTCACAAACACACACTAACATACAAACACACACTAACATACACTCACACACACTCACAAACATACACTCACACTCACAAACACACACTAACATACACTCACACACACTAACACACTCACTAACACACACTCACACACACTCACACACATTAACATACACTCACACACACTAACATACACTCACACTCACAAACACACACTCACACTCACAAACACACACTAACACACACTCACACACACTAACACACTCACTAACACACACTCACACAAACTAACATACACTCACACTCACAAACACTAACATACACTAACACTCACAAACACATTTTTTTTTAAATCCCCCCAGCCTCCTTACCTGTGGGAGAGCTGAGGGGATTCCCTGGGGTCCAGTGGTGCTGCTGGGCTCCTGGGGGGCCGGTCACCCGGCGAGCAGTCAGGCTGGCCGGTCCTGTGGGCGCGAGGGAGCACTGTCTCCTGTGTGCTTCCTCTTCAGCTCCCTCGCGCGCCGCACTGATACCGGAGCCGGAAGATGACGTCATATTCCGGCTCCGGTATCAGTGCGGTGCACGAGGGAGCTGAAGAGGAAGCACCTAGGAGACAGTGCTCCCTCGCGCGCCTGCAGGACCGGCCAGCCGGGTGACAGCAGGGCCAGCCTCGGGGGGCCCTGAGGTGGCCGGCTCTTGGGCCCCCCAGGAGAAGAGGCTGGCCCAGTGACATACATACCGGGGTCGCAGGGCGGCCGGGCCCCCTGGTGGGCCGGGCCCGGTCGCAGACGCGACCCCTGCGACCCCGGTATGTACGCCACTGTGTAGATCCCTCGGCGAATGCGCTAGGGGATACTTCATCGGAGTTTGTCAAGGAGACTTTCCTTGTACCTAAAAATTCGGATACTAAAGTACCCACCCACAATGGAACCGACTCAGACATCCTCCTGGATGCTTCGGGTGTCCCATTTTTTGATCCCAGAATCATCAGGCACCCACGATCAGCCGAATGGTCTCCACCAGATCATATTGCTAATTTTTGTAAGATGTGGTTACGTAAACCACTTGATAAGGAAATCAGGGCGAAACTCAGAGCCGAGTGCCCTCGCCCAACCATCCCAAATAAGGTGGCTCTCACACCAGAGTTCGACCCATTATTTGTCACCTTCCTAAATAAGTCAGGGAAGGATCCCCGAAAGGGAATAGCACAGGGCCTCAAGACAGCCCAAGACAAACTCCTAGATATCTGGTCCTAACGTCCAAATTTTTATTCTGGCAGACGAAGCCATAACCAGTGGGGAATTTGACCCCAATACGGTTAGAGAATGGTCCCAGAGAGCCTTATGCCTCCTTGGAAACGCTAATGTGGCCATATCCACGGAAAGGCGCAGGGCGGCACTATACAAATTAGACGCTAAACTAGCCGACCTGAGCTCCCGAGAACTGGGACCAGAGGCCAATGGGTTGTTATTTGGAGACTCATTTATGAGGGACCTCTCCAAGCACGTGGCTGTATTTACGACACTTAATAAGGCCCAATCCTCCTTGCGCAGGGTCTTTCGTTCGCAGACTACTCGTTTTTCTGGGAGAGCTGGACGTTTTAGAGGCCGACCGTCCAGCAGAACTGCCTTCACAGGCTACAGGCCTCGTCCAACAGACAATTACTGGCAATCGGGACAACCCCGACCCTACCACAGGCAGCTGTTTACAAACAGAGGAGCTATCCGGGGACGTGGCTCTGCATCCCTACGCGGACGCACTGCTCAAGGTAATCAACCTTCCTTTTTTACACACACCTATTGCAGGTCGATTAAGCTATTTTTTCCCACAGTGGGAATTACTGTCACAAGACCTATGGGTTCTGCACACAGTACAAGGGTTCACAATAGACTTTCTTTCCACCCCAGTCCAGAACATGCCTCCTACACCACTACAGATGTCCACATCAGACAACCTCACATTGCAAACCGAATTGCACAAACTGCTACAAAAAGGGGCGATAGAAAAATCCCCCTTTCCCCAAACGTTTCGCAGCAACATATTTCTGGTACACAAAAAAACGGGAGATTTACGTCCAATCATCAATTTAAAAGACCTGAATCGTTTCATCAGGTACCGTCATTTAAAGATGGAAGGCATCCATCTACTCAGGGACCTACTTTGCGTGGGAGATTGGTTCTCCAGATTCGACCTCAAGGACGCATATCTCACAGTCCCAATTGCTCGCAACCATCGAGCCTTTCTCCAATTCGCCTGGCTAGACCAAATCTGGCAATTCACATGTCTCCCGTTCGGCCTTTGTTCCGCACCATGGTGTTTCACGAAACTGATGAAACCAGTGATGGCGTTACTCCGATCTCAAGGGATTCGGTCCATCATTTATTTGGACGACATCCTAATTATGGCTCAGGATTCAGACCTTCTACGCAAACATACAGACATGACAGCAACCTTACTACAAAACCTAGGGTTTGTGATCAATTTTCAGAAATCGGCCCTGGAACCTTCTCAGAAGGTTCAGTTTCTCGGTTTTCTGATAGATTCCGTACAAGCGATCTTACAGCTTCCCTCCACAAAAGTCAAATCCATAAAGAAAGAGATCCGCAAACTGCTGTCAGCCTACCAGATTCGCCTACGCGACCTGGCACATACCATAGGCCTGCTGTCCGCCTCTATCCAGGCCATTTATCCGGGACCTTTACATTACCGGGCCATGCAACGGCTCAAAACACACTATCTACACCGATCCACTTCTTACGATCAGTACATCTCCCTGACAGATGAGGTTCGGATAGAACTTCACTGGTGGCTTCACAACATGGAAGCATGGAATGGCAAAGCCATTTTCGGATCGCAACCGGATTTCATCCTGGAATCCGATGCCAGTCTCTTGGGATGGGGCGCCACGTGCACAGACAGGTCCACCGGAGGGCTATGGTCCCCCTCGGAACGAGCATTGCACATCAATTGTCTAGAATTGATTGCAGGGTCCTTTGCGATTCGCAGTTTCGCAAAGGATTGTTTCAATTGCTCACTAGTACTGCGCATGGACAACGTCTCTGCAGTGCGTTATGTGAACCGGTTAGGGGGTTCCCGGTCCAAACTATTGTCAGACCTTACCATGGAACTCTACCAGTTCTGCCTAGAGCGGAACTTATCCATCAGAGCGGAATATCTCCCGGGCACGGACAATCTAGTCGCAGACTGGTTCTCTCGCCATTGGAGAGATGTGAGCGACTGGCAATTGGACCCCCGCTTGTTTCATCACTTCCTTTGTTTTCGCGGGCCTCTCACTCTGGACTTATTCGCATCACGACTGAATCGCCAGACCGAAGCCTTCATCAGCTGGCTTCCAGATCCGCAATCCTGGGCAGTCGATGCATTCTTACATCCGTGGCCGGAGACAGGAGCCTATGAGTTCCCGCCTTTCTCCAGGATCCAGCGCACCCTCTACCGGGTCAGAGCCCTAGTAGTGACAATAGTCATTGTCACTCCGTTATGGAGAGCCCAAACCTGGTTCCCAACCCTGTTGGAAATGTCAGCGAACTATCCGATCCTGCTACCCCGATCTACCAACATTCTAACAAATCCAACGGGGCATTGTCACCCTCTCGCCCTCCAAGGACGGCTCCAACTTGTAGCCTGGACCGTTTCAGGGGATCCTGGAATGTCTCAGGACTTTCGGAAACAGCTCAGACGCTCCTATGGGATTCCTGGGCCCCAGGAACTAGACGAGCTTACCTCAATGCATGGCGAACATGGGTCAGCTGGTGTTTGGAAAGGGACACCGATCCCTTTTCAGCTCCTTTGACGATAATATTAAACTTCCTGTCTAACCTATTTGATCAAGGCAAATCCTATAGATCAATTAATGTCTTTAGATCAGCCATATCCACAGCACACGACCCTATTGATAACACACCAATAGGGAAACACCCTTCGGTTTGTAGACTGCTACGCGGGATCAGGCTAGCCAGACCCCCTCTACCTAAATATTCCAACTTTTGGGACGTTGCTCAAGTTTTTTCACTTTTGGACTCATGGCCCTCTAACGAGAACCTAACGCTACGTCAACTCTCTGCTAAACTAGCTCTACTCCTGTGTCTAGTATCCTTCCGTAGGGTCTCAGACATTCAAGCATTCGACCTCCACGCTATAACCTTCTCTCCAGAAGGCGTTACTTTTCGCATCTCCAGACGCACCAAGACTAATTCTCTCGCTGTGTTCTACCCCTACTTTCCGAACAGACAGTCACTCTGTGTGGCGCTTTGCTTAAGGCACTACATAGCTGCCACGACCACGCTGCGCCCCCCTACAGGACCACTCCTAGTGTCCTACGTCAAACCACACAAACCAGTGTCCGCCCCCACAGTTGCTCGGTGGATCAAATGGATACTAGCCCTAGCTGACATAGACTCCTCCTTTGGGGCGCACTCAGTCAGGGGAGCAGCCGCATCCTCAGCCTTTCGTGCAGGTAGCTCGCTTTCAGACATCTTGTCGTCGGCAGATTGGTCCATCCTCCATTGTACAAGAGCGTTAAAACAGCAAATATGAAGCCTCCTGTCTTGCCATAAAATTAGGGATTATTCTAGCCCTAGTGACTGAATAATCTACATTTTATTAACGACAGGAGGCGAATATTTTCCCACCCTTGTCTTCAGTACCAGGTCGACCCATCCTGAGGTAAGTTGCTATCTTCTCCTACTCGATAGGTCTTACACAATTCACGCATCACCTGTTATCAATCAGGCTTACACCACACCACTAACAGTTAATATGTTACATCTCAGACCAACTCCATAAATTTCATTTGAATAATCTCTGTTTTCCTAATATACATGCCATAAACTTGCATGCACATAGTAGGAGAACCTATACTCTCATGGTTTTCTTTTCTCTCTTCTCTAGTGTGAAGAACCCTGACATCCATAGCAGATGGATTAAGCAATCCACACAAAGTTTACACGGTTGATCCACAGTTCAAGTTACAGTTACAGTTCGGTTTACATGGTTGACACTCAAATACTGTCGGCAACAACAAGAAAGAGGAATTGGGAGGAGCTTCACAAGGCTATATAATACTGATATGTACTCTGATTGGTTGAACTATTTTAAAATATTGTTAACTATTTCTTTGCTGCTGGGAGGTTCAGTAAAGAAGGATAAAGCAAATATTCGCCTCCTGTCGTTATTAAAATTTAGATTATTCAGTCACTAGGGCTAGAATAATCCCTAATTAAGTAAACAATTAGAGATTTCTTTAAAAAAAACATATGTTAAAAATAATCAAATCAATATATCAAACCTGGACTGCTTGTATTCTTATTGACTATCTACTTCAGCCATTTATTTACTCATTCCATATCATGTTTTTGTTTACTTTTATGTATTAATGTGATATATTGATTTGATTATTTTTAACATATGTTTTTTTAATGAAATCTCTAATTGTTTACTTAATTAATGGATTGTCTGTTCATAACTTGTGTGTATATAAGTGCAATTTTGTCACTGTGGTGTTAGCTTGATAAAGACCTGAATAGGTCGAAACGTTGCAATAAATCTGCCTGGAGAACAATCACAGTGAGTGCCTGGGATTTTTTCTATTTGCCTATATTTCTTGGGGCTCTTAGCTCAGTAGCACCCTGTGTTTTATTGTTGTGACTGAGTGCGACCCTATACTTTTTTCTATAAGGTATTTGGGAGAGACAGCAAGAGAAAGAGAGAGTGTCCCACAATCTGCGGCACCTGGCTTATCAAGAGTTGTCACAAATCAGGACAGAATTATTTGCAGTGGTTGCCTGGCTGGAACTAGCTTTGAAGGACTTCATTTGCATGTGCGTGTGCAGCTACATTAGCAGAAATGGCAGGAAACAGAGAATCTCTGTGTACTAAAATATTAAAACTAAACATAATATAAAATATATAAAATGGTGTAGTGTAGACCATAGAAAAATATCTTTTCATAGTAGTATTTTGACATAGTATATGCTTAAACATTACAGATTCTGTATATATCCTCCTGGGAACCGAGGAAGAAATTGTCTTCCAATATGCCATCCATTTTTGATAAAAAAGATGAGGAAGTTCCCAGCATCCCAGCCTATCACATGACATATCACTGAAAACCCCAGGATGTCCTCTTTACAATGCAGTATGGATTGATAGAATAGCTCAAAAGAATAAAAGGAGATGCATGTGAATGGGCTGGGTCTCAGGAGGATATATATATATATATATATATATATATATATATATATATATATATATATATAACAATATAAAATGTTGGCATTATTATTATTAAACTATGTGATTACTATATGATAATATTTGAAATGAATAATATACTGATACATGCATACAAATATTAAATCCTTAATTTCCCACCTCTGTAAAGCATTCAGAAATCTACTGATGGAAGGTTTAGTGAATGCTGACTCTTCAAACTTATATTTTACTAGAGAGAAAATATTTATAAGCATTATTTTCACACAGTTTCCTCACAGCTTCTGCCTGGATTAATGATACCTTTGGTTGAGGAAGATAACAACACACACACATTAATATGTAAAAGAGAACTCTATATGGAAAAGACCTGTGTCCTCGGAAGGAGATAAAGTCTGTTGTAATGCAAGGTTAGCTGATGTGAATATTTCAGGTAATTGGTTATAGAAATGTAAGATTTTAATGAAGTTCTTGTATGTTGATATTTTGCCTGCAAGGCTCATTTGAACCATTGTATGTATATATTTAAAAAATAAACAAATAAATGTGTACAATACTGACCATAAATCTATATATATATATATATATATATATATATATATATATATATATATATATATATATATATATATATATATATATATATATATATATATATATATATATATATATTTCATATATTCAGTTTTGTGATGCATAGTTTACATAAAGAAGAGATGTCTCCAGGAGATGTAATGTCTCAAATATGTAATATAAAATGTTTGCTTGAATTTAAAATTATGGAGTATCCATACTAATTAAAATAGAAAGGGTGGTAATTGCAATTATTATTAGTGAATGTGTAGGTTAATATTCTCCAAAAGAAATATTAGTGTTTGATCCACAGGTTGTACAAGGCCTTAAAATTACGTAAGTGCTCATGACATATGAAATGAATTATAAATCTAAAATTTCACAGTCACTTAATTTGCATTTCTTGCTAATTAATAAACATTTGGAATGGGTTATCTCACTTGATATGAGTTCAGAACTTGATGACTTCTCTTTTACAACAAAGTGATTTTTCCCGAGTTTGACTTTCCCAGAGTCTAACCTCTGTTCTTTAGAATTTTCAATCTTCCCTGAGACACTATCGTCAGTAGCACTCTCTAATGGCAGATATTTTCAGAATTTTACAGAGCAGGGCACCGGATACAGTCAGGCTAATTCATTAATCACCTAAATGAAGTGAATAGAAGATGTAAATGCAAAATGTAAGCTAAAATAGGTGAGTGGAATATAATTGAGTGTAGCTGAGCTTTTCTCTAAGCAGTTTTCTAATCAGCTATATAGACCTAAAGTTTCCCATTTGCTGCATTTCACAACAATGTGGTGTTTAGTGAATGAACACATTTGTTCATTCAGTCATATATATTCCAGTGTGGTACAGTATTGGTTTCATTTTCTCAAGTTGGCAATTGGTGTGTAGGCAATTAATGATAAATAGTGTATTGCCTAATATCTCTGACAAAGCCCGGAATGGGCGTAATGTCATGAGGAAGCAGAGCCAGGAACCAGAGCTATCGGCACATAGGAATATCTGCTGTGTACCCGAGTTTTTAAATACTTTAGCGTTTATGTGGATTTTCTGCTGTGCATACCCACTTTTATGCAAGTAGGCATATTTTATTTGCGTGCCAATAAAACCTTTAGTTATACTGTGCCATTGGGGGTTCTGTGCATGCTTGTCTCTCCTATACAGTGCAATCTTAAATAAGACTTCACTGTAATTCTGGATATCCTTCTGTGGGGTTTGTTCCCTCTGGAAGAAGACTGGGTTGATAGGGGTCTGAGATATGTTAGTGTATTCTACATAAGTTTTTTTGTGAATACCCTTTACTTAAAGGACCACTCTAGTGCCAGGAAAACATACTCGTTTTCCTGGCACTAGAGTGCCCTGAGGGTGCCCCCACCCTCAGGGACCCACTCCCGCCGGGCTCTGGGGGGAGGAAGGGGTTAAACTCTACTCCTCCTCCTCTTCTTCCTCGCGACGTCATCGGCTGAATGCGCATGCACGGCAGGAGCCGCGCTCGCATTCAGCCGGTCGCATAGGAAAGCATTCATAATGCTTTCCTATGGACGCTTGCGTGCTCTCACTGTGATTTTCACAGTGAGAAGCACGCAAGCGCCTCTAGCGGCTGTCAGTGAGACAGCCACTAGAGGCTCTGGAGGCTGGCTTAACCCTCAGAATAAACATAGCAGTTTCTCTGAAACTGCTATGTTTATAAAAAAAAGGGTAAAAGCTAGCTGGACCTGGCACCCAGACCACTTCATTAAGCTGAAGTGGTCTGGGTGCCTAGAGTGGTCCTTTAAATTATATCCGATGGTCTGCACTATATGCTTTTTAAATTTCCTTTTTTAGGCATTTCATTTTGAAATATTGCTCTACATTGTCAAGTATCAATGCAACATAATTATCTGGTTTTTGTATTGTATTCACTGTGTGCTTGCAGCTGGAGGGGATACACACATTTACATTTGAATTTGCGTTAATCGGTTTTAGCCCTGTCCACTTTTTGAGTTATTGTAATGTCTCTCTTCAATCCTTTTTATTCTGTCCAGGTTTTGCACCTCCATTCTCTTCTCATTACTTATTCCCGTTTCCACTTCGAGGAATTTTCCCATGCTACCCCATGAATTCCTTATCTTGCTCTGCATACAAAAACATAGAACATTTGAAAAGAAGTAAATTGACATCCTTTGTCATGTTTTGAGCCATATTTTATGATTTAGTATTTATGAAAACTATAAAGAGATATTTATTAGGATGACGTTTTAGAGTCATTTATTTTGAATGTTACAATGATGAGTTGCATAGAAAAGCTTACTGTGTCACTAAGTTAAACCTGTTTGGGTTGGTCTGTTCTGAAATTTCCAGTCTTAAGATATTAAAAATAGCGATACAAAAGAATATGCCTACTTTATAGCACACTAGAAAAACACCCCCCCAAAAAAGTGTACCTCACACACACTATACAGAATACGTGCACAAGACGTGTATATAACCCCAAGGGTAGTATACACTAGTAGAGGGTGGTACAGATCAATACAACCTGGATATGGCTGATAATGAACGTGGAATCTACAAAAATGACAAAATACTAAATATGGTGAAGTATGTAAGAATAGGATAAGTAGCACACATGGTAGAGAACTTACAAAAGAGAAGTTCACATCTGTCACCCTTTCAGGGGTACTGTCCAAACCAGAGACCATATGTATGGATTGGGACTGGATAGCAGTGGACACAGATGGTAATCCCACAAGATGTAAAAAAAAAAGAATTCCAAACTCATTTGTTTACACGATAATATGATTTCTTTTTAGACTATATAAAAGGAGAATTCCAAACTCATTCGTTTACACGATAATATAATTATTTCTTCTTAGACTCCAGTCCTAATTCATACATCTGGTCTCTGGTTTGGACAGTACCCCTGAAAGGGTGACAGGCGTGAACATAACTTCTCTTTTGTAAGTTCTCTACCACGTGCGCTACTTATCCCATTCTTACATACTTCACCATATTTTGTATTTTGTCATTTTTGTATATTAAAATATCACCTACAAATTTTAACACAGGAAAACAAATGGTAGAATTGTCTATTATACCCAATTGAAAAAAAAAGGATGACAGAAGCAATGTTTACATACTGTAAATATGTTATTTCAGGAACCCAGTTTTGTTTTGAATTCAACGGAATTATTATATGTGTTTAGAAACCGAACTGGATGTATCTTCTGACTAATCCATCAAGGAATTATTTGTGGTTTAAATTGTACCTTCCTGAGTTTATTTCTAATTCACTGAAATGTAAGCATCTTTTATCATTTTTTAAGTGCTTTTATCTATTACAAATAAGATAGAAGAACCATGTTTAGAAGAGAGGGGTGCTAAGGGAAATGAGGACACACTATTGTAATGTAGAATGCTTGGTACCCAGTGGGAATGTAATGATACCTTCATGTAATCACTATCCACACAATGATGAAAACAACCAAAAATGGCAAAAAGCTTTGTGATGTTTATTTCACATTAGAATATATGCACTCAAAGATGTTTAATTCATTCATCAAAAATACATTCCATATGTTCGCCCGCCGCTGCGACCGCGAACAAGCTATGTTCGCCGGCGAATAGTTCCCGGCGAACTGTTCGGGACATCTCTAGTCAAATACCCTCCTCAAATAATAATTAATTCCAAGAGGACTTGGACCAATGAGAGGTAAGACATGCCTATATATACTTACCTCCCACATTCCTTGTTGCACTATTGAGGTTCATGTTAGCCCTTGTATGGTTAAGTTCCTCTTGTATCTTTATTGGTATTCATTTCTGGCTCTCGTTTATCTGGCTCTCTTCCTGTCTTCTGTGATCCTTTTGACCTCGGTTTGTTTAACGTTTATTCACTTTTCTGTTTCCCTTTAACCTCGGCTATTCTAACTGACTCTGTTTGTCTGTTAGCCCGGCCATTCTAAGGACCGGTATATGGAAAGTCTATTTAGTGACTCAGTCTGTGCATTCTGATTTCACCTGATCCTGACAAGCCTGCAATGATACTGTGATACAGACACATCTTCCATTACAACATTATACAAACTATGCAGGAGGAAGCTGTGGGGACCCTGAGGATAAGATGTGAATTAGTAGTGGTTATATTTTTAAGCAATCTTGCAAAACTAAAGCTTCATTTCAGTTTGAGTGCATATGTTTTGGAGTGTGCAGGGGATCACAGGGATAATATGTTTGAAGCACTTGATTCTCTTACATTATTGATTTTTAAATGTTTAATTTAAGTTCTCCATATTTAGTGTAACTTCAACTTTCCCTTTGCAAAATAGGAAATTTCGTATCATTCAAATTTTCTTGAATCCCAAATACCTCTCTATTTATTTAACTAAAGTATCTGTTCTAATGCTTTTTGGGATTCGAAAGTTAATATTGACTGACAAAGAAGCAGACTTGTTATGAAATATTGCTAAAGCTTACATGCTGCGTTTGCATTGAACACAAACTATTATCCAATTGTTCCAGAGCGCACATTCTAAGTCATCCTTTTTCTTAGACTTACCCAGGATCATGTTAAAATGAGCTAATAGCAATGTCTGAATTTACCTGTAAATATTTTCCACTGAGCTCATTAAAATAGAAGCCTTACATAGTCCATTGCATTATAACGAAACTACTGTTGGCATATCTGCATCACTTCCAGCCACTCTTGTTGATTAATGACATGTTCTTTGCTAGTAGTAAATTATTTAAATATTTGTGGCATTTTGAACATAAACTCTCTGATTTACTAGAGCCCAACACAAATTGGAATTGGGGCAAAGATATAACAAAAAAATCGTTTTTACTAACTAACGTAACTTTGCCACAATGCCAATTAGTAAAAAACAGAGTACAAGTGCTCCATGGAAACGCATAATAATTAAACAAGGTTAAACAATAATATGTATATATATAAATTTGTATATGTATAATAAATAAATTTGTAAAGAAATGGTATCCGCTTATTTAAAACCACTTGCCAAATATATATTATATATTTATATATACATAGTTTCATTCTAAGTGTATTTATATATTATTTATATATATATATATATATATATATATATATATATATATATATATATATATATATATATTTATATTTATATTATTGCATTAATTATATATTGGGGGACCTGCCTTAAATCCCAGGTAGAAATTCCAGAGAATTTCATTTTCAAGCCTTATATTTGGCCCTGTAACCTTCCAAAACCCCATAAAACATGTAGATGTGGGAAACTGTTCTCCTCCTCAGACTTCACTGAATACAAGTATGACTGTTTTTAGAGTAGCGAAACATAATGATGATGATACCATAAGTGAAAGTTCAACTTGTGTGTGAAAAATGAAAATAATAAATACAAACACTAACTTTGGCCAGGATTTTTGACTAAGTGGTAACTAAAAAAGACTGGACATACCCCATTTTAAATACCTTGGATTGTCTACTTTTGCAAATGGTATGCCATGATGGCCATGATGGGGGTAATTTTCATTCCTGCAACACTAACACACCAACACACTAGTTAACCCTAAAGGGAAAATGAGTGGAGTGTGTGGCTGCAATATAACAAGACTTTGCAATTCAAAATCAGTTAAAACACACATACTTTGGCCAGCATTAAAAATTACTCTTTGTGGCTGCAATTTCTATTGAATTTAATACCAATATATACTTCTGACAGGTCAAAAATGAAGGGGTATGAGCACTATATCCCAAACCATATTGTACATTTAAAAAAAAAAAAACGTCAAGGCCAACTTCTTTGTAGATTCCATTGTAAGTTTATTTGAGAAATGCTTTCTTAAGTTTTTTTTTCTAACATTTTGCTTATGCAAATTGTAAAATTGAGAAATCACAATAAACTGCGTACACATACAAATGGGAATACATTGTTTATAATGCTGTGTGCAGGGAATGCATAGCACACTTGTCAAACTGCTAGTTGCGTAGTGCAGTCAACTCTGGGGAATTAATGTACGGTAATTAAAAGCGCAGGGAGTCAAAAGGTGTTGTATAAGATTTAACCATAGGCTTTTGATGTATGATTCATAATCCAATAACTGTAGTTGATAATATATTATGTATGAAATTAAGTTGCTCAGTATTACATGTGTGACAATGTAACTCAGTTAAAATATATTAAATACATTAAAATACAAGTGCAGAATTCCATATTTAGTTTTATTTCCCAACACAACAGGATGTAGGGTAGAAAAATGTCATTACAGAAGAACAATATATTTGCTGTTCTACTGGAACTGATTTTATCTTGGGAAGAGTGTTGAATGTGTACCATTGACTCAGCACTGAATGGGGTGCAATTGGTCCATGTTTATATCACGCAAGATGCATGGTTGCTATGGAAACCAGGTATCTATGATAAAGTAATATTAAAATACTCAAAAATTGCATACATTTATCTTGTGTGAGGAGGAATGATTTAGTAGATGTATATGCTATGTATCTTTAAAATGAGACGTTTATTTTATAGATATTTTATTGGACTTTAAATAGTCATTGGGAAAGGAGAATAAATAGCCAAAGATATGCATTGAAGAGAAATACAATACAAATATACATCTTGCAAATAAATACTTCTGTCATATTCACTCAATGACTCTCAATGCTATTATAGAGAGGGTCACTATACGCACCCAGACCATGCCATCTCAATGAATGGTCTGCGTGCAGTGTTCCTGTCTTTTTTTTAAGCCTGGAATGTAAAACATTGCCATTTTGTAGAACACACCTCTAGTGGTTGTCAGGAAGAAAGACACCAGAGGCCCTTCCCTTGCTATAAATTTTATAAATAGCTAGTAAAATATTGCATGTTACCCAGAGATGCTTCTGATCACAAAGAATTAGAAAATAGCAACACGGTCAACAGATACAGGGAAAGAAATGAATAATGCGTGATGCATGAATCTCACGAAAATATATATTCTTCTGCTGTATGTATTCTTTTAGCATATAAAAAAGGTCAGCACTCATCAGAATCATACAATGCATGTGATCAAGGTGAAGCCAGAGGTTAGAGGATATGCAGTATAAAATGTCAAATGACAAACATCAACAAATGAGTCCTATCATGAAGTTTTAACTCCTTAACTCTGTTAGGGCATAACATGCAACCCTGCACAATGTGGGTTTAAACATGGTTAGGGCAGCATGGTACACTCTAATGGTTTCCAGTCCTCCTGGCTAAATAAACTTACCTGCACTGGTGATTCACATCCAACCCTCCCGAGCCATGTGATCATGATGGGTTGTCTGGCAGTCCCCAAAATACTATATAATGGAAGAGAGGAAAAAAAAGTAATTTCTAAAAAATAGCACTGTGCAGGCACAATAAAAAAAAAGCAAGGAGAGAGCCAGTAGCGCTACCCTCATTGTCATTATTATGTTATTATTATGTTATTATTTATATAGCGCCAACAAATTCTGCAGCGCTTTACAGTGGGTGGACGAACAAACATGTAGTTGTACCAGATAAGTTGGACACACAGGAACAGAGGGGTTGAGGGCCCTGCTCAATGAGCTTACATGCTAGAGGGAGTGGGATAAAGTGACACCAAAGGTAAGGATAGTATTAGACTAATACTAATCAAACATACATATACATTAGCATTAAGCACATAGAAACATAATCCGAGAATATTCTATGATAATAATCACCAATAGGGGTGTTCATCGGCACTGGGGCGTTTGAACTGATAGTGGGAGGCATAGTGCTTGTGTAAGTGAACTATATAGGTTAGAGAATAAGTGAACAGGGTTAAGATACCCTTTTTTTTAATGATGCAGTATGTAACAAAGCACCTCCATAGAGGGTCACTGTTTAGGGTAGTGCCAAAGGCAATAGGGACTGAATGGGTGGTTTTAAATAAAGCACAGTAACACAGTTTTTCAAAAATAACAGGGTCACAGTGCTCCTTGGCAGGCAGCACATTGAGATTGAGAAAAGGATACTTGGGACCATGTCCCAGTTTAAAGTGTCTCTATCTTTAGATGGCGTGGCACAGTCCTTAGAAGGCGGATTCAGGTGTTGTTTCTTCTTCTGTGATTTCTGCTACCTTGGTCGCTGTTGTAGAGCTTGAGGGAAGGTGTAGGTAAGGCCTGTCCAGTCTTTAACTGCTTCGTCAGGTAGGTTTAATGCCTTCTGGAATGCTGATACTTCCATCGGTGAGGATATGGTGTAAGACTTCCCTTGATGGATGGTAGTGAGGGTGAAGGGATAGTTCCATCGGAACCTGATGCCACGTTCGTTGAGTGCCAACATGACCGGCTTTAATGCTCGCCTGGCCTGCAGAGTTGCCTGGGAGATATCTGGGAAGATCAGGGCAGGTTGACCTCTAAAGGAGGTGGGACCTTGATTTTTTCAGTATCTCCTCTTTGAGTGTATAGTAGTGCAGCCTGTAACTTTCCATAATACCAAAAGACCTGTATATAGGGGTACAGTTGTACCCGTGAGACATCGCTCAACACAATTACTAGTGTTTTAGAGCATTAAAACATATAATACTGATGATATCATTGGTGAAAAGGCAGTAATGTTTTATGAAAAATGCAAAAAACTATGTAAATGAATATAAAAAATATGTTTATTTCAATTTATGTAGTAAAACTAACAGTATTATGACATTCACAGTAAGAATGACATGCAGAACTAAGAAAATAACATTTCTTAATTTTTCACACTTTTTTAGATTTTATTCATATAAAATTATGTTTAATTTATAAATATTTGATGTAAAATGAAAGACCTGTGTCTCTTATATAAAATGATATATAATACATGTGGGTACACTTACTATGAATTGGGTAAATTATGGTTGAACAGTCATACAGCTCAAATTCTAGGGTTTGTTTACATTTTGTTTTGATCAGAATGTGTACAATTGCTTCCGTCCTTAAGGGGTTAAGATGATGGGATGACGGACTTTACCCATGGAATTTGACTCCACCCACTTTCTCTGGAATCAACACCTCTCCACCTCTTGATCAGTTGGACTCATACAGTTTATCAAAACCACCCTCTGTAGTGCTTATAGTGCCAGGAGTGTCCAGAAACTTATCCGAGTCATTTCTATATATATTTACCACCAGCTAGAATAAATGGTCTATAAGTTAAGTGTTTTTCTCACATTATGTGAATAAAGTACATAATGTAAATAAAAAAATAAAAAATATGTGAACAAATCCTCTCTCTTTCTTAATATAATGCAGACTGAGTAAGCCCTTCTTGGTAAATACATCTCTGGCTTAGCACCTTGATATTTACCTGAGTACACTTGCATTTTATAATGGGGGGTATGGCAAGAGAGTGTTGAATACACCCCATGCTACGTAGAAGAATCAGTCTGATATGATGTTTATTTCTAAAAGATATTCAACCTGTTCTCCCACAAAGTCTCACTTTATTTCAAAATACATATTTTGGCTGATTCTGCTTGAGTCTTTCTATTTTTTATTTTGCAAAAGCTGTGCTTCAGTTATATTATGAACGTAGTGGTTAAATAATCTAGAATTCTAGAATCTACATGACATTGACAAAGCCTAAATGTGCGTTTTGTGCTTAAATTACTTCTACTGTTTTAAAATAACACTGATTATTGTTTCTCTTGTTTAATTGTTTTTTAATCTGTATGTTTAGTTTTAAGTGAAATATTTCAGATGAGCTATTTCTGTTTTTTTTTTTTTTTTGTTCTTTGATTCCAACATGTAGTCTTACTGTAAGTTCTACAATGAAGCTTATTGTCAGAATCCTTCTTTTTATCCGCATTAGATGGTGGATATTCATCAAATTTATATACAGCCTCTCCGTGAAAATTTAAAGACCTGGATATACTTCATCCTCAAGAAGCTGAGAATGTCAGTAAAATTTGCAGTAGAACACAATAAGATCAATAAATCAGGAACCTTTCTAGCTCTGACACCCACCTGAAACTGCATTAAAGCTCCCTTAAAAAGCTCTTGGAATTTTTGGACTAATTTCAAGCAACTTTGTATGCGATCAAAGGTATTTTAATCTTTTCTGTAGTGCACTTTTTGTTTGGGTTACTGATAAAGTCACAATAGCCAACCATTTTATCTTAGATATTATAAAATAAAAATAAATCATCCACTAGTAATTACATGAACACTAGATTCACTATCCTAACTCAATAGTCTTTGAAGGGAAATAAATCTAATTTAACCCTTTAAGACCGGAGGGCGTACAATTACGCCCTATTTTAAGCAGCTCTAAATGCCGCCGGGCGTAATTGTACGCCCTCTGTTTTTTTCTTACTTACCTGGTCGCTGGCGATCCCCCGGGGCACATCCGCCCTCCAGCAGCCCCCCCAGCCATGTGAGAGTGAGGTCCTTGTGAGGACCTCACAATCACATGGTCGGGTTAGCTGACTCAGGCATTGCCAGCAGGGGAACTACCTGTAATGACAGGTAGTCCCCCTGCTGGCTGGAAATCAAATAAAATGAATTAAAATAAGTGTAAAAAAAAATTATACACTTAGATCATATATATATTATATATATATGATCTAAGTATATATATACACATATACATACACACACATACACTGTCTAGGTGTATTTCACTATTAACATATATATAATTATATATATATATATATATATATATATATATATATATATATATATTCAAATGGAAAGAGTGCACTCAAAGGTCTTCTTAAGGATATAAACGATTTATTTTGCCAAAATTTCAAAAGACATACAAGTCGACGTTTCAGTCCTCGTGGGACTTTTTTCAAGACAATGAAAGGCAGGAAAACAGTGATTTAAATATGCATTACAGGTGATTTGATTGGAGAGTAGATTATATGAAAGAGAGGCTGTGCAAACGTGAAAAAGATTATTCAACTTTGAAAGTAGGGATTAACCCCTTGAGTGCCTAAAGTAAAAAAAGGCCTGGCAGTGTTTGTGATTACGGCCAAATATCTAATAATCTGCGCTCGCAGACATATTTTAAAATTCAAGGATAAGAAATAAGAAATAAGAAATACCAAGGCCTCCTTAAAAATGGCTAAGTGTTTACGAATCTTTTTGACTATTTTTAACAAATTTGTTAAACTATGTTAGACAATATTTTACATTTGCTACATTTTTAACATTTTTTAACACTAACATACGGTGGCTGCGTATAAATTGGAATTCCCAATATAAAGCGAAACTTTTTAACAAATCTTCAAAGTATGATTGAGAACCTCGCCAGGTTACTATGTATATACTTAATTATGTTACAGATTTACGGCCGTACAGTCTATAAAGTCTGGCTGGAACTACCATCGGCCAACATATTCTAGCAAAAATAATAATAATAATATGAAAAATATATAGTTGAAAAAAGTCTCATGAATAAATCACCCGTTATGATTTTTCTTTAACTTTTAGTACAAATATATCAATATATCAATTACTGTGCTCTTCTTTATCTTTTCGGGGTGAAGCAGCTAAGTGGGTTAATTTCATTAAGTCCCCCCGGGGACAAGGTTCCTAGTGTAAAGATCCAAAAGGCTTCTCTTTGAAGAAGTAAGACATCTCTGTCACCCCCCCTGTTCGGGGCCGGAACATGTTCAATGCCCATGAATTTCAATGTGGGCAGTGTGTGTCCTGCTTCCAAAAAATGTTTGGCTATGGGGGTGGTTGCTATGCCACTAGATAACGCAGTCCTGATAGTGGATCTGTGTCCCCTCATGCGCTCCCTGAGGTCATTAGACGTTTTACCAATATACATGAGTCCACATGGGCAGATGATACGATATATTACATGTGTAGTGGTACACGTGATCCTTTGCCTTATCTTGTATTCTTTGCCTGATCGAGGGTGGTAAAACACTTTGCCCGGGGTCATACTATTGCAAGCCATGCATTTCAGACAACGATAGCAGCCTGGGTTTTGAACAGACTGTTGTGCCATAGATATATCCGTATGAACCAGATAGTCTCTTAGGTTCCTATTTCTCCTATAACTAATCATAGGAGTGTTTTGAAATATCGTCGGTAGTGTTTTATCTTTTTTGAGAACCTCCCAATTGTGTCTTATTTTCTGGGACATCTCTCCCGATAGTGAATGGAACGTTTGAGGGAAAATCATTCTATTTTGGTTATTTTTGATTTCAGGACCGTCTGTGTAATTTTTAAGTGCTTTTGAATATGCACCCTCCAGCAGTTGTCTTGGGTATCCACGTTGTGCAAACTTTTCAAACATTTCTTGTACCTGGTTTGCTGCTTTTGTAGAGTCAGAGTTATTTCTCAGTATTCTCATAAACTGAGATACCGGTAAAGATTTTATAAGGTTGGGTGGATGGTGACTGCTGGCGTGTAGTAGCGTATTGCGATCAGTTTCCTTGGCAAATAAAGTATACCCCAGCTTGTTATCTTCTATGAAAATTCGAAGATCTAAGAAATCAATTTGTTGGTTGTTAATTTGATGGGTAAGTCTTACTGGTGAGTCCAGTTGGTTCAATGACCCTATCATATCATGGAGGCTTTGTTCATCACCTGTCCATATGATGAGCACGTCATCGATGTATCTTAGGTATTTCAAGATATACTGACCATATTTTTGAAGTATGTGTGTCTGTTCGTATGCATGCATATATGCATTGGCATACATGGGTGCCATAGGGGCACCCATCGATGTTCCGGATATTTGTATATAGAATGCCTTTTCGAATCGAAAATAATTAAGTGTGAGGCATAGTTCCAATAATTCAAGTATATATTCAATCGGGGGCTCTATACGTTCTTGGTACTGTGTTAGTACTTGGCGCATCGCCTGGATTCCCTCCTCATGGGGAATTATGGTGTATAAACTGCTTACGTCGATGGCTGCTAAGTAGACTCCTTGTGGGGGGAGTTCTATAGAGTGCCCGATCATATATACAGTGCCTAAGGTTCATAAAAATCTGGAGTGCCCACCAGGACGTCCGATTGTATCGGCGATCGGGGGACTATTAGAACCCATAGGGAAATGGTTAGACGCAAAATTTAAAAAACCAGTAATGTCATTACCTACCTATGTTAAGGACTCTGCGCAAGTCATAGCAGCCTTAAACTCTATAGAACTCCCCCCACAAGGAGTCTACTTAGCAGCCATCGACGTAAGCAGTTTATACACCATAATTCCCCATGAGGAGGGAATCCAGGCGATGCGCCAAGTACTAACACAGTACCAAGAACGTATAGAGCCCCCGATTGAATATATACTTGAATTATTGGAACTATGCCTCACACTTAATTATTTTCGATTCGAAAAGGCATTCTATATACAAATATCCGGAACATCGATGGGTGCCCCTATGGCACCCATGTATGCCAATGCATATATGCATGCATACGAACAGACACACATACTTCAAAAATATGGTCAGTATATCTTGAAATACCTAAGATACATCGATGACGTGCTCATCATATGGACAGGTGATGAACAAAGCCTCCATGATATGATAGGGTCATTGAACCAACTGGACTCACCAGTAAGACTTACCCATCAAATTAACAACCAACAAATTGATTTCTTAGATCTTCGAATTTTCATAGAAGATAACAAGCTGGGGTATACTTTATTTGCCAAGGAAACTGATCGCAATACGCTACTACACGCCAGCAGTCACCATCCACCCAACCTTATAAAATCTTTACCGGTATCTCAGTTTATGAGAATACTGAGAAATAACTCTGACTCTACAAAAGCAGCAAACCAGGTACAAGAAATGTTTGAAAAGTTTGCACAACGTGGATACCCAAGACAACTGCTGGAGGGTGCATATTCAAAAGCACTTAAAAATTACACAGACGGTCCTGAAATCAAAAATAACCAAAATAGAATGATTTTCCCTCAAACGTTCCATTCACTATCGGGAGAGATGTCCCAGAAAATAAGACACAATTGGGAGGTTCTAAAAAAAGATAAAACACTACCGACGATATTTCAAAACACTCCTATGATTAGTTATAGGAGAAATAGGAACCTAAGAGACTATCTGGTTCATACGGATATATCTATGGCACAACAGTCTGTTCAAAACCCAGGCTGCTATCGTTGTCTGAAATGCATGGCTTGCAATAGTATGACCCCGGGCAAAGTGTTTTACCACCCTCGATCAGGCAAAGAATACAAGATAAGGCAAAGGATCACGTGTACCACTACACATGTAATATATCGTATCATCTGCCCATGTGGACTCATGTATATTGGTAAAACGTCTAATGACCTCAGGGAGCGCATGAGGGGACACAGATTCACTATCAGGACTGCGTTATCTAGTGGCATAGCAACCACCCCCATAGCCAAACATTTTTTGGAAGCAGGACACACACTGCCCACATTGAAATTCATGGGCATTGAACATGTTCCGGCCCCGAACAGGGGGGGTGACAGAGATGTCTTACTTCTTCAAAGAGAAGCCTTTTGGATCTTTACACTAGGAACCTTGTCCCCGGGGGGACTTAATGAAATTAACCCACTTAGCTGCTTCACCCCGAAAAGATAAAGAAGAGCACAGTAATTGATATATTGATATATTTGTACTAAAAGTTAAAGAAAAATCATAACGGGTGATTTATTCATGAGACTTTTTTCAACTATATATTTTTCATATTATTATTATTATTTTTGCTAGAATATGTTGGCCGATGGTAGTTCCAGCCAGACTTTATAGACTGTACGGCCGTAAATCTGTAACATAATTAAGTATATACATAGTAACCTGGCGAGGTTCTCAATCATACTTTGAAGATTTGTTAAAAAGTTTCGCTTTATATTGGGAATTCCAATTTATACGCAGCCACCGTATGTTAGTGTTAAAAAATGTTAAAAATGTAGCAAATGTAAAATATTGTCTAACATAGTTTAACAAATTTGTTAAAAATAGTCAAAAAGATTCGTAAACACTTAGCCATTTTTAAGGTGGCCTTGGTATTTCTTATTTCTTATTTCTTATCCTTGAATTTTAAAATATGTCTGCGAGCGCAGATTATTAGATATTTGGCCGTAATCACAAACACTGCCAGGCCTTTTTTTACTTTAGGCACTCAAGGGGTTAATCCCTACTTTCAAAGTTGAATAATCTTTTTCACGTTTGCACAGCCTCTCTTTCATATAATCTACTCTCCAATCAAATCACCTGTAATGCATATTTAAATCACTGTTTTCCTGCCTTTCATTGTCTTGAAAAAAGTCCCACGAGGACTGAAACGTCGACTTGTATGTCTTTTGAAATTTTGGCAAAATAAATCGTTTATATCCTTAAGAAGACCTTTGAGTGCACTCTTTCCATTTGAATATATTGAAGGCTGAGGCAGCACCGAGGCAAGCACAAGACCGGTACATTGAGTGCGGGACATTTGCAGTTTGTATATATATATATATATATATATATATATATTAATGTCAAATTACACGTAGACTGATACAGATTAAATATATATATAATTATTGTTATATATATTTATATATAATATAAAAAATATGTAAATACGTAATAAAATAAAATAAAATAAATCATTAAAAATAAATAATTAAAAAATATATAGATGTGTGTTATTTCATTCTAACTGTATTGTGATATTAATATATATATATATATACATACATAAATATATACCTATATATCACTATATATATACCTATATATAAATAAAAATATTTAAAAAAAATTATATATATATATATATATATATATATATATATATATACATATATATACACATATGTATATCTATACATATATTAATTCTACACATATATTTATGTAATATTTTTACATAATTAGGTATCCTAATTAATTACAATTAGCAGGACCTGCCTGAGAACCCATGCCGAAAGTATAGGGAATTTAATTTGCTAGCACTATATTTAACCCTATAACTTTCCAAGACACCATAAAACCTGTACATGGGGGGTACTGGTTTACTCAGGAGACTTCGCTGAACACAAATATTAGTGTTTCAAAACAGTAACATATATTACAACGATGATATCGCCAGTAAAAGTGAAGTTTTTGCATTTTTCACACACAAACAGCACTTACACGGACGATATTATTGCAGTGATACTTTTTACTGTTTTGAAACACAAATATTTGTGTTCAGCGAAGTCTCCCAAGTACAACAGTACCCCTCATGTACAGGTTTTATGGTGTTTTCAAAAGTTACAGCGTCAAATATAAGGCTTGTGTTTTATTTTTTTCACATAAAAAATTGCCATATTGCTTACGTTGCCTTTGTGACCCTATGGTAGCCCAAGAATGAAAATTACCCCTATGATGGCATACCAATTGCAATAGTAGACAACCCAAGGTATTGCAAATGGGGTATGTCCAGTCTTTTTTAGTAGCCACTTAGTCACAAACCCTGGCCAAAATTGGCGTTTTTTGCATTTTTCACACACAAACAAATACTAATGCTAACTTTGGCCAGTGTTTGTGACCAAATGGCTACTAAAAAAGACTGGACATACCCCATTTGCAATACCTTGGGTTGTCTACTATTGCAAATGGTATGACATTATGGGTGTAAATTTATTTCCTGGGCTATTATACAGTCTCAAAGGCAAAGTAACCAATCTGGCGAATTTCAATTTCAAATGCAACACGCTATATTTGACCCTGTAACTTCCCAAAACACCATAAAACCTGTACATAGGGGGTACTGTTTTACACATGAGACTTTGCTGAAGATAAATATGTGTATTTGATTGCAGTAAAAGCAAACAGTATTATGAAATTGACAGTTAAAATGTCATGTAGAACTAAAAAAATAACACAATTTCTTATTTTCTCCCATTTTTTTCATATTAAATTATGTTTCATAGCTACATATTTGATATTAAATGAAAGCCCTGTTTCCCCTGAATAAAATGATATATAATAAGGGGGGTGCATTTATTATGAAAGAGGTGAATTACGGTTGGACAGACATATAGCGCAAATGCCAGGTTTTGTTTACGTTTTGTTCTGTTCACAACGTGTACATTTGGCTCAGTCCTTAAGGGGTTAAACAATACAGGTTATACATTGTTATTATACAGGGGTCAAGTCCTGGGTAAAAAAGTGCAGGAACTCACCCAAGATCCACTCCCCGCCCCCTCCGCCCCCTCCCCCCAACCCCCAAAAATGATACGCTTGTATGCAGGGGCTGAGTAAGGGCACGGGGCTGAGGAGGGGGACAGGAGCTGAGGAAGAGAAACAGGAGCTTAGGGGGGGGGACATGGGCTGAGGAAGGGGACAAGGGCTGAGGTAAGGGATAGGAACTGAGGAAAGGGACAGGAACTGAGGAAAGTGACAGGAACTGAGGAAAGGGACAGGAACTGAGGAAAGGGACAGGAACTGAGGAAAGGGACAGGAACTGAGGGGCTGAGGAGAGGGACAGGGGCTGACTAAGGGGGCCAGGGGCTGACTAAGGGGGCAGGGGCTGAGGAGGGGGCATGGGCTGAGGAGAGGGGACAGGGGCTGAGGAAGGGGGACAGGGGCTGAGGAAGGGGGACAGGGGCTGAGGAAGGGGGACAGGGGCTGAGGAAGGGGGACAGGGGCTGAGGAAGGGGGACAGGGCTGAGGAAGGGGGACAGGGACTGAGGAAGGGGGACAGGCGCTGAGGAAGAGGGACAGGTGCTGAGGAAGAGGGACAGGCGCTGAGGAAGAGGGGTAGGGGCTGAGGAAGAGGGGTAGGGGCTGAGGAAGAGGGGTAGGGGCTGAGGAAGAGGGACAGGGGCTGAGGAAGAGGGGCAGGGACTGAGGGGGGGACAGGGGCTGATGCTCGTATGCAGGGGCTGAGTAAGAGCACTGGGCTGAGTAAGGTGGACAGGGGCTGAGTAAGGTGGACAGGGGCTGAGTAAGGTGGACAGGGGCTGAGTAAGGTGGACAGGGGCTAAGTAAGGGGACAGTGCTGTGGAAAAGGGACAGGAGCTTAGGAGGAGGGGGGGACATGGGTTGAGGAAGGGGCCATGGGCTGAGGAAGAGGGACAGGAGCTTAGGAGGAGGGGGGGCATGGGCTGAGGAAGGGGCCATGGGCTGAGGAAAGGGACAGGGGCTGATGAAGGGAGCAGGGGCTGAGGAGGGGGACAGGGACTGAGGAGGGAGACAGGGACTGAGGAGGGAGACAGGGACTGAGGAGGGAGACAGGGACTGAGGAGGGAGACAGGGACTGAGTAAGGGAGACAGGGACTGAGGAGGGGGACAGAGACTGAGGAGGGGGACAGAGACTGAGGAAAGGGACAGGGACTGAGGAGGGGGGCAAGGACTGAGGAGGGAGACAGGGCTTGAGGAGGGGGGCAGGGACTGAGGAGGGAGACAGGGACCGAGTAAGGGGACAGGGCTGAAGGAGGGGGCAGGGACTGTGGAGGGAGACAGGCACTGAGTAAGGGGACAGGACTTGAGGAGGGGGGCAGGGACTGAGGAAAGGGACAGGGACTGAGGAGGGAGACAGGGACTGAGGAGGGAGACAGGGACTGAGGAGGGAGACAGGGACTGAGGAGGGAGACAGGGACTGAGGAGGGAGACAGGGACTGAGGAGGGAGACAGGGACTGAGGAGGGAGACAGGGACTGAGGAGGGAGACAGGGACTGAGGAGGGAGACAGGGACTGAGTAACGGGACAGGGCCTTAAATAAGGGGACAGGGCCTTAAATAATGGGACAGGGACTGAGGAGGGGGGCAGGAACTGAGGAGGGGGGACAGGGCCTTAAATAGGGGGACAGGGACTGAGGAGGGGGACAGGGACAGGCCTGAGGAAGGGGGACAGGGCCTTAGGAAAGGGACAGGCCTGAGGAAAGGGACAGGCCTGAGGAAAGGGACAGGCCTGAGGAAAGGGACAGGCCTGAGGAAGGGGGACAGGGCCTTAAATAGGGGGACAGGGACAGGCCTGAGGAGGGGGACAGGGCATTAAATAGGGGGACAGGGACTCAGGAAAGGGACAGGCCTGAGGAGGGGGACAGGGACTGAGGAGGGGGATAGTGCTTGAGGAGGGGGACAGGGACTGGGGAAAGGGACTAAGGAGGGGGGTAGGAACTGAGGAGGGGGGACAGGGCCTTAAAAAGGGGGACAGGGACTGAGGAGGGGGGCAGGGACAGGCCTGAGGAAGGGGGACAGGGCCTTAAATAGGGGGACAGGGACTCAGGAAAGGGACAGGCCTGAGGATGGGGGCAGGGACTGAGGAGGGGGACAGGTACTAAGTAAGGGGATAGGGCTTGAGGAGGGGGACAGGGACTGGGGAAAGTAACTAAGGAGGGGGGGCAGGAACTGAGGAGGGGGGGCAGGGCCTTAAATAGGGGGACAGGGACTGAGGAAAGGGACAGGCCTGAGGAGGGGGACAGGGACTGAGGAGGGGGACAAGGACTGGGGAAAGGGACTAAGGAGGGGGGCAGGAACTGAGGAGGGGGGACAGGGCCTTAAATAGGGGGACAGGGACTGAGGAGGGGGACAGGGACTGAGGTAAGGGATAAAAAAAAAAAAAAAAAACTAAAGTGCCTTCCCCACTCCCTGAGGCTTACCTTGGGCCAGGAGGGGTGGGACAGGATCTGGAACCTGCAGCCTGCAGTCAGTGGAGTCGTCCGGCCTCTCCTGATGATGTCAGGAGGAGGGGGCGTGACTTCCTCTGCTCCCCAGTGGTCCTGTGAGAAGAGCAGAGAAAGTCACGCCCCCTCCTCCTGACATCATCAGGAGAGGCCGGACGACTCCACTGACTGCAGGGGGAGAGGTGAGTTTAAAAATCCGAGTCCCCAGTCAGAGACAGGGGATTCGGATTTGTGCTCCCCCTGCTCTGGCAGCCGCTTGTGCCAGCCCTGGGTCCTGCAGGACTAGTAATGGGAACGGCGTTCCTGCTGTGGAAATAGTGCAGGAACGCCGTTCCCACGCGTTCCTGCAGGACTCGAGCCCTGTTATTATATCCAAAACATTAACATTCAAGACAAATGTTTGTCAAATGCAGTTGATGTGTCAAAAACAAATAAATAAGAATTATCAAATCATATGCATAGAAATATTACTAAGGAACCTGATGGTGTTTGTTGAAATGTAACGTCATGAAAATCTAAGCAGGCAATGTACAAACATATCAGTAGGTTGACATAAGGGCTATATAGAGCTGTAAAGTTGCATTGAAGTATTGTACTATACAGGGCTTTGCAAGATGCTATTTAATCGTTTTAATAATTCATGTCCCTTGCTGATTTAGTTTGTTAGAATGAATAAACAAAGTTTCTATTTTCAACGTGCTTACTATTGGGAGGTGGGAAGAGGGACTTGGCATTTAATTTGCACTCATTTGAAATTGTGGAGTGGTTTGGCAGAGAAAGATGTTTTTCTGCAGTCTGAATGTTGACCAAAAAGAAGGTAAGTGATTCTTTATGAAATATGTAAATTTATTTTGTTATCTAAAGCAAAATGAGAGTAACGAACATTGTAGTGTGATCACTGCTTTCTAAATAAATAAAATATCTTAATCTTATCGAAAAGAGCAGGCATAAATAATCTTGCTCCTTTATTTGCTGATTAATTACTCTGTCAACAGCTGGCAAAAACAAGGATCAACGCATTTTTAAAACAGTAGCCCAGCCACGTTCTAGAGTATAGTGGATGACTTATTAGATACTAGTAATTCACACAAACTGTAGAACACCGCAGTCTTGCTTCAGAATCCAGGTGCTCCAGACCCAGGGCTGGTAAACCCCAATATAGTAGACAAAAATAAATTGGGTGCAGGCACTCTGGATATCACAAATGGCAGCTTTTTTAAAACAGCAGCAACATTTCGGCCTGCACAGAGGCCTTTGCCATTAGATACATAATTAGAGACATTTTCTAGCACATCTATTTGCCAGGGGAACTTCAGAGGAAGTGGGTAGGGTTAACTGTTGGCATTACTAACCTATAAACAATAAATCTATTTATCATATATATTTATTTACTTTGAGAAAAATAAATTAACTTCCCCACTAATATCAGTGGAGATATGTTGGTCAAATTGAATAAATGATAAAGAGAGGTTAAATTAATGGTCAATAGCTTTCCCTCCCTGCACCCTGATTCCTCTCTTACAACTGTCATTAAAAAAAAAAAAAAAACCCTACAAGTTTTTCACAAAGTGAATACAATCCTACAACCTACTTTTCTACCCTACCTGTAACACACACTCCTTCCCATGAACATTTGCCACAAACTCTTGGAGGAGTGTGAAAACTAACCTGTTCGGCCAACTCCAGTGGATTTCCCTCAGTGCCCCTGGTTTGTCTCTTTCCTTTAACAAGCTGAACCAAACACTCGCTCAGTAGCGGGACGTTAGCATGAACAAAACCCCAAAACGGTTCTCAGCGGTACTTAGCCGTGACTGCTATTGAACTATTCGGCATGAGGATTTCATGGTTCCTGGTCATCTTGGTTCGTTCGTACGAACCAACTCGCGAACGGCCCTCAGCAGTACTTAACCGTCCACCTCGTTTGGTTAAAAATACGTGTCTGTTAGTCCACCCATTGTACAGAGCTATAGAATTTGTTGGCGCTTTATAAATAATAATAATAATAATAACTATTATTATTATTACTACTATTATTATTATTATTATTATTATTATTATTATTAATATTATAAATTATTATTAAATAGTATTATTAATAATTTAAAAAAACAAATTAAGAAATATAATTGTAGCCCAGATATTAAATGGACACCAGTAAAACATAATGTAGTGGTTTTTATTCCAGGAGTTTCTTGGTGCCAATCTCCTCTCCAAATAATCCTCCACATCACTGACTGCTTTTTGACAATGAAGTCAACACATTTGGTTTGAATACACTACAGTGATATCTTTCTTCAAATATTTTTTTTTCACTGCTTATGATTAAAACATTACACTATATATGTATATTTATGTTTTCCTGATTCATTTCAATTTTAAGATTGTGTTTTATTTGCCATGACTATTTTTGGTGCTACTTTATTGTACTTTCTAAAAAATTAAATAAAATGTAGAACAAAAAAAAATACACATTTGATGCTACAAATATTGCAGATATATAAAATACATGTATAAAATAACAATGACTTCAGTTGCATATTCATTGACTTTAGATAGATATCAAATTTCAGTAACATGAAAGTAAAATCATAAAATGAAATCAATTTCCTCGTCAAGTATAAATACATTTACATCTAGCTATTGCATTTCCATTGAACACAGTATTGAACAAACTGCCAAAGGTTGGTCTGCAGCACAATTGATGTTGAATACCTTAGTTCATAATTATTGGATTTTCATTATCAACCTCAACGAGAAGTTGACTGAAACCAGAGGATATTGGGCATGCATCTAAATGCATCCACAATAAGATAAGAGATTATATCTTTATACTAAGAACTCTGGACAATATCTAATTTCAAATATTTATGTTTATCAAAATATCACATAATAAAATTGTTATAATTAAGACCACATTTATTTTACCAGCACAACATATTTATCACAGTCGTAAGAATTTAAAACAATTAGAGTGCATTAAAATCTCTTCATTTTTAACATGCCTCATTTTTAAATGCTTTCCATCACATTGTCTATGTCCTTTAAATTGTTAGATATTTTGAGACCAGTTGAATCAAATACTATAACAATTATGCAAATCAAATGACATCAGAAAATATTTCTGGCAATGTTACACTATATGCACACAGTCCAAGATGTTTAGAAATGCTGGTTTAGATCAACCTCCATCCCCTTTTTTAATAAAAGTAGAGCATGGTCATGCTAATATTGGATGTGAGGTCTCCCGTTTCATTAAACACATTGTTACCAGATAAGTGAGACTCTGCACAAAAGGTTACTGGTAAAACTGAAATCAGTTGGGTTATATGAAAAGATGGAACGCTGGCTTAAAAATAGACTGCAGAGAGTAGTTGTAAATGGAAAATTATAAAATTGGACAAAAGTAGTAAGTGCCTTGGAGTTCTGTCCTGGGTCCACTTTTCTTGTATCTATTTGTAAATGATCTTGAAGAGGACTTTGAAGGTCATTTGTCTGGGTTTGCAGATGACAATACTAGGTAAGAAAATATAGTCTGAACATAATGTGGTTTTGCTACAGAGGCGTTTGAATAAATTGGGGGACTGGGCGGGTAACTGGTAGATGGGAATCAATACAGATATGTGATGTATTTTGGAATGATAAACCCACAAGCTACTTATACATTAAATGGGTTAAAGCTAGGAATAATATTGAATAAAAAGGAATTGGGAACAATTATAGATCACAAACTAGGCAGCACCACGCAATACCGGTCTGCTGTTGCAAAAGCTAATAAGGTGCTTTAGTGCATAAACAGGGGATTTGATTTATGTGATCTAAATATAATTTTGACTCAATGGTAAGACCCCACCTTGAATATGCAGTGCAATTTTGGGCACCAGTTTTAAATAAGGATATTACATTACTAGAAAAAGTGCAGAGATAAGTTACAAAACTAGTAAGGGGGATGGAGAACATTATGTATGTATAAAGGCTAGAAAAACTGGAACTGTTTTCTATATAAAAAATAGCACAATAAAACTATTTACTGGATCAATGCAAACTGCTATGTGCTAAGAGCCTACAGCAAGGGAAAGGCTCTTATAGTAAGAACATTAAATATGTAGAATTCTCTGTCCAAAGAGGCTGTGTTATAATATTGTATAGAATTATTTAAAAAGTGTTGGATTTTATTTTTGCATAAACAGCATATTAAAGGCTATAACTGATATGTATGTAAATAGGTTGCTAATCCAAGGATAAATCTGATTGCCATCATGGAGTTATGAAGCATTTTCTTTCTTTTTTGTGGAATAATTGGAAATGGCTACAATTATTTGTTTTTTCGCCTTCTTTTGGTTCAACCATAAAAGAATGGGCTCTGCAGTTGGACTTGATGGACTTTAATCCTTTTTCAACCTAGACAATTATGTAACTATGTAATTGTAATTTTAGTAGTAGTCAAATAAAAGCAGGAAACATTTTACTGGATATTAGAAACAACAGAGAAAAAAAAAACGAATACAGAAAGACAGAAATCAGAAACTCACTTAGTAAAAATGGACATTCAACGCCAACAAAGCTTTAACCCATTTGACAGGTTTAGGTTATCAAAAATACTGTATTATTTGCATGTTAACAGTTTTGTAGTTTTTGAAGTGCGTGTACAAAGCTCGGCCACTGACAGCACTGCCTGAGCTGAACTGCTGAAAGTCATGCAGCTTGCATTAGAAGAATACGAACTGTACTTGAGGCCTCCAAACACATTCATTAGAAATAATAACTCATGTTGCTTCTCCAAAACAGGGTTAGTATTAATTTCAGGCTAAACATGTTGTTTTGAACATCATGTTTGTGCAGATTAATAACATATGATGGGTTAAAGTTAATGCTATCAGTCACAGATGGACTATGTCCTGTTTCCAAACACCAAACATTGTAGTAATTAATATTTAATTACAATATAAGAATGTTGAGGTTTATGAGATCCATGTTATGCAAGTTTGCAAATGTGCAAGACATATTCACATTTAGAAGAGGAGAGATATGGTAACGAAAATGATTCATCTTGCAAATCTCATTTATCTGAATGTATACAGTCCCTGTAATGGATGTATAGCTACAGTCACCTTAAAATGTTTCAGTCCTCCACCAGCCCTTATTGAAAGCCACACAATCAATTATTTTTTTGTTTACAAATGTTTTCCTTTATTAACAAAATGACATAGACAAATATAGAACATTCAAATAAGAAAAAGTACCCAAAACATCACACTCTCACTTGTAAAAAAATGGAATACATAATACACACTGCGTACAGGGGTATTGAGGGAAGTTAACCGTTGAACAATATCTCAAGTTAAATAGTTTTTTAAGAAAAGTTACCACCGGTTCTGATTAGATATCCAAATTGGTAACCTTTTTTTTATCCAATGTTCACACTCAAGATGTTTGTTAGGAACTAGTCCCTTGGATCAATATAGTAGTGCTTCCATATTTAATTGATACAGCACCTGTGAATTCAGGTTAGCTAATGTAAAGTATTTGGGGATTTCCAATTATGGCAATAAGAATTTTCACTGCAATCATAAAGTGAATATAAATAAATACATCTTTCTTTTGCAGTTGGTTTATATTCAGATGTAAAATAACGGTCTCTGGAGCTTTGGGAATAGGTTTAGTTAACAAAATGTCTAGTTCTGCAAAAGCCTCTTTCCACTTATTTTGAATTGTATCGCAGTCCCACCACATATATATGTAACGGGCACCCCGACTGGGTAGCTCCGTTGAAGGATGTTCCTAGCGCTTCCTGAGGGTTCCAAACACTCCAGCAGACACCATAACCACCATAGACTCCTCCAGAGAGCAAGGCAGGAACAAGCTCTTACAAGAGCTTAGTAGTGATTTAGCAAGGGAGTATGACAAGCATAGCAATCCCTTGTAGCAGATTCCTCCAATAAGAGACGGCCCTCCAAATTGAGGATGAAGTAGAACTGTCTAAAACTTTATTTTACTTGGGACTAGCCCATATGGTCATAACATTAACAATGTAGTGAAAACTCAATAAAATTACAAACAGTCAAATCATAGCAGGCAACATACAGTGACTTATTATAACATAATTACATATTTATAAATGGGTGGGGAAGACCATAATTAACACAAAATGTCTCTCCTGCATGCAGAATTAGTGATATGTAAATCTACCCAAATATGCAAATTACCAGTCTTGCTATTCAGGTAGTGCATATTACTGTTGCTACCAAGAGAGGTCACTACACAAGCTCCATAGCCAAATCCACCTAGTTGGTAGCAATCCTCAGCAGTACAGGAGAGCAGGCAATACATCCCAGGGGCCATAGTCACATGGCAGAAGGCTGGCAATCAGTCTACTCCAATGCCCAGTGGTGAGGTTGGTTCCGCCACAATGGATAAAAGACCCAAGTTATCTATTGCATCTCCAGCATAGTGGGGATGCAGAGTTATACATTTTAGCTATTCTCATCGGGACCAGATACCATCTATTCCTTACTTTGAATAACATATCTGTTAGATTTAAGCAGTGGACCATTTTACAGGTATTAGAAAGAACTAGGCACCACTCTTCTCTGTTTAAAAATACAATTTTTAGATCTTTTTCCCTTTTTTTACATGCTGGAATGGTTTTGGGAACATCCATTTTTAACATAGCCCTCATAACTTTTAACCTTATCTATTGGCTCTTTTATAAACAATGAACAGAAGTCTTTGACCCCCTCTGAGTTGTTACAAAGAATATTTTGATTAAAAAAAATGTTCATTCTCATATACAGAAAAATCTCTTTGTTAGATAGTTGAAAATCTTGAACTATTTGAGGAAAGAATTTATGTTTATCTAGCTCCATTAACTGATCTATTCGTACAATATTTTTTTGTAACCACTTGTCTAGATTAAGATCTTCTACATAATATGGTATGTATGATAATTTTTATTTTATTTTTATTTTTTGCAGTGCAGATAAATGGTACAAGCAGGCATGAGGTGCCCCAAAAGCAGTCCTCAGGCATTTTCAACGTGTAACATATGGGACATCATAGTAACAGGCACATTTTTTATATTATAGTCAGGTTTAGTTGATCAACGTTAAGAGTAAGTTTAAACTGTAATTAGGCTTGTTCAGTACATAAGCTAGTCTATTAATGACAGTAGTACTATAGATTAACATTCAGGCTAGGTCTAGGTAGGTTACTTTAGCAAAGATATCACCCTGGTTGTTTGTGGTTGCCAAAACTGCCTCAGTGGGGAGGGCCATCATCATGGAGGTCCTGAGTTCTTACATATAGGGGCAGTTTTCACCCCTTCAGCAACTGGGGATTGGGGGGTGGGAGGGAGAGGGAACATGCAGTGCCAGGAAAACAGATTGTTTTCCTGGCACTGGAGTTTTCCTTTAAGCAAAGGCAAATCATATAGCTTCTCATAGTATGAATTAAAAAATTGAACTATTGCTTTAGGGATCAAGTGTATTACATTATCAACCACTAGTCTGGTGATTTTATTTGATGCAATCTTGTCTCAGTTTCTGCATCATCAATTTGTCATCTCAATTGCCCTTACTGTATGACTTCATTCTTAACCTTTCCATAATTTTAACATTTCGTTCTAAAATTTGTTGGTTAATTTGCTTCTGAATGTTTTTTATGGATTCTAAATTTGTTTTTGATGAAGAGTCCTTATTTCTTCTAGAAGCTTTTTCTAGATCAGAGTATAAGGTCGACAGTTCAACTTTGTTATATTTTTTAAGGTTAGAATTTAGACTAATCAAGTTGCCTCTTTTTGAAACCACACCAGTTGATAGCATACAAAGTATCTCTTGTCTTGTTTTCTTCAAAAAATTCTATTTTTTAAAATATTCTAAATTCTTTGGATTAGATAAGAGAAGTCATTATTGCACCAGGTATGTCTATTATTTATACTCCATTGTTCTTTCATGGACCAGACAATAATATTGTGGTCTATGTATTCTCTAATATATTTTCAAGAGAGAGAGGATTGCCCCAAACCATGTCGATACGAGCGTAAGAGTAATAAACTCTAGAAAAATGGGTGTATTCCCTTTTATCTGGATATAAAGATCTCCACAAGTGAAGATAGTCAAATGTATTCATACTATTAGTTAGAGATTTAGCCATCTTGATACGTTTCTTATCCAGAATTTGATGCTTAGGTAGTTATCTCTACTAGGATCTAGCACACAATTAAAATCTCCTGCTATTACACATAATCCGGTCTTTAATCAATCTATCTGTTCCTTTTATTTTATTAAGTGTTGTAACCGGGGAATAATTTGGAAGGTATATTTTGACCAGTGTGTACATGATCTCATTCAGTTTGCATGTAACAATCAAATATCTTCCCTCTGTATCTGTGTATTGATATAAAAATTCCAATTTTACAGAATAAGCAAAAACAATAACGACCCCCCGTTTCTTTTTATCCTTTAGGGAAGCTTGTATAATAGTGGGGAACCAGTTGCATTCCCATTTAATATTATCAGCTTCTCTCCAGTGGGTTTCTTGAAGAAAGCCCACTTCTGCTTTTTCTTCAGACAAAAAGTTGTATACCAATGATCTTTTATTTGGAGAATTCAGACCCCAGGAATTAACTGATATCATTTTAACCATCTTTTAAATGAAAGAACAAGAAATCCCCCAAGGCCCTTCAGCACTGTGTTTACAGTGAGACAGCAAAACATAATGACAATCAGAATTAAACTTACAAACATACATACTAGACCTAAATACTAAGTCATACCTATCATACTAGAACAGTGAGGCCTCTCGTCCAAATTGACAAGAGCTCAACTTGCGAGTATAGGATAAAATTAATCCCAAGCCGGTATTTGTGTCCCAAATTGGGGCTACCTCACGTCACACCAATAGCTGGGAGAAGGTGTCGGGATTTTCCTGCTGTTTGCAAACCGCTCTCGCCTCGTGGCAACTCCTAGCCCCACCTCCCGACGTCAACGTCAATTACATCATACGTCCACTCCAAGAGACAAGATTTTACGACTACAATACAAACTATGTGAGACACACATACATTTTTAAAGGGACAGACCATAGCCTAAAGCATTTCAGCTTGCTAAAGAGCTTTATGTGTAAAGAAAAGAGTATGTCCTATTTTTTATTTTTTTTATTTAATTTTACAAAAAGTGAGGACTTCGATAGGAATTGCCAGTTTTATAAATTATTCTTGTTATACTCCCGGCTGTAAATCAGACAGCCGGTCTTGTTACTTCCTGGTTTGTTGAGTTCAGTGGAGCTAAACTCAAGAGCACCTGCTTTGCAAAGACTTTTTATTGAGCAGCATTAAGAAGCTTATGAATGGAAAGCCACCATAGAATGTGGGGTTAGAAGGGGAGGGCTTTCAAAAGCTTCAGAGAGGAGGTCTAAAGCTTTTGAAAGTTTCTAGTTATACCTTTTAATAAAAATAAACATAGTTAAACATTATTGTTTTTATTGGTGTATATCTACCTAAAATTGATTTTTATTTTTGATATATTTAATTTGGACAGTAAGTGTCCCTATGAGATAAGCAAAAAATGTATAATCCAATAATATATCTATTCGTCTTTTAGTAATATTTTCTTTGTGACTCAGTGTTTTACCTCCATATTCATCATTACATCATCAATACACACTATTAGTCTCAATTAGGGTAACATGAATTCAATGGTGAAACCTTAAAATAATTAAATAGCACATATGTCTTGTTATAAAACATAAATATTAGACGAACCAGTGCATTCAAAAAAGTGCATCCAAACTTGCAATACTATAATATCAGCATCATATGTTTGGAACAAAATTTATGGGAGTCTGGATTCATTTCTTATTGAGAGGACATTAATAGTTGCATGGCAATAACAACTATGTTTATTGAAGTGTGGCTAACACTCCTCATTTTGTGAGGATAGTAATCACATGCATTTTAAATATACTAAATAAAAAATATGGTTTTAGGCTATTTAGCTTTACTTATAAAATTGATCTTGAGGCTACTGACATTGTTTACTACATTTTATTGTAATGAGTGCTCATTCTTTGAGCATGCCTTTCCATAGCAGTGTTTGATTTACATGAATACATTCTTTAAAACACTTCTTAAATAAACAGGTTCACAGGGATTGCAGTATTAAAACATCCTTCTTAAATTTCAGCTGAATTAACTGGATTCCATCCAAACAACCAAACCTTAAGTCACTAAATACGAATAAATGACTTATTCATTATACTTGGCTTCATTCTCATACAATGGGGATTTGTATTTAATATTTTATAGTGCTTAGCTCATCATTTAGTCTAATTGTTATGCATTTCTGTGAGCATGCTCAAATATGAATCTGCATTTATTGGTTTCAAAATATATGAAGAATTGAACTTCTTGTGTAAGCAGTTAATACTGAGATTGTCTTTAAAACAGCAGCCACGTTTTCAGCATTGATGTATCTATTTAAGACTATAAAAAGTTGAACAATAAAGGCAATAAGCTAATTTAATAAAATTAGACACTTTCTAAGTAAAGAAAGAGGCACTGAGTTTGTATAATTAAATTAGTTTTCTATTCTGCATATATTATGTTTACTGTAGCTGTTGGATACTACCCAAATCTTCATAAAGATACATTTTATACCGAAGCAGTAAAAAGGTATATTTACAAAAGAATACATACAGAAATCATGTTCCAGTGAATCTTATTCTGCTTGTATAACACAGGAAAATAGACAAAGCTAGATTAGAGAGAGCAGTGTCTTAAAAAGGAGGCAGCTAAGTAATCTGGTCCAATAGTTTCTGGTTCCTCTGTATCACATTACAACTAGCCAGACTCCACAGCCCCATTTTCACCCAATCTTTAAATCTTTAAATCTTCAGATAAGACACAGTGGCAGGTGTAAATTAGTTGTAGTAAGGTGAGGTGTTTGTGGCAGGGTGGAGGGTGTAAATTAAGAGGTTGGGAACTACAGAATAGCATTGGCAATGACATTAATTGGAAATTAGGGGGAGGTATATGACAGGGTGGTTGGTTTAAACTTATTGAAGGTGACCTGGAATGTATATATCAGAGTGTTAGGTGTAAATTAAATGAATACTATATGAACCATGGCCATCTCACTGTTTTTAAGTGATCATGGTACTTGGAGTTTGTAGCATTTCAGTTTGGAACACTGTTTGAAAAGAGATATATTACATTGCTGCCTGAGGTTTAACTCTACCTTAATCATGGGTTTTATCCAGTCTGAACAAAAGGTCCATGGGAAGTATATACAAATGTCCAGGCACACCCAATGGTTTCTTCTGAAAGTAGTCTTTATGTGGAACAAAATAGCATAAAATACATTTGGGCTTCTACAGAAACATGTGCTAAGTATCAATCCTAATCCTATCCTTAATCCTAAACCAAAACCCAATTCTAAAATAAATCCTAGTCCTAATCATATAAATCATCCTAATCCTATCATTAATATTAAACCCTAGCAATAGTGATCTCAGCAGAGGAATGCCCTTGAAACAAAATTACCTGCACTCTTTCCACATCCCTATGTATTTTTAAACAAATGGAAGGGAATTCCCTTGCTGGTTTCAGCAGAGAGATTCCCTTGGTGGCCCTAATCCTAAACTGAACCCTAAACAATATCCTAATCCAAATCCTAATCCTAAAACTAATTTTAAACCTTAATCCTAAACATAAACCTCATATTAATGCAAACCTTATACTAATCTTTAATCTATTCTAGTATAGTTCTGATATTAGCAAAGTGAATTCAAAGCTAAAATAGATTTATATAAGAGTGATAAGAGAGTGGTATGTTACCACCCTGTCATACTGAATGTGCCATTACTATGCGATTGCTGCTGGTCAACTGGCAAATCCCAGCACTGATCAAAATGTGTGTAGGTCATGCTCTTATTGAATAGTTGGTGGCCCAGACTTGCTCTGGCTGAGCGCAGTCACTTAGCCACCGTCATTTAAAAGGTTGCATGCAGCACTCACTTAGAGTGCTGCATAAAGCTAATCTGTCAGCCTGCAACTGCTAAAAATGACCCCAGACTGACAGAGGGGAGTCAGAGGTATCAATTGATATCTGGGTTTCCCTGTTGTGAGCAGCTGCTATCCCTCTAACAATGGTTAACCCTATAACTCAATATGGCTATAGGAAAATGGGCACCCCTTACAAGTAAAGGAACTCTTGAAGTACCATAAGCACTACAGCAATGCCCCCAATGTAAGTTGGTAAACAATTTGGTAATGGTTTGATTTCTTACCTGGGTCCACTGAAACACCCTGGGTAGGAAGTAAAACTATTGACAAGCCTTTGACTACTTACATTAAGGGGAGTCGGGGAACTGCAGTGCTGTGTGCTGCAGTGAATATGGTGCCTAGAGTGTTCCTTTGAAGAAGTTAAACCCTTGGGGGTTATTATGGTCCCAAAAGACTGAGTATCTTCTGGGATTTATATTTATTACTCTCTTCCCATTGACCATGAAAAAAAAGAGAGGCCATATGGTGCCCAGGCCAGCCCCATCTCGTAGCCAGGATACTAACAAATAGCAATTTGCTAACTATTTTGTATACATTAACAGAAGCACATCCAGCCACCATAGAATGTTTTTTTTTTTCCTGAGGTCCATTCACAATGCTACATTCATCCCTTTATAGAACATACACATAGAATGTGATGGCAGCTAAGCACCATTCAGGCCATATAGTCTGCCCAATTTTCTAAATATTGCATTAGTCCATGGACTTATCTTATATCAAGTATAGCCTTATGCCTATCCCACACATGCTTAAACTCACTTACTGTGTTAACCTCTAACATTTCAGTTGGAAGGCTATCCCATGCACCCACTACCATCTCGGTAAAGTAACATGTCCTGATGTTATTTTTAAAGCTTTGCCACTCTATCTTATCTATGTTTTTCACTATATCTGTAAAATTCCATTAACCCTAGTTTGCATTGAATACAAAAAGTTATATGCTAGGAGGTATATAGGTATAGGTATTTTATAAATGGATATACAGATGTTTTGCAGTCTGGTGTGCTTTTCTTGCAAGCTGAGATCCAGAGAAGGAAAATTAGGTCTCCCCATTCAGAACCCCAAAATAACACTCAATGATCAATTTTTCTGTTGACAAATCTCTCAAAATCTTTCTAATTATTTTACTAAAATAAGATAATTTTTCCATTGCTAAATCTGCTGGCAAACATATTTTTATTAATTTGACTTTAATTTAAGTTTTCATCTGTGCCGGAAGAAACTGAACACTCCATGTGTAATTCGGCTTTGAGCATCAAGACTATTAATAAGAAACGCACTGCAGATAATAATCCCTTCACTTGGCATCCAAGACTAGCACAACTGTAAAACAATACCAGGCAGATGTTCTCTCTCTGATATTCACAGACAAGGAAAAGGAATCAGCTCACGTTGACACTTTATTGTAAGAGCAAGGTAAAGCTATTGCAGAGATGTTCATATTTGCATACAAAACATTGGGATCACAAGAAAAGTCAAATTAGATGCATAAATCAGCTGGCTCATGGTTTAGTCATGAGAACTGGCTAAAGCACAATACTCTACAAGACAAATGTTTCTCTAGCTATAGACATTTGAAGAATGATTTTGCCAGTAGAAAGAATATGTATTCTGACTCATCACATTTTTCTCAATTGAATAGTCTTTTCTATTTCTTGACTCTGCCCACTTTTTCTTTCTCTCTTTTTCTATTTATATAGACACAAGTTCAAATTTATAATAAGCCTATATAACAAAATCCATCTTTAAATAACCAAAATCTACGTGAGGCTACATTAAACAGCTTTTTATATTCCGAAAGCTTCTATGACATCTTCTGTTGGCCAAGATCAATGAAACAAATCCAAAGCAGGTGGGCAGACTAAATCTAGAAGAGCTAACATAGCTATAAGTTTGATGGTAAAACATCCTAAAGCCTTAAGGCTTTTATCTTTGATACTATGCAGTGTGTCAATTCTAGAAGATCAGAAACTAAAGTTATATCAGCATTTTCAACATCATTCAAGAAAAAGATAGAGAAATCAGGTCTATTAAAAATCCAGGCTTCATCTTTTAACCACTTAATTTTTAACTTGAATATGATAATGACACATTGATCATCCACTAGAAAAACATTATTAAGTCTTCCTTCCTTTATATAGTAAAAGAAAACTCTTTGGCTAAAAAGCAAGAACACTGTGGCAAACAAAAATTAAATACTAGGACAATATACAAGGTTGAGCCAAGGGCCAGTAAATGCTGGGTCAAGACTTGTTTGCACCCATATGGGTTTGGATTTCATTAATATGTATTGATTACCTATTACACGTTACACATTTTCCTCTAGTCATTGTTCTTTATATAATAATCCCAATATTATCTCATATTACAGAATAACACTCACATAGTACTCACCTTTTACAGGATAGTACACACCTTTTCCATAATAATATTTTTTCATATATTCCAAGTGCTAAAACCAACTGTTTATTCTTAATGGACAAAGTCATTTCTTGCCTTTGCATGAAATGCATGGTAGTGTCAGGTCCCCAGTCCCAGCGCCGCTTGCGGCAACCTTGCTTACCTCATCACCGCGAGTGGTGTCATCTGGTCCCTCTCTCCAGACTGGCAGTGTGTCTGATGCTGCACGCACCAGAGCAGCATCCTTATATGTGTGCTGCACCTGGTCATGTGACCCGGCACACAGTGATGACCTCAGAGACCACAAGGGATGGAAGAAACTTCTCCCACGTGTTGTGGTTAACACTAATTGGAGGTTAGCCAATCAGACACACCCTGTGTGTATATAAGCTAACCCCACCCTTGCCTCAGTGCCCTGTTGTGGTCTTTGGTTTACCACTGAGTGTTGCACTTATCTGTATTTCCTGGTTACTTATATTTGGCTTTGACTCTAGTTATTCCGTTTCCCTTGACCTCAGCTCGTGTTTTCACTATCCCCATTTGCATAACCCGACCATTCTAAGGATCGGTATTGCAGTTCTCTCTACTCCAAGCATGTCAAAATCAAAGCCTAAGACGAGCCAAATAAACAATGTTTTCAAAAAAGCAAAAACTTCAGTTTCCATAGAAACGTAGGTTTATTTAGAAAAGTACAGTATAAAAAAAGTTGCATGACATTGGATGTCCTTGTGAGGCTTCAAAATAAACAAAAGAGTGAATTTATTTTAAACAACATTTCAGTCCAACTACCTTGACATATTAAGAAAAGTTTGGTAATGGGACTGAATTGGTGAATGTATCCCAGTTGGGATCACCTGGCACCCCGACTGGGTACCTCCACGACAATACCTTACTGGCCTTAGCCACTGCTGATTGACATTGCACATTGTTGCATAGTTTCTTGCCTATAACAATTACCAAGTCCTTTTCGTGTGCTGTTATCCCTAATTTGCTTCCATTAAGGGTCTACGTTGCTCGTGCATTCTTTATGCCGAAGTGCATAACTTTGCATTTTTCAACATTAAATTTCATCTGCAATTTGAGTGCCCAGTCCCCCAGTCTATCTAAATTCCTCTGCAGCAAGGTAATATCTAGCATTGTATTACTCTACAGAGTTTTGTGTCATCTGCACACACTGAAACATGACTTTCAATGCCTTTTTCAAGATCATTTATGAACTGATGCCTTTAAACAACAATTTCCCTTCCGATGGCGCACATCCCATATGCAGTAATTAGGAACAGCTCTCAACAAGGATCAGGGAGCACTATACCAGATGAACTTTCTACCTCTCTTCCAACGCATACAAAACGACTTGATGAAGTGGTCCTACCCTTATATCTCATGGTTCGGTAGGATTGCAATAGATGAACATACTACCCCGGATACTCTACCTCTTCCAAACAGTTCTTCTGGCCCTGCCAATGGCCTTTTTCACCTCATTACGCTCTGCTATAATTCGTCTGGAATGGTGGCCATGCACGCCTTCAACATGAACTACTATGCCTGCCACATGCCTGGGGTGGGTTGGCGCTTCCTGACCTACGCAAATATCACCATGTGACAGTTCTACAGAGAATACTGGAATTGCATACCCACCACACAAACAGTGGGTTGAGCTCGACGAAGGCCACTTGAGTACATCCCTCACCCTGGCATTGTGGAACTGGAAGGGGCCACCACAAGTGACTCTGGATCATTCCTCTACAGTAGCTCACACATTGAAGACTTGGGAAGCATCAGGGGGTCTCCCCATCTATCTCCAAAGCCGAGCCCACTGATACAACACAATTCCCAGATAGGAGGTAGACTACCACCACTATCATGGGACTTCCTCGGTGGGGGCGACTCTATCCCTATTCAGGCATGAAACCATTATGGGAATTGATGGAAGGCTGCCAATATTCAGCTACACACAAATGAAATGTTTTTACCAGACACTCAAAAACAGGGATGCCTTTCATCGCGAACTGACATGGTTCAAATACCTATGTGACAACAAAACCACTCTGCATAAGGCAGTACCCTCTTGTACCAACATCTTATTGAGGGACATCTTGAGAATAAAGACACTTTCCGCCATCGCTGGAAACATATATTAGATAAGTTGTTCACTGCGGCTCAGTGGGAAAAGATCCTGACCCTCCACCACAAATGCTCTTCAAGTTCAAACTACCAGGGAACTAACTTTAAGTTCCTTTCATTCTGGTATAGAACACCTGACAGCCTCTATAGAATCTTCCCAGATGTCCCTAATGTTTGCTGAAGATGGCCAGGGACGATAACACATATATGGTGGACTGCCCATGCATTGTACCATTCTGGGAAATGATGAAACAGAAAACAGGGGAGATCCTAGGTGACACGGGATGTTTCGACATGGAAACAGCTCTACACACCAACTACCATCAGGGCTTACAAAAAATCTATCCTCCAAAATCTGCTGAATGCCGCCAAGGCCTGGATCCCACTACACTGGAAGCAAACCGCGATTCCCATGGGAGGACAATAGATGGAAAGAGTGGAGGAGATATACATGGCGGACTCGTGTAGGCATCTTTGCAGAGGACTGAGGAGAAACATGTGGAGAAGTGGCAGCCGTGGCTAGTGTACGTGGCATGGCAGGGCGGGGCACAGGGGTGGGAGGGGGGCTGCAGCCATAGGAGAGGGGCCCGAAAAAACTCTACCCAGCTAGAGAGCCGCCCACCTTTGTGGGAGAACCTTGATACCTAACTGCATTTGGGAACACCCCCGGTGATGGGGAGATTCACATACTCTATTCATATAATATAATATTACTTGCTCAATAAACAGCTTTGAATCTGAAAACGTTTAAAAAATGTAATAAGTATAACAAAAAGTTTAAAAGAGTAAAAAAATACATTAAAAATGGTAATTGCCACTTCACCTGGAACAAACTAGCGGGGAAACGATCCCACGCTAAGGTTCAAAATATGCCTTTTGAAATACCCCAGGGTATATTCTTTAAAAAAATGTATGCGTTTGTGGAGTAGTATGAATAACAAACCAGCTAAACTACTCCAAAATGGAACAAGATTTGCAAAATATATTGTGCAAACTCACTTTGTGTGTCAAAAAGGTAGAAAAAATGCTTTTTACCACTACACATGGTAAAAGATAACAGAAGTATTATCCCATCCCGAAGTTCAAAATATGCCTTTTGAATACCCTGAGATGTCTTCTTTAAGAAATGGTATGCCTTTATGATGTAGTTGGAATATATAGCCTGTTAAAATACTCCAAAATGGTACATGGACACAGCATAAAAATGCAAAGTTAAAAAAAAAACTGGAATGGCTGTGTCTCAAATGTGCCCATCAATGTCCACATATACCTGGCAAAGGTGCATACAGGGGTATTGCTGTATTCAGACGACATAGTTGAGCAACATATGATGTATTGTACAGCTGTAGCACACATAAGGTTTGAAAAATATACTGTGCAAACTCACTTTGTGTATCAAAAAGGCAGAAAAAATGTTTATTACCACTACACGTGATACATTCTAGTGGAAAAATGATCCCACACTAAGGTTCAAAATATGCCTTTTGAAATTCCCTGGGATGTCTTCTTTAAGAAATGGTATGCCTTTATGGTGTAGTTGGAATATATAGCCTGCTACAATACTCCAAAATGGGACATGGACACAGCGTAAAATTAAAAGTTTGAAAAAAACTGGAATGGCTGTGTCTCAAATCTGCCCATATACAGCTATACAGCCATAGCATACATAAGGTCTGCAAAATGTACAGTAGTAGCTCACTGTGTGGGTCAAAAATGCAGAAGAAATGCTTATTGCCAATACACTTGGTACAAAATAGCTAAAAAATGGTCTCACGCTAAGGTTCAAAATATGCCTTTTGAATTAAGCAGTGGCACATTTCAAGTGTAAGAAATACTCAGCAAAAATGCAACATGTATGTAAAAATGCAATTTTTTCCCCTCAACACAAACATTGGCATAAATTGGTGAAAAAATGGTGACAAGTTTAGGCACAATATATGCCATATAAGATACCCTGGGGTGTCTGCTTTATCAAATGAAAGCCCTTTGTGTGGCTATTTGAACAGTCAAACTGCTATTATAACCCAAAATGAGACATAGGCCCGTCAAATCCATCTATGAAAATTCTAACTCTTGAAACTGAAATAGCCTTGTCTCTTAAATGGCATTGTAGATTCACAGAATAGTGCCAAAGGCAGATGTAGCTAAACACAATATGGGGTTCTGTGCAGGAATAGCACACACCAGCTTTACGAAATACATATTACAAAAACCTTGTTATATGTGTATATGCCAAAATAGAGAAAAAACACAATTGTACTCCTATATTTAGCAGAGATTGGCAGTGAAATGGCTACATTAAAAGTGTCAGAATAACCTTGGGTATATAGCCTGTGATATATACTTTATATAAATATATACTGTATATACTCGAGTATAAGCCGAGTTTTTCAGCACATTTGTTGTGCTGAAAAACCCCAACTCGGCTTATACTCGAGTCACTGTCTGTATTATGGCAATTTACATTGCCATAATACAGACTGGGGGCTGTGTGCGGTTACTTACCTCTCCTGCAGCTCCTGTCAGCTCCCTCCTCCTCCGCGCCGGTCCGTTCAGCACCTCTGTCAGCTCCCAGTGTAAGTCTCGCGAGAGCCGCGGGGTCATAGTGCGGCTCTCACGAGACCTACACATATTATATAGTCTATAAATCAAGACACATAAAAGAATTTATTTTGAATTACTTTTTGTAAGCTGGACATATTCTGCACGTGATATTATTGCCAATACTATGGAAAAAAAAATATTTAATTGTTTTCATTTTTTGGCATTTTTTTTATAATTAATGAGAATGTATCTATGTACATGTGACATCAAATTAAAGCCCTTTTTGACCTCTAGAAAACAATATTTAATATGTGTTGGTGCAATAAATGACAGAGATGCAAATTGCGTTGAACACAAACACCAAAAAATGTCTTGTGTCCTTAAGGGTAAGGCAAGTTTTTGAAGCTGTGTCCTTAAGGGGTTAATTAGCTCCTTGTGATGTTTATAGACTATGCATTGTAACTCTGCTGAAATATGTTTGTAGGTGTCTAGAAAACATTCAGCATCTGTGTAATAAGTCAGACACAGGCTATATCTTACAACATTCTAGCACCAACAAATTTCTTCTCAACACAAGAGAATATGCTGATCTTTCAGTAATGACTTGCACGCTTTCTGCTGTCAGAACTAAAATTGAATATTATATTTATTATAGCAGATAGATTTTACAGTCTGGGGACAAATAACTAAATATGATAACTTAGCTTCATCCAATAGTAAAACAGCTTCAGATGCCCCTTTGGAGGTAGTTGCAGATATATATATATTTGAGGAGGTTTTGGTTAGTAATGTCACTTTAATTATAATTTTCATATAACAGATATAGAAATCGCATTGTGAGTCTATACATCAAAGCACTATCACTTTAATTGTTTAGTTTTGACACTGAATTTGTTTAACTGCGTTTCTCACATTCATTTTGAATTCTAGATACTCGCAATGCTCTTACAACAGAATATTTAAACACACGTCATCTTATTTAGCACTATTTAATTTGTCTCCCACGTTTGAATTATTGTAGGACCCACTGTGAAGTAGTGGTGGGCCATATGGTGGAACTAAATCCCCATGTTTGTTTGCTGAGACTGGTCATTTTAAGTAGCCTTATAAAATGTAAAAATGTATGTTTATGTGTGTGCTGTTACTTAATCTGTATAAAGACAAGAAACATGAAGCGCAATGCAATGCTAAGTTAGAAACATGAAGATGACTATCTGACTACCATTTTAACTGAAATCATTAACAAAAAAATTCCAAAAGTGCACTACATCTGGTCCTCATTTAGCGACCTACCTGTTTTACAAAAGGCTCGCACTTACAACCAGGTGTAAGTGCGAGCCGTCGTGGGGATTCCCTGTTCTGGTGTGCGTGTCTATGTTCAGGGAAACTTCTCCGAACATAGACGAATGCACGAGAGCAGGGAATCCCTCTAATTAATATTCAGGGAAATTTCCCCAAGCATAGATTTGAGGGATTCTCTGCTCTGGTGTGTTCGTCCATGTTCGGGGACGTTTCCCCAAACATAGAAAAGCGCACAAGAGCAGGGAATTCCTTTAAATCTATGTTTAGGGAAATTTCCCCCAAGGGAAGACAATAGTAATTCTGGAGAAAAACATGGTGCATCATGAGATGTGTTTTTTAAAATACTTATTTCACGGAAACACATTTTCACTGCAATCTTTAGATATTTTATGCATGTGTATATATATATATATATATATATATATATATATATATGAGAAGGCTGAGCAGTAGGCTCGGCCTGCAGTTGTGGGAAGGGTTAGCCATCCTATGATTTCTCAGGCCTCGCCTTCCTCTGGGCCGATACTTCCTAGTTCCGTCCACCCACCGCTCCCTTTATCAAGACATTTACTTGGTGGGCCTATTTTTTGCAGGTCTACTGGAACGTTGGTTTCATCACACAACAACTGACTTACACCACCAGTACTATAACTCGGCTTATTGTTCCTGACCACAAACATATATATGTTTCTAGCAAAGACCATGTCGTTGTCTACTCACAGCCTTGGTAGGCATGCTGGATACTCCCAGCCACCGAAAGATCAATCAAGGTATATTACCAAACAGGTATACATTTTATATATATATATATATATATATATATATATACATATATATATATATATATATATATATATATATATATATATATATAATACATATGTCCTGATGAAAGCTTCGTAGAGAAGCTGAAATGTAGACTGGAGTTAGAATAAAGAAGATTTGCTTGGATTTAAAAGCCTTGGAGTGCCGGTATTTTGTATTATATATATATATTGTGTGGGCTACAGGTTGTAAGTACTTGCATCCCAGATGCAAACAATACCTTCTGAAAACATTAATCATTTAATGACAAAGAATAAATGCACAGAGCTGTTCAGCATTATTTTGCTTACACATTCTCAAATATTGTATTTAAATGTAAGTGTCCAATCTAAATAATAGCCAACTGGATTTATGAATAAAATAAACTCTTTAGTGTGCTTCATGCTGACAGCAGCTAAGAGCACAGTGGTAAATCGATGGAAGTCCACGACTCAGCCCAACACCAAAGATTGGTATATTAAAATAGAACAATTTCATGAGATGGAGGAACTAAGATGGGGATCACTAGACAAATATTACAGGTATAAAGAAATATGGCAACCGTGGAAAGATTTCATGGGAAGAAGTCGGACTTAAAACTAGTGCCTTTTCAAGGGACCAGAACGAGGGAGGCAATTTAGGGGGGGGCCGAGGTATATCGAGAGACAAGTACGGGAGGGACAGTGTTATCCTATTTTTCCCCTATGTAACATGTGATTAACATAGATGAGCCAATCTGAGAAAAGGAATGAGACTCAGACAAAGGAGAATATCATTCTTGTGATATAGAATAAGTACGCCAATATAGACACTAAAGGAGGACACTCATTAATTTTTATGATTTATATGAAGGCTGTATATGACCTAGGCCAAATACGATTGTTACTGAAAATGTATTAGCTGTATATGGTGATGCGACAACCTGTTCCTTATTGTTTTCTTTTTTTTTTTCTTCTTCTCTTCCTAATTTTTTGTTTTCTTTCTCTCTTTTCTTCTCTTCTCCTATATGTGATACCCTTATTCATTATGCATATGTTACAAAATATTTACAAGATATTGTTATACTATGGTTGTTGAACTATGGAGAAATATCTCCAAGACCAAAAAACTAAGAAAAATAAAATATATAAAAAAAAAAAAAAACTTCACAAACATCATAAACCTAATTATAAAAATATATATATATTCAAATTTTCACTATAATGCCATTGCTCATTGGATTGTAAATCGTACAGCCATGTAAATTAAACAATAGAATATGGGGCACCCAGAATCAATTTCCATTAAGATGTGTCTATTTTAGAATAAAAATAGCAGTTTCCTTCTCAATCCCCCATAATTGCTAGTTTAGTAAATATACTACACAAGACATTATCTGTAAGGGTCTAGTAGCAAAGGCATTTTTAGGTATTGATGCATACCTATGCTACTTTGCTCTGATGTATAATATCTAGCACAGTATATGTAGAATCATTGCTAGGCTCACAATGAAGTTTGTCATGCCTCACTTACTTGCTTGGCAAATTTGCATTTTATGACTGGGTTAAATGTGTAAAAGAAATTAGTTTTCATTACACCATAACAATGACAATATAATACACGTGCTTTTGAGACCTATTTTTAATGTATCTATGTTTTCTTCATACTATGGGAATGCAGGATGTAGACTTTAGATTTGAGCAAATCAAATTAAATTGCTTTTTTAATTTAATTTCTAGGAATAGTGTTATCTTGAAAATCAATGTTTTCATCCCAGAAAATTAGTACTCAAACATACGACAGATTAGATATCGTGTCTTTTTATCACAAAATACACATTCTCAGTGCAGTCAAAAACGTGTCTAAAAAAATACACACACAGCACAATCACACATTATTTTTTTTTTTTATAGAAGATGAGGAGTGTTTTATTGTAGAATCATTTAATGATAACACAGATAGCATCTGTGGAATGTTTTGTAATAAAATAGGGAGGGAATTGTTGTAATCTTTTGAGGATCAGTGGCTAATGTGACTATATTGTATTGTAATGTATTCCTTGAGGCTCAAAGACTTTTAGGCTGTGCATAGGACTAGGGAATGCACTGCACACTTGAGAAGAAGAATTTGAGAGTAACCTTACATGACAGTCAATGCATCACATAACAATTTCCTAAGCTCAGGGGTCATCAAAAGTTAATCCCCAGTGTTGCCCTCTATCGATTTCATAAATCCCTCTACCCTCTGTGTAAAATGCTGTATAAATGCTCAAAAACAATAAATATAGGTTTATGAAAATACCATAATGCACATTCTAGACAACCACTTGTTGTTACTTCAAAACCATCATTTGTTTTTAGGAGATATGTTATGGATCAATGGACTGGGAATCCCTTTGCTCATTGCTTAGCATACCTCATTTTACAGTCCAGTTGTAAATTAACCTTAAATGTCTCTTGCTTGTAAGGAGTCCTAGAGAAGTCTGCTATTTTCAGAATACCCCATGCCAGACCTTACAAGTGTATCTTTTCCATCTCATATAGAACATTTTACCAGTAGATTTTTACAATTCTTTAGTTCAAATAGATAAAAAAAGGTTTATGGTATTCTCCTCCTTGTTTTTATAGAGGTGTTCTGCTAAGAAACTCTTAATTCGCAGATACAGTTGCAAGAAAAAGTATGTGAACCCTTTGGAATGATATGGATTTCTGCACAAATTGGTCATAAAATGTGATCTGATCATCATCTAAGTCACCACAATAGACAATCACAGTCTGCTTAAACTAATAACACACAAAGAATTAAATGTTGCCATGTTTTTATTGAACACACCATGTAAACATTCACAGTGCAGGTGGAAAAAGTATGTAAACCCTTGGATTTAATAACTGGTTTAACCTCCTTTGGCAGCAATAACTTCAACCAAACGTTTCCTGTAGTTGCAGATCAGACTTGCACAACAGTCAGGAGTAATTCTTGACCATTCCTCTTTACAGAACTGTTTCAGTTCAGCAATATTCTTGGGATGTCTGGTGTGAATCGCTTTCTTGAGGTAATGCCACAGCATCTCAATCAGGTTGAGGTCAGGACTCTGACTGGGCCACTTCAGAAGGCGTATTTTCTTCTGTTTAAGCCATTCTGTTGTTGATTTACTTCTATGCTTTGGGTCATTGTCCTGTTGCAACACCCATCTTCTGTTGAGCTTCAGCTGGTAGACAGATGGCCTTAAGTTCTCCTGCAAAATGTTGTGCTCTTGCAGTCATCTTTACAGACAGCCACTCCTAGGGAGAGTAGCAGCAGTGCTGAACTTTCTCCATTTGTAGACAATTTGTCTTACCGTGGACTGATGAACAGCAAGGCTTTTGGAGATACTTTTATAACCCTTCCCAGCTTTATGCAAGTCAACAATTCTTAATCGTAGGTCTTCTGAGAGCTCTTTTGTGCGAGGCATCATTCAGATCAGGCAATGCTTCCTGTGAAAAGCAAACCCAGAACTGGTGTGTGTTTTTTATAGGGCAGGGCAGCTGTAACCAACACCTCTAATCTCATCTCATTGATTGAACTCCAGTTGGCTGACATCTCACTCCAATTAGCTCTTGGAGATGTCATTAGTCTAGGGCAGGGATAAGCAACCTTCGGCTCTCCAGATGTTGTGGACTACATCCCCCATAATGCTCTTACACACATAATGCTGGCAAATCATCATGGGAGGTGTAGTCCAAAACATCTGGAGAGCCAAAGGTTCCCCACCCCTGGTCTAGGGGTTCACATACTTTTTCCACCTGCACTGTGAATGTTTACATGGTGTGTTCAATAAAAACATGGCAATATTTCATTCTTTGTGTGTTATTAGTTTAAGCAGACTGTGATTGTCTATTTTTGTGACTTAGATGATGATCAGATCATATTTTATGACCAATTTGTGCAGAAATCCATATCATTCCAAAGGGTACACATACGTTTTCTTGCAACTGTAATTGAATGCTTCACTGGAGGGAATATTAAATTAATTCATAATTTGGTTAAAGGGTTTGAGATTAGATTCCACTACTATATTTTTAAACTCCCTTATCCCCCCAGACGTCCAAGTGTCTATTTTTATATTTTCAAACATATCTGAAATACTAGAGAATGGGAGCTCATCTATTATTCTATTTCTGAATCCTTTGTTGTTTGTAAATGTATCCCACCATCTCGTTAACTCTTTGAGTATCTTGGATTTGGTTTGTGCCTCTCTAATAAATGTTTTATTTACATCTAGAACCCAAAATAGTGAGGATAAATTTCCAACCCCAGTTTTAGCTTTTTTTCTATTTTGTACCATATTTCCTGAGTTACCACATTGCTTTGTGTGAGGATTATATGAAAAAGTCTGCTAGCCTGATAACATTCTAAAATTTATGGGCACCCCAAACCTCCATCCTGCCTTGATCTGGCCAAAACTTTCATTTTAACTTTTGGTTTCCTGCCGCTCCTTATGAATTAAAAAAAAGGGGAGTGTAGTAAAAACGGTCAGTTTTCTGGGAAGTTAAGAGGAATCATTCTCCACAAGTACAGTCATTTTGGCAAAATGTATGCTTTTGGATGTTGATCCTACCTGACCAAGAAAAGCCCATGCTTTTCCAGTCCCTTAAGTTCCTATTTGTTTGTTTTAGTAGAGGTAGGAAATTGGCTTCTATTACCGTATATACTCGAGTATAAGCCAACCCGAATAAAGGCCGAGGCCCCTAATTTTACCCCAAAAAACTGGGAAAACTTATTGACTCGAGTATAAGACTAGGGTGGGAAATGCAGCAGCTACTGGTAAATTTCTAAATAAAATTAGATCCTAAAAAAATTATATTAATTGAATATTTATTTACAGTGTGTGTATGAATGCAGTGTGTGTATGAGTGCAGTGTGTGTATGAGTGCAGTGTGTGTGTGTATGTATGAGTGCAGTGTGTGTATGTGTGCAGTGTGTGTGTGTGCGTGTGTGTATGTGTGTAAGAGTATGTGTGCAGTGTGTGTATGAATGCAGTGTGTGTGTGTGTGTGTGTGTTGCAGAGCCTTGGTGGGGAGTGGGCAATTTTTTTTTTTAATTATTTAAATATTTTTTTATGATTAATTTGTATTATTTTATTTTATTTAATGATTATTATTATTTTTTTAATATTTATTTTTTATTATTTTATTTGTAATATTTATTATTTTATTTTTTTTCGTCCCCCCTCCCTGCTTTATACATAGCAGGGAGGGGGGCTCCTTCCCTGGTGGTCTAGTGGCATTGGTAGTGGGTAGTGGGGGGGAGTAGTGGGCTGTCAGAGAGTTTACTTACCTCTCCTGCAGCTCCTGTCAGCTCTCTCCTCCTCTGTGCCGGTCCGGTCAGCTCCTCTGTCAGCTCACACTGTAAGTCTTGCGAGAGCCGCGGCTCTCGCGAGACTTACAGTGGGAGCTGACCGAGGTGCTGAACGGACGGCGCGGAGGAGGAAGAAGCTGACAGGAGCTGCAGGAGAGGTAAGTAAACTCTCTGACAGCCCCCACAGCCCCAGTCTGTATTATGGCAATGCAAATTGCCATAATACAGACTATTGACTTGAGTATAAGCCGAGTTGGGGTTTTTCAGCACAAAAAATGTGCTGAAAAACTCGGCTTATACTCGAGTATATACGGTAAGTCTTTTAGGTCTGAGGTTATAGTGATACCCAAATATTTTAGCCTGTCCTTGTTTTCGTGGAGCCCAATGTTTTGTACAAGAAATGTAATTATCCCTTTATTTATATTTTAGCTATAAATGTTGATTTCACCAGGTTTATTTTGTATCCTGAAACTTTAGAATAGTTGTTTATGTCCTTCTGTTGTGGACAGAAGAATTAAACCAAAATAGCTATTTACTAATGTCTATTTATTCTGTGTTCACTATGTTAAAACTGGCTGCTAGAGTAAATATTCCCTTCCCCCTTTATGGTTCAGTCATTATTTCCTCTGCAAGTTTCTTGTTACACATTCTTGTGTTAATAGGTAGCCTCCTTTGCTAACTCCTCCCCCACTTCCTTTGTGCCAATTCCACGTGCAACAAAATGGAGAATCACTGTTAAAGTAACAAAGAAACTACTCACTTCCCCTTTCTTCATGTATCCAAGCCAGAGCTGGAATATGGGGGGAAGAGCTCTGTAATGATGACATCACATCCTGTAGGGTGGGACCCTTTTTGACTGTTAACCAATTGTTGAATTGATATTGTATGTTTAAACTGTGACGTATTTTTGCTTTAAGAAGGAGACCCCCCTCTGGGGAATAAAGCATTCCTTAGTATTTCACTGATCAGAAACTTTGTCTCCGGTGTGAATTACTTCTAGGGAAAGCGTGCACGCATTCATCAATCAATTTGGAAGGTGTAGATAGACAAATAATCAAAGTTTTCTTTGATCCAAAACAATTTGTTGCCCGAACAGGGACATTAAGGGTAGTTAATTCACTTGAAAAGCCGTATATACATTACAAGACGGGAGAACAAAAGGACTACCAGAGATTGGAAAAGGAGACTGATCAACTCTGGCTATGGTAAATGAGTTAATTACCTACCTATATTTTCCTTTCTTTGGATTTCGTTTATTCTCCGTGGCTTCACTACGGCTTCGTGTGAATGACGTCTTCAGACAGGTATATATATACCCATATGTCCCCTTATAGAACTATATAAACCCTGTCACTTGTCTATCTACAGCCTAACTAAATCCAGAGTTTGAGTTTTTATGTGTGAAAGTGTCTGTTTGAGACTCTGTTTTGCTTTCTTTTGATTATTTGAGGTCGGGGTGTTGAAACCTGGCGTTTGTGGACGGATTATATTAATTGTAAATCCAGGCGTTGTTTTTATTTTGAGATCAGGGGGTTCATAAGACTACCCTGGCGTTTGTGGCCGGATTATATTAATTGTAAATCCTGGCGTTGTTTTTATTTTGAGATCAGGGGGTTCATAAGACAACCCTGGCGTTTTTGGCCGGATTATATTAATATTTTAATATTAAATCCTGGCGTTTCTCTATTGTTTTTATTTTAAGTTCGGTTTTGGGAAATACCAAACTGGCGTAATTGGTTTTAGTTTGTTGAAATAATAAAAACAACAAACAAAGAGTTAAGTTGTTGTATGTGTGCTTGAGTGTGAGTTTCTATGTGTGTATGTACTGAGTTTATTTTAAGGAGTCTATTTTCAGCTGGCATTTATTTTAAAGAATTTGTGTGCTTTGGCATATATATTGTGCTTTTGCATGTATACTGTTTTTTTTGTTTTTTTGGGGGGGTATATGTTACTTGTTATATATTCTATCTGTGTCCTGTAGTTCTCCTATTCTATCTTTTGTCTTCAGGAGAGCTGTGCTTAGGCACTCACATGGTTAAATACTTTGTGCTGCTTGCAACTCACTTTCTCCTACTTCCCCCCTTCCCCCCCCCCTTCCTCTTCTGCCCCCTCCATTCCTTGGAGTCTGTGCTGCCAGATGTTATTATTTTTTTTTTTTTTTGCATCACTCTGGGTGTTTTCTGTGCTCTGCTAGCTTGGTGTGACACTTTATGCAAGTTTCTTGCAAGTCTCTCTCTCTCTCTCTCTCTCTTTACGTCCCTCTTTCTCTCTCTTTCAGTCTCTTTCTCTCTCTTTACGTCCCTCTTTCTCTCTCTTTCAGTCTCTTTCTCTCTCTTTCAGTCTCTCTCTCTCTCTTTCTCTCTCTCTCTCTCTCTCTGTCTCACTGTCTCTCTCTCTGTCTCTTTAAGTCCCTCTCTATCTTTCAGTCTCTTTCTCTCTCTTTCAGTCTCTCTCTCTTTCAGTCTCTTTCTCTCTCTTTCAGTCTCTTTCTCTCTCTTTCAGTCTCTTTCTCTCTCTTTCAGTCTCTCTCTCTCTGTCTCACTTTCTCTCTCTCTGTCTCACTTTCTCTCTCTCTCTCTCACTCTCTCACTCACTCTCTTCACTATCTTCGCTCTCTTTTGGTCAAGGGTCTGCTTGCTGTCTCTTTTCCCTGTTTCTCTCTATCCAGTTCTACTGTAGTTTATCAATGGGTCAGACTCATGTTAACCCCTCCCGTGGTCGGTTAGCCTGTGATCTTGTAAAGGAAAGAGCTCGGGACTTAGCTGTGGTCAAACTCCGGAAAATTATTAAACTGTGTAGTATTAATATGTCCCCCAGTGGCAGATTGCAGGCGGAAGACTGGAGAAAACTTTTAAACGACAAACATGGGATCTTGGTAGTTCATGGGTTGAAGAAATCAGCAGATGCGTGGTATAAGGTTGCTTGTGTAATTAAGAAGGAGGGGTGGATTGAGGAGGAGATAGACCTAGAAGGAAAAAAAGTATTTGTATATCATGAAAAAGGTTGTTTTGTTGAATCTGTTGCAGACGTTTCCAGCCCTCCTCCATATGATAAAGCCTGGCCTAAAAGGGAGGTGGCTCAACCTGCCTCTGGAGCGCCCCCACAGCCCATTCATGCTAGCTCCCTCTCTCCAGCCCCTGCTGCCTTGTACCCTGTTCTTAAAGCAGATGGTTCATGTTATTTTCCAACCCCCACTCCTTCTCCACTCCAAGTCTCAGTTCCCCCTTCCCTTCCTGTTTCTCTGCCTCCTCCTCCTCTCTTGCCCATCTCTGCAGCTACACCCTCTCTTTCGGCTCCTGTTGCTTCTGTCCACGCCCAATTCCTTTCACTTCTCCCTATGACTTCCGCCCTTACTTCTCCTGTGGAATCCTTCCCTTCTGCCCTTTCACTGACGCCATTTCCTGTTTCTAACACACCCATCCCTTCCATGATGGTAACGTACCCTACCAACACCCCTGTGGTCTCTTCCCCCCCCCCCTTCTGTATCCTCTTCCATTCCAACCCCTCTTATGGCTGCCCCCAGTGTATCTTTCCCTATTATGACTATTGGATCCACTGTTCCTACAGCATCAGGCTTTCCTCCTGCTGCGACCCCGGCAGCATCAGGTTATTATCCTGCAACCTCCACAGCTTCCTTAGCCACTTCTCCCCCTGCCTCGCAACTTGATTCGGTCCAAATTACTACTACAGTTAATCACCCTGCGACCAGTACTACAGCTGGTCTGATTCCCATTCTCACTGCCGATAGTAGTGTCCAAGAGGCGCAGCCTCCACAGACCACAACTAATCTACCCTCCATTCCTATAGCAGGTGCTTGCGGTGCCCAGCATGATCAGGAGGGTGCCCCTTTGATGTATGTTACCTTCAACCCGTCCCAAGCTGCAACACTGGTACAATCACTTCCTGACCCTGAGAAACAGCCCATGCCCTTTTTCCGTCGGATTGTTCAGATCCGTAAAACTTACTCTGCAGCATGGCGCGATTTGTTTAGTCTGTGTGAAATTAAGGCAGGGGATGCTTACTGGCCAGTAATGGAAAGGAGCTTTGATGATGCCCGTCTCACTACGGATACAGATTTTCAGTCTGGTATCACATTTTGTGAACAACTCTGTGCATGGGCTCAAGATAAGTTGACTGATCAGGCTATTTCTATTGCTGATATTGTACAAGAAAAATCAGAAACAGTTGAAAGATTTCATTCTAGGTTAACTCAAACCTTTTCTGATCTAGGTTTCAACACATGTAATAAGTCCCACACACAGATGCTGTCAGCTGCTTTCGTTGCAGGCCTTAAGGAACCCATAAGGAAAGGCCTGGTCCAGTCCCGTCCCGAATTCAGGATAATTCCCCTGGACACTCTCCTCCTGGTCGCTAAAGGCCTGGAGTCAATCCAATTGCCCCTGCAAAAGAAATCCAATCCTTTAATGTTTTCCTTATCTGACCCTGCAACTCATCTTGCCCCTGGCGGGTACCCTATTCCATCACCTCTGGACCCTTTCACAGCTCAGGCCCCAGGACCACCACTCAAAACGTGCTATCACTGTAGGCAACTAGGACATTTTAGGAATGAGTGTCCAAGTCTGCATGCACCTAGGCATCGCACACATGCTCTACGGCCACCATATCCTGTGGCCGGTTATCCTCCTGCCCAGGCGCTTGGTTATCCGTTACCTGGTTCTCATTATTATCCTAATAACCTACCCTCTGCAACTTATCTGCCCACTAACAATCCAATGCCTAGACAACGACGCCCTACACAGCATGCTCAGCAACCATACTATCCAACTACACCTACACGTACATACCCTGGTCCAGACCAGTCTCATATTGATCTTGTCCAATAGGTAACAGGCAAACCTGTGTCCAATGCCCCTGTCATGGCAGTGTATACAGGGGATAAAGGGGGGCCCCTAGCTACAGTGGTCCTACCTGTGGAAGGCTGCCCAACCACCTTCTTAGTTGACACAGGCGCAGCCCGTAGCGTACTTAGAGCATGTGACCTGCCTGACGATTCCTTTCTCTCTAATATAGATGTTTCCTGTATAGGTGTTGATGGAACCCCTCGTAGCAACCCATTAACTAAGCCCTTACGGGTGGGTACTTTCCCAGATCTCCTTACTCGTTTTGTAGTGTCTTCCTCTTGTCCTCTTAATTTGTTAGGGGCTGATGTCCTGTCCCGCTTGCAAGCCTCCGTCTCCTTTACTCCAGATGGTAAGGTTCAGTTATTGACCCCTCTCTCCAGTGATGATACCTCAGCCCTTTGTTCTTTACCCCTCCTACTCCACATGGAGTCACCCCATGGGAATGCAAGGGTCCCAGATAATTCCCCCAGTGCGCTTGACAGAGATCCTGTGCAACTGTGGTCTACTGGTCCCGATGATATTGGACGTCTTAAAGTTCCTCCGATACTTGTGCAGTTGCTCCAAGGTGCAAGTCTGCCCAGAAGACCACAATATCCATTGACTCCTGCTCAGTCCCTTTCTATCTCCAAACAAGTTGAAACTCTGCTGGCTGCAGGTGCTCTGGTTAAATGTGTATCGCCTTGTAATACTCCTTTGTTTCCAGTTAAGAAAAAGACCGAAAAGGGTGAGCCGGACAAGTACAGGATGGTTCAAGACCTCAGAGCAGTCAATGATGTTACCATCTTGGAAACCCCCATTGTTCCAAATCCTCATACTCTTCTATCCCAGGTCCCTCTGTCAGCTAAATTCTTCACAGTGGTGGATTTGGCAAATGCCTACTTCAGCGTGCCTTTGCATCCCTCTTGCCAATACCTGTTCGCATTTACTCATGACCGCCAACAATACACCTGGACTGTAATGCCCCAGGGAGCACAAAATTCCCCGAGCCAGTTTGCAAGAGCCATGGCATACATCCTGGAACCATGGCAGAAATCACACACAGACGTGGTCCTCCTGCAATACGTGGACGATCTCCTCCTCTGTGCTGATGATCTCCCGACTGCAGAATGTACCTCTGAAGATTTCCTCTGTTTCCTGGCCGCCCAAGGTTGTAAAGCATCTAAGAAGAAATTGCAGTGGTGCCGACCATCGGTGATCTTTTTGGGGCATTGTCTTTCTCATGGCACCCGGCACCTTACTAGAGACAGAGTGCGGGGTATTACATCACTATGCCCTCCATTGGCTCATAAGTCCCTCCATGCCTTCCTGGGTCTTATCTCTTACTGCAGAGCCTGGATTCCTGAAGCCTCTACACTGTTGCAGCCGCTCTACGATGCCCTCAAAACTGAACCATTTGCTTTATCTCCTGAAGCCCTTACCAGCTTCTTCGCATTACGACGTGCTGTTGTTACTGCTCCTGCTCTGGGCCTTCCCAATTACGAGAAGCCCTTCAAGCTCTTTGTCTACGAAAAGATGGGCCATGCATCTGGTGTTCTCACTCAGTCTCATTGGTCTCGTCAACGTCTAATAGGGTATTACTCCTGCCAGTTGGATCCTGTGGCCAGAGGAGGACCCTCCTGTCTTCGGGCTGTATTTGCAGCAAGTGCTCTGCTGGACAAGACATGTGACATAATCCTTGGTCACAAGCTAACCATTCTCGCTCCACATGATATTTCTGCGATACTAAACCAAGTTCAACCTAAACATCTCTCTACTCAAAGACATCTTCGTCTCCAAACAACTTTAATGTTACCCGATAATATCTCTTTACAGCGATGTTACACTTTGAATCCTGCCACTCTTCTGCCACTTCCCAAGGGGGGAGTACCACACTATTGGTACAGTCTGAACATAGGTCCTGATGCCTTCCTTGATCTGGATGTCCATATGCCCACAGTACCACACGATGAACAGCCATCTCCTCTATGGCATTGTACTTTATGGTTCAGAGACGTGTCGGGGCCTGACCCTCAGTATGAAGAAGAACTGTTTCAATTGATTGAAGTACCTCTCACTTTGACAGACATATACTGTGATACAAAAGGTAACACTGTAGTTTTAGTCCAATTACCCACAGAAGTGACTCATATGTACCACCATTGGGAGATGGCAGTTCCTCATGTCTCTATTACTAAATCTCCAAATATCTCATGGAAGGAACTTGGTCCATTAGCCAAAGCATGGAGTGCAACAGATCAAGACCAACTTTCTGCAGAAGGTGTTACCAAACGAACTGTGAATTGTAAGACTACTGGTTACCCACAGTATCACACAGAAATATATGAAGAAGCCCCTCCCAAAGATTCTGACCCAGACATCCCCCATGATTGTTTTGAACAGATGAAGATGGAAACAACCCATCTTCCTACAGTACATGAAACGGCTCTGCCAGATCCTGACTGCACACTGTTTGTGGATGGCTCCAGATTTGCAGATGAACAAGGAAGATACCACACTGGATTTGCAGTGACCACAGTAGATCAGGTACTTCAAGCATCCCCACTTCCTCCGTCTATGTCTGCTCAAGAAGCTGAACTAAAAGCCCTCACTGTAGCATGCCAAATGTTTGAAGGGAAGCATGTTAATATTTATACCGATTCAAGATATGCCCTGGGCGTAGCACATGATTTTGGATTAATATGGAAAACAAGAGGTTTTCTAACAGCAACCGGTACACCAGTTAAACATGGTACAGCTATCAAGGAATTGATGGATGCCTTACTCCTTCCTGAAGAAGTTGCCATACTGAAAGTAAAGGCCCATGGAAGACGGAATTCGGAAGAAACATGTGGCAATCATAAAGCTGACCAAGCTGCCAAAGATGCTGCATGTCAATCAAGGGAAGTGGACAGAAAAGTGTCCAGTGAGGAAATTACTATTTTTCCCATGCAAACCTTACCTACGGACCTCAAGTTTTTGAAAGAACAGCAAGCAGCTGTAAGTCCCGAAGAAAAGCAAAGCTGGAAACAGAAGGGAGCGACCTTACAGGATGGAGTATATACTAGTAATCTCAAATTTTGTCTGCCTAAATGTATGTATCCGGCTGTGGTTCAATGGGCCCACGGAGCAGTGCACTTGTCTAAGACCCTCATGAACTCTTTAATTGCTAAATATTTCGAAGCACCAGGTATTACCACTCTGACTAAAAACTACTGTAAGTCTTGTGCTATCTGTGCCAAGTGCAATCCGGGAAAATTGGAGAAAGTTTTCCCCAAACATCTGGCGAAGCCACACTACCCATTCCAGAGAGTCCAAATTGACCATATTCAGATGCCAAAGAGTGGCCGGTATGAATATGCCCTAGTTATGGTGGACATGTTCTCAGGATGGCCAGAAGCTTTCCCGGTTACTAATATGACCGCCAAGACCACTGCCAAGCGGTTGCTCACTGAAATTGTCTGTAGATATGGAGTTCATGAAGTGATTGAAAGTGACCAGGGCCCGGCTTTTACAGCACTAGTAACTAAGGAAGTCTGGGCAGCACTAGGGGTGACCCTTGCATTTCACACACCCTATCACCCACAAAGTAGTGGTAAGGTAGAACGTATGAATGGCACCTTAAAAGCCAGAATGCTTAAGATGGCCCAAGAAACTAACCTACCCTGGCCAGAGAGTCTCCCCATAGCTCTATTTAGTGTCAGGTACACACCAAGAGGGAAGTTTAACCTGTCTCCCTATGAGATTTTGTTTGGTTCAGCCCCTAGGTTAGGTTGTTACTTTCCTCAACAACTCCAACTGCAATCAGATGTTATGGTTAATTATGTGACTGCTCTTTCCCAAGTTTTAAACAAGATACATGCCCAAGTGTTTTCTTCCATTCCAGATCCAGAGTCTGATACAGGCACACACAAGTTGCTCCCTGGTGATTGGGTTCTGGTTAAGAAGTTCGTGAGAAAACATACCCTTGAACCCAGATATGATGGTCCGTTCCAAGTCCTTCTAACCACAACTACCTCAGTTAAATTGGCTGGAAAGAACTCTTGGATACACGCTTCACACTGCAAGAAAGTTCCAGCTCCAGAGGAACCAGATCCTGTTATAACAGGAATTTTGTGTATTTGTTCTTGCTGCTAGTTCTGATAAAGGCCCAACAAGTCGCTATAACCAAAGACAATTATGTTTATACATTTTGGTACAATTCCTCTAATACACAGGTAGCCACATTTGCATTTGATTATTGTGATATCGTAAACTGTACTTTTCCACCAGCGTTGTTGTCAACAGTGTACAAAGATATACCTAACATTAAGGACCCATACATATGTGTGACTAATGACTACTGGGGATATGAGTGTAGTTCATGGAAGGCAGCAGGGTGGAATACAGGGCCAGCCTGGGGCTATAGACCACAAAGTGCCTTAGACAGATTAGATAAAAATGGGGAGTCCTTACTGAAAAGAATGACGTTCAGGAAACCAGGGGGGGCGGCACCTATGAAACTAGCCTTAAACATAGAACACCCCAGTCCTGGAGATGCTGGACAATATGTAATGGGAATGTACTGGAAGGGAGGAGGTTCATACAATAAACAGGGGACCTTTTACTTACAGGACATGTATGACTCACCTGAATGGGTAGGAGCCACACACATGACTATTAATCCTCTTAAGCCACATATCAAAACTCTAAAAGAGATGATAGCTATAGCTAACCCCACGTATGAGGACACTATGGCTGTAGAGACGGGTTTCTCTGACACTAACTTATGGCTTGAGTGGATGAAATATAATGTTAACAAACACAACAGATCTAACTGCTATGTCTGTGGAGGAGCGAGGCCTCACTTAGGTACTGTCCCTTTGAACATACCTCCGGAGATAGAGATGTGTTTCCTAAGTCTCTATACTATACTTAAAACCAACCGGACGGAATGTGAATCATGGATAAAGGAATACCCAGTTGTCCTTAAAGATGTCAAGCCAGATAAAGGTATCACCATATATCCAGGGAACTACACTTGTTATGGTATATATGATGGGGTAGGCCAATTCTTTGGTAATTTCACTGGTAAGTACTGTGCCACATATAGCCCAATTCCAGTTGCCTTTATCCAACAACACATAAGATCCCTTGGAGATATATATTGGATTTGTGGGGATATGCAGATTAGAACCAGATTGGAAGGCGTATGGTGGGGAGAATGTGCTCTAGCTAAGGTAATTATGCCTATACACATAATCTCTGACGGACACCAAGATACCCCAGGTACGTTACACCAATACTCTAGAATAAAGAGAGATACTCCTGTAAAAGGCAGTTTTGATCCCCATATTTATATAGATACCATAGGAGTGCCAAGGGGGGTGCCAAATGAATTTAAAGCAAGAGATGAAGTGTCCGCAGGGTTTGAATCAATTTTTCCAATCATCACGGCCAATAAAAATTTAAATTGGATTAATTACATCTATTATAACCAACAACGTTTTGTAAATTATACAAGAGATGCCCTCCAGGGTTTGGCGGAACAATTACAAGCTACTTACCAGATGACCTTCCAGAATAGACTGGCCTTAGACATGATTCTGGCAGAGAAAGGGGGAGTATGTAAAATACTCCCAGACACCATGACATGCTGTACCTATATCCCAGATAATACAGGCCCTAATGGTAAGGTAACGTTGGCAATAGAAAAGTTAAAAAGTTTATCCAACGAACTGAAAAGGAATTCTGGGGCCACAGATCCATGGGAAAGATGGTTTGGATGGATGTCTGGATGGCAAGGTGCTCTGGCCCAAATAGGTGTTGCCATTTTAATAACGATACTCATCCTCGCTCTTCTTGTTTGTTGTGTATTACCTTGTCTTAAGAAATGCCTACAAAAGACAGTTGATCAGACAGTCGACCAGACCACCCCGACCTTCCTTCACCAAGAGATTGATGACATAGACCGTGATACACCACATACACCCTTACAGTCCCACCGCACTAAATCAATAGCTTCTTCTTCTTAAGGACATTTAGGGATAGCGTCTGTCTCTACGGGCAGAAGTCTGGCGCGGAAGAAGTAGTGGACAAGCTGCTATGGGTAACCCGCACAGTGAAGCGTTCGAGGCCTGTTCAGACAGATGTGCAAGATAGCCTTTTGTTATTTTTCTATAGGCACAGTATTAGAGTTAGAGATAGTAGTTATTAGTAAAATAGCCATTTTAAGGGGGGACTGTTGTGGACAGAAGAATTAAACCAAAATAGCTATTTACTAATGTCTATTTATTCTGTGTTCACTATGTTAAAACTGGCTGCTAGAGTAAATATTCCCTTCCCCCTTTATGGTTCAGTCATTATTTCCTCTGCAAGTTTCTTGTTACACATTCTTGTGTTAATAGGTAGCCTCCTTTGCTAACTCCTCCCCCACTTCCTTTGTGCCAATTCCACGTGCAACAAAATGGAGAATCACTGTTAAAGTAACAAAGAAACTACTCACTTCCCCTTTCTTCATGTATCCAAGCCAGAGCTGGAATATGGGGGGAAGAGCTCTGTAATGATGACATCACATCCTGTAGGGTGGGACCCTTTTTGACTGTTAACCAATTGTTGAATTGATATTGTATGTTTAAACTGTGACGTATTTTTGCTTTAAGAAGGAGACCCCCCTCTGGGGAATAAAGCATTCCTTAGTATTTCACTGATCAGAAACTTTGTCTCCGGTGTGAATTACTTCTAGGGAAAGCGTGCACGCATTCATCAATCAATTTGGAAGGTGTAGATAGACAAATAATCAAAGTTTTCTTTGATCCAAAACACTTCAATAGTTATAGGACCAAAGTTTTTGGTTCTTCTAATGTTAGTAAGATGTCATCAGCATAAATATTTAATTTGGTTTGTCCTAGCAGATTTGTGAATCCTTAGATTTTTTTTGTTTACTCTTCTTAAAATCGCTAGGGGTTCTAACATCTTTTTATAAAGTAAAGGAGAAAGAGGGGATGTTTTCTAGTCCCATTTTTAATATTGAAGTTTTGTGATGTGATTCCGGTTACCTTAGCTGATGTAGAGCTGCAGAGAGTGGACATGGCTTGTGATAATGATCCAGTGATTCCGAACTATTTTAAGGTGGCGAACATGAAACCCCATCCAACCCTGCCAAACGCTTTTTCTGCAACTATAGACAGAGACATTAGAGGGATTCCACTGTTGTCTGTTTCTTCTAATATGTCTATTAATGTTCTGAGATTGTTAATTGGGGACCACCCTGGTATGAATCCGACTTGATCATTATTGATTAATTGTGGTATTACTATTTTTAATCTGTCAGCAAGAATGGAAGTTAGTATTTTAATATCTGTGTTGATTAATGATAGAGGTCTGTAATTACCAATATGTTCTAGGTCTTCATCTACTTTTGGAATGGGAACAATGTTCACTCTCAACAGCTCTCCAGGGCAGTCTCCTGTTTCCATTATATAGCTATAAATATTGGTGAGTTCCAATTTTAGTTGATCTTTCATTAATTTATAGAATTTGTTTGTGAAGCTACCTGAGCCTGGAGCAGTATTTTTTTTTAAGTTTGTCTATAGATTTACTAACCTCTACTTCTGTTATGGGCTGGTATATCAGCATTAGTTGGTTGGGTAGGATGTTTGGCATGGACAGATTTTCAAAAAAATTCTGAATCTCTTTTTACTTACCGAATGTTTCTTCTGGTAAACTGTATTTCCTAAATTGTGTGTCTTGGTATCTAAGTAGGTAGTCATATTTATTTATTCCTTCTCTTTGCCTTTATTCTTGGTTTTCCTCCATTTAACCTTTGTTAATGCCTTCTTATAATGGGATATTGCAGTGAAGCGATTCCTCCAGGTTTGTTTTATTAATTAATGGATTTGGTGAAAAGAAGGAAGCGAGTTTTTCTGTTTTGTTTTCCGGCTTTTTTTCTTTTTTTTAGGTGCTTGCCGTTTTGTGTCTTTTTTGTAGCCATGTTATTTTAGTTTGTATTTATATTCAAGTTTGTTTATTCTTTTCCTGGTGGTCATATGCTCTTTGGCCTATTGCAATATGTACTTTTTAATGTAGTAGTCTTTTGTGTCTTACTTTATTTCTACCTAAGTCATTCTCTTCCACACCCTCAACTCTCTATCCTGGTACAGCTTTATATTTTATTGTTTTTTATTCTGTTGGTCGTACCCTTGAACTTGCTTTTTTGGGGATGGTGGAATACTGCTTAAGTAGAAGGAGTTAGAGAGAAGTGCAAGGTGTTATGATAATGTGACAGAAGAAAGCAAATGCACAGACTGGAAGATCAGGTACTGAGGCAGACCCACTGGGCTTGATAGCTTAGCCCACTACAGACCAGCGATGATCTGCCCCTCGATATGGGCAAGGATTAACTTAGATTAGGTAGTCTTTAAATCATATATTGACCTCTGTGTGCTGCTCTCTATTTTGCTCTCCACTTTCACCTTTCTTTTAGGGGTCCATTAGTTTTGTTTATGGAAGTGTATTTAAGTGTTTCCCTAACTCTTCCTTTTTTCTTTTTTTTAAGTTGCTAATTTTTCATTCACTTAAATCTTTGTTAGGCATGTCTTCCAGTTGTACTGGATGTGGCAGTTCTATTCCAGGTGTAAACCCAATTTTTACTGTTCCATTTCATATTACAGGAAAATACCAGAACATTCATAAATGCTCAGTTTATCCCCACCTTGCTCTGCATACACATCGAGTTTGTGTATTGGTTGTCAAGAAGCAGCTTAGTAGAAGAGTGCACTGACTCACAATTTTGGTAGATATAGAAAACTATAAAATGTGTTTACATAATTCGTGTCACATTGGTGTAAGTTAAAATATAGTCATAAAATATTGTAAGCTTCTGTTTAGACACGTACTGTTTGTTTTGTCTATAGATTTTAGTTTTTCATATGAAAGATATGTTTTAACATTCTTTTAATGAATGGACTGCACACATTTGAACAAGCAACCCTTTGAATTATATCTCACGAGAGATTACTGCAGCATCGCTGGTCAAATGAGAGTTATTGTAATAAATATTTTGATGTGTTCTGTTCTGACATAACAAAAGGACCTCTTTGAACTGGATGGAAATGTACAATATTTTTGTTGGTTTTGGACAGTCTTTCATGCGTGTAAAGACCTTGAACATAGTTTGGATAGTATTTTAACCAACTAGCCATTTTCCACTTGCAAATCTACTTCATATAAACATAACCTTTCGATGACTTAGACATCACAATCATGGTCAGAGAATAAACACACTTTGTCTGATTCAAATTGTTTAGATAGGGATTCTTGCTTTATTTTTCATCAACTCGGTGGTCTTAGGAAAATGAGAAATTCCAGAGACAAAAAACAAACACACTAATTTAAAGCATATTACAGAGCTACTGCAGTGAGTATGTTCAGAAAGGCCATATCTTTTCTTTTAATTCACTAGACCAAAAGCCAAAAAACAAACAATAATATTTCATGGAATTGGTAGAAACGAAAACATTCGCTTGAGATTCAAATTACTTTTATTGCATTTGGCATTTTTTTCTGTAAAGATTTCCAGCAGAAATATCTTTTAAATTCCCTTAAAGGGTGATAAATAAAGAGGTAGTCTATTAACAGAAAAAGAACAATATACAGTGGCATATCACGTTAAAAATGTATCTTGCATTTAAAATGTTATCTTAAATATGTCAAAATAACATCAATAACATTGGAACTGGCTAATTATAAAGGGAATAAAAGTTTAAGCTGGTCACGTTTCATTTTTTTCTTACTGTCACAATATATTGTCATAGTTTGAAAAAAAATCGGCAAACAGAAATTGTGAGGCATTTTGCCTTTATTTTTCATTGCATGACAGCAAGGTTTTAGTCCATTACAGACCATAATAATGTTTCAAGGTCATGATGGCAGACACACTGGAGCTGTTAGTTGTTTCATATTCCCCAAACATGAAAATGATGTTGACCAATGTGGCAGAACCGCTTATATTTACAGGAATCTGTCAAAGAAGAATGTGTGGTAGAAACCATTAAGGAATCATGTTACAGAAAAAAAAAATTTATTTGGTATAATTCCAAATACTGATTGGATGCTTGTGATTTACATGGTATTATGTTTGCAACATTTGGATGTAACACCTCTGAAGATGTAAATAATTTTATATCCCAACATAAGGCCAGAATATTGTTTATTGGTGTTTATGGCAATTGCCTTAACCACTCTATAAAGTTTCCCTGATTGAATAGAAAGGGGAAATAATTGGATAGTAATGACTTGCCAAAAATTATAAACAAAGGAAATTGGCTCCTGTAAAGAAATAAATGTATACATTTTGGAAAATACCATGAGATGTCTGTACCCAAGTTGAAAATAGTTAATCAGACAGAAATGTGTTTTGCTTTTCATAAATATAAGAATAAGAAATATGTAGGAATTGTGTCTTCTTTCATTTTTCCAAATCATCACGTTTTAGACTATTGTTGTGGTTGTTCTCTATGGTTATACCCATCCTAATTCCTGGTCAGCACATGTTACATATGAAATAACCAAATTAAAACTCCAATCAATAAACTGTGCACATGTTGCAACTCACAGAAGTTGTTCCCACATTATCATCTAAAACTCACAACAACCAAAATAAAAAAGAGTGTGCAAAGTACATAAAATACTAATAAAAAAGCAATAAGCAGTCAAGGAAATAATAACCATACGTATAATACATAAAACATTCCAGTAATTATTGCATGTAACTCTTTGTGGTATTATATATTATGTCAGAATTGAGAGAAAAAAACTGCACAGAAAAAATAAGTAAACATACAGAAATCGTAGTGTAACACAATAAATTACAAAAACAGAGGAAATTCACAATTGGCCCACTCACATAATATAGAGTCACGGCCAGGCTCTGTATATAAGTGTCCCCCTCAAAGGGCTAGCATCGTTAGCAGGCATACAATGCAAGAAATTGACAATGGAGTGTATAAAATGTAACTGTATTTTATAAAAAATATATATTATATTAGTAAATATAATATATTAGTAAAAACACAAATTCGCTGGGTTACCACAACACAGTCAATAATTAAACCGTGGTGGTGTAAAATAAACAGCAATTGCTTGCAGAAATGTTTTGTGAACCGGAACCATATAAAAAGTTGCGAGTCATTCACACATTTTGATGAATAAATTAGATTTTATTCCATCCCTAAATCCATACTTGTAAAGTGCATTATTTACTGAAGCCCCTCTAACTGTTCTAGTGCTGGTAATGGTAGTTATTGGGTACAAATCTGCTCGGGATTCAAAAGGCAAATGTCATTTAATAATTCTAAATCCTGCACTGAAATATGAAGATTGCTAATAATACAGAAGAATACATTTACTGTTAACATGCTCACAATTTTGCTTTTCATCAGAAATACTTTTTGAATAAACTGCACATTATTGCTTTCCATCATGTTGCTCCATCTTAGACATGATTAAAAGCACTAACGTGCTGTTTATTCAAAGGTTTTTTTAATGAGAAAAATCAAATTTGCCTTTCTGAGATGACATTGTTACAAAACATTTTTTTCTGTAATATATGTATTATTGCACTCATTAAATTGAATTTTATTTCTTGAATGGTAATTCAACAATTCACCACTGTTATATGGCCATTATTGTTTTGCACGTTAACCCTCCTGAGCCTTGTTTACTACAAGCAGAGGCGGCTCTCTAATTAGGCGATTTAGGCGGCCGCCTAAGGCCTCGCGCTCATGGGGGCCTCGCGGGCGCCTAAATCGCCTTAGGGCAGTGTGACAGATCGGGTCCTCGGTCATAGACCGAGGACCCGACACATAAGGGGGCCCGGCGGCTTGCCCTTAATGCCGCCGGGTGCGAGGCCCCTCCTGTGCCTGCCCGGAAGAGAGACAGCCTGTCTGCAGCTCTGCCGAGTGCAGAGCTGCAGACTGAGTGGGTCTCGCGATCTCCGCCAATCAGAGCGTTGCCGCGGGTTACCACGGCAACGCTCTGACTGACTGAGATCGCGAGACTAAACTTACCACGTGGTCTGCAGCTCTGCACCCGGCGGAGCTGCAGACCGTAAAGGGAGCCCACTGGACCACCAGGGAAACAGTTCATCAAAAGGTATTTTTGCTTCATCTCCCTACCCTGCCTTCCTACCACCCTCTGCCCCAGCCACCCCACTGCCCCAGCCACCCCACCACCTTATTACCCTAGCCACCCTACTGCTCCAGCCACCCCACCACCCTCTGCCCCAGCCACCCTACTGCCCCAGCCACTCCACCACCCTCCTGCCTCAGCCACCCCACCACCCTCTGCCCCAGCCACCCTACTGCCCCAGCCACCCCACCACCCTACAGCCCCAGCCACCCCACCACCCTACAGCCCCAGCCACCCCACCACCCTCTGCCCCAGCCACCCTACTACCCCAGCCACCCTACTGCCCCAGCCACCCTACTGCCTCAGCCACCCCACCACCCTCCTGCCTCAGCCACCCCACCACCTGCCTGCCTCAGCCACCCCACCACCCTTTGCCCCAGCCACCGTACTGCCACAGCCACCCCACCACCCTCCTGCCCCAGCCACCCCACCATCCTACTACCCCAGCCACCCACCATACTGCCCCAGCCACTGTACAACCCCTGACCCAGCCACCCCACCACCCTCTGCCCCAGCCACCCTACTGCCCCAGCCACCCCACCACCCTACTGCCCCAGGACTCCACCACCCTACTGCCCCAGCCACCCCACCACCCTCTGCCACAGCCACCCTACCGCCCCAGCCACCCCACCACTCTCCTGCCTCAGCTACCCCACCACTCTCCTGCCTCAGCCACCCCACCACCCTCCTGTCCCAGTCACCCCACCACCCTTTGCCCCAGCCACCCCACAACCCTCCTGCCTCAGCCACCCCACCACCCTTTGCCCCAGCCACCCCACCACCCTCCTGCCTCAGCCACCCCACCACCCTTCTGCCCCAGCCACCCCACCACCCTTCTGCCCCAGCCACCCCACCACCCTACTGCCCCAGCCACCCCACCACCCTCTGCCCCAGCCACCCTACTGCCCCAGCCACCCCACCACCCCCTGCCCCAGCCACCCTACTGCCCCAGCCACCCTACTGCCTCAGCCACCCCACCACCCTCCTGCCTCAGCCACCCCACCACCTGCCTGCCTCAGCCACCCCACCACCCTTTGCCCCAGCCACCCTACTGCCCCAGCCACCCCACCACCCTCCTGCCCCAGCCACCCCACCATCCTACTACCCCAGCCACCCACCATACTGCCCCAGCCACTGTACAACCCCTGACCCAGCCACCCCACCACCCTCTGCCCCAGCCACCCTACTGCCCCAGCCACCCCACCACCCTACTGCCCCAGGACTCCACCACCCTACTGCCCCAGCCACCCCACCACCCTCTGCCACAGCCACCCTACCGCCCCAGCCACCCCACCACTCTCCTGCCTCAGCCACCCCACCACTCTCCTGCCTCAGCCACCCCACCACCCTCCTGTCCCAGTCACCCCACCACCCTCCTGCCTCAGCCACCCCACCACCCTCCTGCCTCAGCCACCCCACCACCCTTTGCCCCAGCCACCCCACCACCCTCCTGCCTCAGCCACCCCACCACCCTTCTGCCCCAGCCACCCCACCACCCTTCTGCCCCAGCCACCCCACCACCCTAAAACCCTAAACCCTTACAATCTTGTACTCCAACTGTGCAACACTCACCCCAAACCCTGTTACACATAGGTAGACAATGCCAGATACACTCATATATACATACACCGGCACTTATGTATACACGACTGCAAGGCTTTGTAACCATACCCTTCAGTCATGTATAAACGATTGGCATAATTGCTAATTAAATTAGTTTATTGCAAATTAAGTTAGTTTGCATATTATGCCATAACTACAGTCACAAAGAGAGATCATAATGCAGCGGCACAGGGAGCCGCAACACAGCAAGCCTCTGAACGATGAATACAGAGACTAGCTCTCTGTATCCAGCGCTGCAAGCTTGTCCTTAAATAAAACAACAGCACCTTATACACACAATGCAACCCCTATTTTTAACTTTAGGTGTTAGTGGGGGCCTCATGTTTGAGTTTCGCCTAAGGCCTCACAAAGTCTAGAGCCGCCACTGACTACAAGCAATTCATATTCTCACTTGTAATAACGTTCTATATTTTAATTGCTTCCTGTCCTGTAGTAAGGTAACCAATTTCCTATTTGCAAAATGTAATGGTTCACTAATTGAGAGTTACTCTCACTGACAAAAGCTTGGTACAGATGGATTAGTTATCAGAAACATTCAAGTTGTTTTGGGGTAAATTTTTCACATTTAACACTTTTCCACAAACTTACTCACAATACATAAAAAATAGTGAATAAAATTGCACATGTAAAATATCACTTTCAAGAAATAACATGTCATGAGAATGCAGATTAGTAATTGTGATGAATAGCCTATTTGCCCTATTTCCTATTTGCCCTATTTCCCTTTCTCCATTCAAGAACTCACAGTGCCATTTTAAAACCAATGCCAGTGATTAAATGCATGTAGTCGAAGAACTAGAGTGTATGTAGTTCATAATGCCACTAGCTCCGGATCGCATAAGCAGGGCAGATATATTATGATTTCAGGACAGTGTTACATTGTAGATCCATGGGATTAGGAAATGTACCTAGCAAGCCATTTTAAGATGGTGTCACGTATCCTTTGTCTCCACTCGGCGGTCTTCTGCCATGATAACTGGCTTTTGCAGCATGTCGGTGCACGCTGACCGCTGCGGACCCACGTAATTATATAGCCCCACGTCTGTCCACAGTACAGATGGCGTTGACGTGTGGGTAACGTCACGCAAAAGACGCACATACACGTTTTAGGGTCAAGGGCTAGGTACAGCCAATCAGATCTGCAAGAAGGTTATTTAAACTCACTTAATCCTTAGCTCCTGGTTTCCCTTAGATCTTATCCAAGAGTGTGTTCCTGATCGTGTTTTTCTGTTTTTTTACTTTGGCTTCATTTTGACTTCCCTGATTTCTGGTACCCTTGACCTTTGGCGTTTCCTTATTGCTGTGTCTCATTCTGTGTCCCTGACCTCGGCTAGTTTCCTGACTATTCTCGGGTACGTAACGTCCGGCCATTCTAAGGCCCGGTAAGACGTTACCCTTAGTTCTAGGGTGTGATACTATTCTGCGTGCTGGATCAATATAATCCTGACAGATGGTTAGCCAGATGTTTAGCCAGCACAGTGGGAGGTGGGAATGAGTCAACAGTGTCACATCCTGCCTATTGTAAGATTAAAGTGAAATGCTCTTGAGACCCTGACACCCATGCTTTTGCAAGAGCTGATTCTGACAATTTCCCCACTGTAATTACTGTACCTGCATACCCCTCCCTTGTGTCAACAAGTGAGTCATGCTCACATGGATTCTTTTTTTGCATTGGGTTTTAATTTTTTTTTTTTGGGGGGGGGAGGGTAGGGGGCTATTTTGTTTTTGCAATTAAAGCATTTTTTTTTATTTATATAGAGTTATAAGGGTTATTTTTTGTTAAGCCTTTTTTGGGACCAAAGAAAGATTATGTAAACTTCAAATGGTAAATAGAAATATCTTTTTTATTCATTTAGTTTTTTTGACACATACCCCACTAATAAGTGTAAGGTGGGAGGTAGACCGAGACATACCTTGGGAAACCACAGCCACCTGAATATTAAAAGGGGCAAAAAAAATTTACAAGTTTTGAACCAAAACACAACCTAGAATTTGCACTTTGTTTGTGCTTAGTGAAAATGAAGCTTACCTTTTTATAAGTAGATACCATTATAGTAGATACATATTTTTGTGGATCATGTGAAAATGTAATGAAATGTAATTTTGAAAACTAGATAAAATACTGAGTATAGGAATTGATTTTTTTTTTTCTACATAGAAATTGAAATTACACAGCATGTCTTGGACAAATTTCACAAATAGCATTTACTAAAAGAAGATGAAATACTTAAAAACATTATACCAGATAAACCTAATTTTGTCTTTAGAGGTGCCCCTAATTTTAAGTAAATTTTAACCACTAATTTAACTATAGAGATCAAACAAAATACTACCTCTTTTATTTCCAATGCCAGGGGATTTTATAAATGTAAGCAATGTATTGTTTGTAAAAAACCCTGCCCCCTCTGTTCAACCTAAAACTACTCTATTTAAATCAAACATAACCAACAAAACTTATAAAATTAAGGATTTTATTAGCTGCGATACAAAAAATGTAATCTACCTCCTGCCCATGTGGCCTCCAGTATGTAGGTATGACCACAAGAAACCTCAAAATTAGACTGAGTGAACACTGTAGAAACATTAAAAATGTATATTTAAATCACTCAGTCTCTAAACACTTTTGTATGCATAATAATTACACAAAATTACTTAAATGCATAGGTATCAAGAAATGTGTGATTCTTTGGAGAGGTGGGAATATTAAAAGCATTCTTGGCAAGGCTGAAATTGAATGGGTATTTAATTTAAAAACATTAACTCCTTCTGGTCTGAAAGTAGATTTTGACTTGTTTAATTTTATTTAATTAGGCATACTACGTTAATGCAGATATCCTCCCCTATATAACATTTATACACCCATGCATATCTATGTATTTGTTGAATGTTTTATGTTTTTGATTGTGTATTATACATATATCTTTCCTTACATAACCTTCATACTCCCATATATATCTATGTATTTGGTCTATTATTACTATTCCCCCTTCTGACTTTACTGCCACATTTGCCTTGCATAATATATTATTCTTTCTTTCGCTTTAATCGAGTTCCACCAACCACAAGATGGCATCTGGCACTCGCCAACCCTGCTCAGCCACACATGCTCTGTACGTGGCTAGCTGTTGCTTGTCATACGTTCTGGCCGCACGTGTACACCCTCTCTCTCCTTTTGTTGTTTGGCAAGTTCCACCAGCCGCAATATGGCTGCCGCCACTCGTCAAACCTTCCCTCTCAGCCGATGGCTCATGTCTGACGTACGATCGGCTAACACCTCTAGGTAGACGCACGTGTTTAACACACAAACGCTCTTTGTTGAACCCGGCCTTCTTTCGTCACGCCTTTCACGTACTCCCCTGATGCCTACTACTGCCGCGTCATGTGACACTTTTCAATTTATAATTTATACTCAATAGACCATCATTTTAAAATATACTTGTACTCTTAGCATCTGTCATACATTTATTTTCTATTTTTATATATCCTGTGTATAATTTTATGTGTTCACTATAAGCAAGTTCCTGATTGGCCAATCATAATTTTGGTGCCAATTTGCAATTATCTGACTCCTATTGAAACACCCTTTGCCAAGTTACTACTTTTATCCCATTTGAAGAAGCCACATATGGTGAATAGTGATGTACCGAACTGTTCGCTGGCGAATAGTTCCCAGCGAACATAGCGTGTTCGCGTTCGCCACGGCGGGCGAACACATGCACGGTTCGATCCGCTTCCTATTCGTCATCATTGACTAAACTTTGACCCTGTGCCTCACAGTCAGCAGACACATTCCAGCCAATCGGCAGCAGACCCTCCCTTCCAGACCCTCCCACCTCCTGTACAGCATCCATTTTAGATTCATTCTGAAGCTGCATTCTTAGATAGAGGAGGGAAAGTGTAGCTGCTGCTCATTTGATAGGGAAATGTATAGCTAGGCTAGTGTATTCAGTGTCCACTACAGTCCTGAAGGACTCATCTGATCTCTGCTGTAAGGACAGCACCCCAAAAAGCCTTTTTAGGGCTAGAACATCAGTCTAAGTGTAATCTAATTGCAATCTAATTGCAGTTGCCTGCCTGCCTGCCTGCCTGCCTGCCTGCCAGCTTCTGTGTCAGACTCACAGTGGATACTGTGCCAACTTGCCCAGTGCCACCACTCATATCTGGTGTCACAATAGCTTGCATTTAAAAACATAAAAAATGTTTTCACTGTAATAGATTGAATAGCAGTTAGTTGTCTGCAAGTGTCTGTGTGTCAGGCCTACAGCGTGTACTCTGCCAACATCTGCCAGTGCACAGTGCCACTCATATCTGGTGTCACAATAGCGTGCATTTAAAAAAAAAAAAATGTTTTCACTGTTATAGATTGAAAAGCAGTTAGTTGTCTGCAAGCGTCTGTGTCAGGCCAACAGCGTGTACTCTGCCAGTGCACAGTGCCACTCATATTTGGTGGCACAATAGCGTGCATTTAAAAACCTAAAAACTTTTTTTTCACTGTAATAGATTGAATAGCAGTTAGTTGTCTGCAAGCGTCTGTGTGTCAGGCCAACAGCGTGTACTCTGCCAACCTCTGCAAGTGCACATTGCCACTCATATCTGGTGTCACAATAGCGTGCATTTAAAACCAAAACACTTTTTTCACTCTTATAGATTGAATAGCAGTTACTTGTCTGCAAGTGGGTGTCAGGCCTACAGCGTGTACTCTGCCAACCTCTGCCAGTGCACATTGCCACTCATATCTGGTGTCACAATAGCGTGCATTTAAAACCAAAAAACATTTTTCACTGTTATAGATTGAATAGCAGTTAGTTGTCTTCAAGCGGGTGTGTCAGGCCTACAGTGTGTACTCTGCCAACCTCTGCAAGTGCACATTGCCACTAATATCTGGTGTCACAATGGTGTGCATTTAAAACCCAGAAACGTTTTTCACTGTTATAGATTGAATAGCAGTTACTTGTCTTCAAGCGGGTGTGTCAGGCCTACAGCGTGTACTCTGCCAACCTCTGCAAGTGCACATTGCCACTCATATCTGGTGTCACAATAGCGTGCATTTAAAACCCAAAAATTTTTTTCACTGTTATAGATTGAATAGCAGTTAGTTGTCTTCAAGTGGGTGTGTCAGGCCTACAGCGTGTACTCTGCCAACCTCTGAAAGTGCACATTGCCACTCATATCTGGTGTCACAATAGCATGCATTTAAAACCCAAAAACTTTTTTCACTGTTATAGATTGAATAGCAGTTACTTGTCTTCAAGCGGGTGTCAGGCCTACAGCGTGTACTCTGCCAACCTCTGCAAGTGCACATTGCCACTCATATCTGGTGTCACAATAGCGTGCATTTAAAACCCAAAAACTTTTTTCACTGTTATAGATTGAATAGCAGTTACTTGTCTTCAAGAGGGTGTGTCAGGCCTACAGCGTGTACTCTGCCAAACCACAGCCGCTTCACTTTATCTGTCAGAGGAGTTATTTACACATCCGTTTGAAGAAAAGAGTGATCCGCAACCATTATTGCCAGAGGATGTAGATAACAGGGATATGTCTCAGTCAGGCAGTATTACACACATGGACGTATGGGGTGATGATGATGATGTTGTACCCGCTGCTGCTTCCTTTGCTGAGTTGTCAGATACAAGTGAAGCGGTTGATGATGACGATGCGTCCATGGATGTCACGTGGGTGCCCGCACGGCAAGAAGAAGAACAGGGCGAAAGTTTAGATGGGGAGACAGAGAGGAGGAGGAGACGAGTTGGAAGCAGGGGGAGGTCATTGCAAGGAGCTAGTGGCACAGTCAGACAGCATGCATTGGCACCCAGGGTCAGCCCGACAGCATGCCAAACAACGCATGCTGTGTCCACCACCAGAATGCCGTCATTGCAGAGCTCAGCAGTGTGGCATTTTTTTTGTGTGTCTGCCTCTGTCAACAGCGATGCCATTTGCAACCTGTGCCAAAAGAAACTGAGTCGTGGGAAGTCCAACACCCACCTAGGTACAACTGCTTTGCGTAGGCACATGTTCGCACATCACAAACGCCTATGGGATCAACTCATGAGTACAAGCAGCACACAAACTCAAAGCCGCCATCCTCCTCCTGGTCCAGCATCTTCAGCCACGTCAACCACTGCTGTCATCCTTGCCCCCTCTCAACCATCCGCCACTCCGTCTCTCGCCTTGAGCAGTTCCTGCTCATCTGCTCACAATCAGGTGTCTGTCAAGAACATGTTTGAGCGTAAGAAGCAAATGTCCTTGCCCAGCGTCTGACAGCTGGCTTGTCTGAACTATTAGCCCGCCAACTTTTACCATACAAGCTGGTGGAGTCTGAGGCGTTCAAAAAATTTGTGGCTATTGGGACACCGCAGTGGAAGGTACCCGGACAAAATTTCTTTTCACAAAAGGCAATCCCCAACCTGTACTCGATTGTGCAAAAGGAAGTAATGGCATGTCTGGCACACAGTGTTGGGGCAAGGGTCCATCTGACCACTGATACCTGGTCTGCAAAGCATGGTCAGGGCAGATATATCACCTACACTGCGCATTGGGTAAACCTGCTGACGGCTGACAAGCATGGAAGCACCGCCACGACTTGCAGGCAGGCCTGCTGCCACCTCCTCTACTCCTCCTACTCCATCCTCTTCCATAACCTCCTTGGCTGAGTCCTCTTCTGCTGCTGCGTCTTGCTCCACATCAACGGCACCCCCCCAGCTCCCCAGGTACTATTCCACATCCTGGATACGGCAGTACCACGCCGTCTTGGGTTTGACTTGCTTAAAAAGCAGAGAGTCACACTTAACAAGCACTCCTGTCCTCCCTGAACGCACAGGTGGAAAAGTGGCTGACTCCGCAGCAACTGGATATCGGCAAAGTGGTTTGTGACAACGGAACAAATTTGTTGGCGGCATTGAAGTTGGGCAAGTTGACACATTTGCCATGCATGGCACATGTGTGTAATCTGATCGTACAACGCTTTGTGCATAAGTACACAGGCTTACAGGACGTCCTGAAGCAGGCCAGGAAGGTTTGTGGCAATTTCAGGCGTTCCTACATGGCCATGGCGCACTTTGCAGATATCCAGCGGCGAAACAACATGCCAGTGAGACGCTTGATTTGCGACAGCCCGACACGTTGGAATTCAACACTTCTAATGTTCGACCGCCTGCTCCAACATAAACAAGCCGTTAATGAATATTTGTATGACCGGGGTGGTAGGACAGCCTCTGGGGAGCTGGGAATTTTTTTGCCACGTTACTGGACGCTCATGCGCAATGCCTGTAGGCTCATGCGTCCTTTTGAGGAGGTGACAAACCTAGTCAGTCGCACCGACGGCACCATCAGCGACATCATACCATTTGGTTTCTTCTTGGAGCGTGCCCTGCGAAGAGTGCTGGATCAGGCCGTAGATGAGCGTGAAGAGGAAGAGTTGTGGTCACCATCACCACCAGAAACAGCCTTATCAGCATCGCTTGCTGGACCTGCGGCAATGGTGGAAGATGATTGTGAGGAAGAGGAGTCAGAGGAGGAATGTGGCTTTGAGGAGGAGGAGGAAGATCAACCACAACAGGCATCCCAGGGTGCTCGTTGCCACCTATCTGGTACCCGTGGTGTTGTACCAGGCTGGGGGGAAGAACATACCTTTATTGAGATCACTGAGGAGGAGGAACGAAAAATGAGTAGCTCAGCATCCAACCTTGTGAAAATTGGGTCTTTCATGCTGTCGTGCCTGTTGAGGGACCCTCGTGTAAAAAGGCTGAAGGAGAACGACCTGTACTGGGTGTCCACGCTACTAGACCCCCGGTATAAGCAGAAAGTGGCTGAAATGTTACCAAATTACATCAAGTCGGAAAGGATGCAGCATTTGCAAAATAAATTAAAAAGTATGCTTTACACAGCGTATAAGGGTGATGTCACAGCACAACGGGAATCTAACAGGCGAAGATGTGAAAGTAATCCTCCTCCTCCCACGACCACGCCGGCAAGGACAGGACGCTTTAAAGACGTGTTGTTGATGGAGGACATGCGGAGCTTTTTAAGTCCTACGCATCGCCACAGCCCTTCGGGATCCACCCTCAGAGAACGACTCGACCGACAGGTAGCAGACTACCTCGCCTTAACTGCAGATATCGACACTCTGAGGAGCGATGAACCCCTTGACTACTGGGTGTGCAGGCTTGACCTGTGGCCTGAGCTATCCCAATTTGCGATAGAACCTCTGACCTGCCCCGCTTCAAGTGTCCTGTCAGAAAGGACCTTCAGTGCAGCAGGAGGTATTGTCACTAAGAAGAGAAGTCGCCTAGGTCAAAAAAGTCTAGATTACCTCACCTTTATTAAGATGAATGAGGGATGGATCCCGAAGGGACTGACAGTGGGCGATACATTCGACTAAAAAAGGCCTGATGAGATGAGCTGCCTTGGGCTACAAATGGGGACCCTATGTAGGAGGAACAGTCCCTATTCTGCTCTGTATCAGTGTGTATCAGGGTCCCTGAGGACAGGTGTCAATCCATATCTGCCAAGTGACCCTATGTAGGAGGAACAGTCCCTATTCTGCTCTGTGTCAGTGTGTATCAGGGTCCCTGAGGACAGGTGTCAATCCATATCTGCAAAGTGACCCTATGTAGGGGGAACAGTCCCTATTCTGCTCTGTGTCAGTGTGTATCAGGGTCTCTGAGGACAGGTGTCAATCCATATCTGCCAAGTGACCCTATTTAGGAGGAACAGTCCCTAGTCTGCTCTGCGTCAGTGTGTATCAGGGTCCCTGAAGACAAGTGTCAATCCATATCTGCCAAGTGACCCTATGTAGGGGGAACAGTCCCTATTCTGCTCTGTGTCAGTGTGTATCAGGGTCCCTGAGGACAGGTGTCAATCCTTATCTGCCAAGTGACCCTATGTAGGGGGAACAGTCCCTATTCTGCTCTGTGTCAGTGTGTATCCGGGTCTCTGAGAACAGGTGTCAATCCATATGTCAAGGTGTCAATATGTCATATGTCAGGTGTCAATCCATATCCATTGTGATTTAGGAATGTTAGGTGATTTATGGCCTTTATGGATTAAAACCAGACTCTGCATCAACTGTGTAATTTTCCATGGGAGTTTTGCCATGGATCCCCCTTCCGGCATGCCACAGTCCAGGTGTTAGTTCCCTTGAAACAACTTTTCCATCACTATTGTGGCCAGAAAGAGTCTGTGGGTTTTAAAATTTGCCTGCCCATTGAAATCTATGGCGGTTCGCCCGGTTCGCCTGTTCGCGAACGTTTGCGGAAGTTCGCGTTCGCCGTTCGCGAACCGAAAATTTTATATTCGCGACATCACTAATGGTGAAGCACGTTATGGTTATTTTAATTTGTGTATTTTAGATCAATAAAAGTATTTTTGTTACTTTATTGTGCCAAGCCTCTTTTTATTGTATTTTCAATGCACTTTTATTTATTTTTTTTGCATTTTACTGTTCCGGTACTCAAAGAAATCCGATGTGGGGATTATACCACCAACGCTTTATCAATAGAGCAGTGTTTCTGCTCTATGCCTGTGAGTATTATTTTATCCATTTTTAAAAAAATCTATTTTTATCACAATTGAGAGCACTATTGTTGCCTTTTCTATTTCTCTCTGGAGCCTTGGATGACCAGACAGTGCTGACAGACGCACTTTCTCCACATATCCCATAATCAGGGATTATACCGCTGTACGCCCTTCACACCAGAGCTGGCCATAGCTCTTTTAAAATGTGAGTTTTCTACCTCTTGCTATTTTATTGCACTTTGGATTTTAGACTTATTGCACTATTGGTTGCCTCTGTTTCTCTTTTTTCATATAATGAAAAAACACCCTGAGACATTCTGACACATCTATTTCCACTAAACAGTCTACTTTTTATCAAATATCTGGTGAGACTTTCTATTTTGGAACTATTTTATTTGTATTGGCGCAACCCTACTCCATCTTTCTGTATTGCTTTCACAAATAGTTCAGTTTACATTCGGGAAATTACATGTGAGAATGTAAAAATATATATATTTTTTTTTTCCTACCATCAAACTTGTCATATTGGTCCAAGACATGCTGTGTAATTTCAAATTCTTTGTTGAAAAAAAAATCTATTTCTATTTTATGTAGTTTTCAAAATCACAGTTCCCAGGTTGAATTTGTTTTATTATTATTTTATTATTTCATGACAATTTGAATGGTTTACTATACTACTAAAGCCCTCTCTCTCCTTTTCAAAAATGCACAGTATTTTAACACCGGTTTGTTTAACTGAAGGGTAGTCAACCTGGTCCTTACCGCCCACTAGTGGGCGTTTTGGGATTTAGGTGTGAAAATAAATCTTTTGGTTGTGGTACTTGCAGAACACATCATCATGTTCATCTCAGACAATGTGAAATCCATTTAGAACAAGACCCTGTAGTAATTGAGGATATATTGGTCTTGGAACATCACAACAATTCAATGAACTATACAATTTTAGCTTGTATCTCCGAAGACACACTAGATATAATGTGCTTAATACCTTTGTGTCTGCTATCTAGTATACGTTTATTGTTTTTTCTGTTTCCATTTCTTTTAGATTAAATGTCAACAAGGTAACAATATGGAATATTAGTGTGATTAGTTTTGTACTATAAAAATTAGCTTATTTTATGTTGCACCTTGGAGATTTTTACTGGTGGGTTCTGCAGAAAACACCCTTTGGGCTTCCATGGCCATAGACCAAGGCAGGCATCTCCCCTGCCTGCCAATGCAGAGCCAGTCTTACTGTAATCCCTCTCGGGCTGTTGAGGAGATCAAAGATCTCCCTCACTGGCCCGCTGGCACTTAGTTCCAGCAGAGAGAGGGAAGGGCCTCTTATGGTCAGATCATTTCCCTGCGTTACCATGGCAAAACTCTGATACCGTGCTGTGCTCGTAGGAGGAGAGGAGAGTCAGCCTGAAGCTGGAGGAGCTGCATGCTAAAGTGAACATGCCACCACTGGACAACAAGGGCTTGTAGCATTATGCCCCCCTCCCTTGTAAAAGGTTAGAAGAAGGCAGGGGGATCTGCCTTCACACCTAAACACAGCATAGACCCTATGCACCCTTCACACACACACACACACCCACACTCACACACATACACACACACAGACTGCCTCCTCACACACACTGCCCCACTCACACACACACTGCCCCTGACACACACTGCACTCACCACTCACACAGTACCCCTCACTGCACCACTCACACACACACACACCACCCCACACTGCACTCATCACACACACTGCCCCTTCACACACAACACCTCCTCACACACACTGCCCCTTACACACTCCACCCCTCACACACACTGCACCCCAACACACACAGTGCACCCCTCACACACACTGCACCTCAGACACACACACTGCCCTCTTTTCACACTCACACACACACACACACACACACACACACTGCACCCCTCACACACACTGCCATCCTCACAGACACTGTAATATTCACACACACCACACCCTTCACACACACACACACACGCACACTTCTCCCTCACACACACACACTTCCCCCTCACACACACACTGCCATCCTCACACACACACCGTCACATTCACACACACAGCACCCTTCACACACACACACTGTTTCCCTCACACACACACTGCACCCGTCACATACATACAGCACCATTCACACACACAGCTCCCTTAACACACACACTGCACCCCTCACACACACTCTGCACCCTTCGCACACACACTGCCCCTTCACACACACACTGCACCCTTCACATACATACAGCACACCTCACACACACAGCACCCTTAACACACACACTGCACCCTTCACAAACACGCACACCACACACTTCACACACACTGCACCCTTCACACACACTGCCCCTTCCCACACACTGCACCTCTCACACACACACACACAGCACCTTTCACACACAGAAAAAAATAAATATATAGATATATATTTTTCTATATTTTCTATAGAAAATAGAAAAAAATGAAAAAAAATAGATAATTTTAAATACTTTTTTTTTTTTAAATCCTCCTTTAAAAAAAAAAAAAAAAGAAAAATGCACTTGCACTATAAAATTAGTTACTGTGGCACTGGCGGGTGGTAAGGAAATGTTACCATGAACAAAAGTACAAAAGTGAGCGGTAGGTATTAAAAGGTTGACTACCCCTGGTTTAACTAAACGCCATAGTCATAAACAATATATTTAACTGGGTAATTTAATATATAGAGCTTACTTACCTCGGCTCCAGCACTGCAATGACCACATCTCTAAGGTTATTAAATTAGTGAAGGGAGAAAATGCAAGGAAAACTTACGCCTGCCTACTTCTTGTAACTTGTATTATTTTAAGAGCTAGAATGTGTTCAACATTAGGATTGCTCTTCAACCAATTAAAGAAATCCATACTCTGTTATTTTATACTTGTGAAAAAAATAAAATATATATGTTTATTACCTTACTCACAAAGTGCGTTTTGAAGTTAACACATTTTACTATTCATGCAAATTGGATCTATTATATCAGCAGAGATCTCTTTGCTACATTTCTGAGAATAAATCTTTTGGTTGTGGTACTTGCAGAACACATCATCATGTTCATCTCAGACAATGTGAAATCCATTTAGAACAAGACCCTGTAGTAATTGAGGATATATTGGTCTTGGAACATCACAACAATTCAATGAACTATACAATTTTAGCTTGTATCTCCGAAGACACACTAGATATAATGTGCTTAATGCCTTTGTGTCTGCTATCTAGTATACGTTTATTGGTTTTTCTGTTTCCATTTCTTTTAGATTAAATGTCAACAAGGTAACAATATGGAATATTAGTGCGATTAGTTTTGTACTATAAAAATTAGCTTCTTTTATGTTGCACCTTGGAGTTTTTTACTACAATTGGTTAAGCCTTGTGAAAACCTATTCTGTTTATTTCAGCAATAATAGCAATAACAATATTTATTTTTAATTTTTTTTTTCAAGCCCTTCACTGGGAAATGGTGGTATTAAAATGCTTTCTACTTGTATTTTAAATATTGTGTTTAACTGTCTCAGCCCATATACAGTTTAACCCCTTAAGGACCAAACTTCTGGAATAAAAGGGAATCATGACATGTCACACATGTCATGTGTCCTTAAGGGGTTAAAGGGGCATTGTTACCCCTATCCCCCATGAAAAATTTGTATTTCATAATGATAGAATCTTTATGAAAAACTAATTTTGACTGTGTTGTAATTTAATTGAAATTCCAACCCAGTCAAGAGATATAGAGAGACACAGTAGGGACTACTTCGTCTCTGTATATTTTCGCAACGTGACTTTCTTAGACACTGGATAGGGCTACAGTGTCAATCCAGTGACGGCTGCAGGGAATTTGTTCTGTCTCTGGAGTATTCCACAGTCTTGCGGGATCCTTCACAGACCTCAGTGGTGTACTCTTGTTCTTAGTACTTCAAAGAGGACTTTCTGGAGGAAAATGGCAGGACCCGCGATGGACAGGTTAAGGTAAGTAAATTACACCTTTAGCTGCCCTTCCGACCACCGGACCAACAGCGGCGATGTCACTATTGTTGTTTTTTTTTTAATTCTGCAAAGTCCCCAGATGGTGACAGTTCCTCTTTAAACCACAGTTCTTAACACATTGTGATCTGCCAGACATACATTTTCTTAAAGTTGCAAAACAAAACAATCATCACTCTTAGTAATATACATGTAAAATAGTAGTAGTAGTATTGTTTTTAATTTTTTTTTTAATTCATATGTTTTGCTGGTTATGATCCAAACATAATCATTTCTAATAAACAATTAGAACACACCAAAAACACGTTATAAATGTCTGTAAACACTTAAGTGCAATAGTATAATATAACCTATTATTAAGATGCATAAGTTAGAGCAAACTGAATATTTAAATAATAAAATGTTTTTATGCGCAATAAAGTGCCACCTCATATTTTAAAAAAGTGCCAAAGGTAATGCTGCCTTAAGAACATAAAGATGCACTAGTGGCTAGCCGAGCAAGCAACCAGACGTGCTGATGTGGAGCTCCTGCAGGCCCCATCGACAAACACACTATTTAGCCACAAAGAGTGGTCCTAAAAGACCCCAAAAGAACACCTGCACAAAGCAGAACCCCCACAGAGAGAAATGGGGAGAAGAAACCGCAAGCTGACCCACTCGAGCAGCTCTAAACAGCCCGACATCCGCGCGTCCTTCGACAGGCCGCAACAACAGGCGCAGCCCAAGATGGCGCCCGTGCGGACCCGAGACTCCAGTTACTCAGACGAATCCCCGGAGGAAGATGACCACAGACCTTCGGTGACCCCAAACCGGGTTTATGTGAGTGAGGATTCAGACTCAGACACCTCACCCTCCACTAAAGGGGACATTAAAAAACTGCTCGTTGACCTGCGGGAGGTCTGGAAGGCCGACCTGGCGGGAGTGCGGACTGAAGTGGCGGGCATAACCACGCGGATCAGTGCGGTGGAAACGAGAGAAGAGAAGAGAGATCAGGAGCTGGAAGGAGCGAAGGCCCAATTGGAGGCCATGTCCCAGCAACTCTCTAGACTCACTCGCACGGTCACCTCGCTGGAAGCGAGGCACCGTAAGAAAAACGTGAGGATACGCGGTGTCCCGGAGAGTGTGGGCACAGAGGCCATACTAGGCTTTGCCAACTTGGTTGCAGAAACACTAGGAGTGCGACCCACAACAGGAGCCTCACCCGTCACGGCGGCATTCCGAATTAGAAAAGCCCCGACAGCACCGGCTGACGCCTCAAGGGACGTCATAGCAGTGACACGGGACATATCCACGAAAAGTGCGATCCTGGCCCGCTCCAGGAACAACCCTACCACCATGGTGCAAGGCAACCCAGTCCGGATCTACGACGACCTACCTTTCACGGTGCTCATGGAGAGACGGAGGTTCCTACCTGTCACAAGGGAACTCCGAGACAAGGGGATACGCTACAGGTGGGGCGCATCAGGCACCCTTATCGTACAACAAGGAGAAGCGGTACTCACCTTATCGGCGCATGAGGATCCGGCGGGATTTCTAAGGGCGCTCCATCTGCCGACGCAAATCTCCCCTGCAAGGAGGGTAAACGCAAGCCTCACGCCCGAGGGACCCAGCCGGGCAAGAAAACAGACCACTGACGCGGACCACACGCAGCACAAGATGAGTGCTCTGCACCCACCATAGATCGGGACATGGGGCGGTAAGCGGGACTTTTAATGCCCCAGGGGACCTACAAAACACTCACGTTGCCCCCTGCCCGGGTCTTAACCTGTCTCACATTCCACGGCTTTACCGAGACACTCCCTACAGCTGTGAACTGTCCGCATTACTACACTCCTGTACTTTTTTATTTTATTTTATATTATAGATTTTTTCTCATACCAGTCACCTTTTCCGAGTCAACTGTTTTCCTATCTTTCGATGTGGAATGGGGAGCAATTCCTTAACTTACGGATCCCTGGCTGAATGGACACTTTGATGTAGTCTATGTGTGGATTTAACGTTTTGGTTACCTGCTAACCCGACTCTGAGATACAAGCGGGCATCTATTAGTCTCAGAGCATTAATGGGATTATACTTAACTGACTAGCACTAGACATGTTGTTTTCCCTTTTTTTTTTTTTTTGGATACAATAGAGGGCTTCTTGCTAGCTGCACTTAAGTTTAGTTGGTAGAAAGTAACTCCACGGGCATGGCGACAAAAACGATGCATGCCCCGATGGCCTAACCACTTGGTTCGACTGTAGTGAGACATGCCTTCGTCGGAACTAGGTTCCGAACACATGCACAGTAAGGCACTTCACCACATGGTACATCTAGCGGGACCGCTATGGCCAAGCTGTAATTTGCAAGGCTCGCTACACAATCATAATCTAGGGGACACCTGGACAGCTTAGTATATAGGTAAACATATGCGGGCATAGAGGTCTTTACAACCTCTACTATATTATAAGATTATTTTACCGTTCTTGTGCATTATGGCCTGCCAGTGTCTCATGAATGCGCTCTCTTTTCAGGTGTGTAATTTATCAAATCCCCTCTGGCTCTCAATACTGACTGCTATTTTTGACTTGCGGACATGACTGCTGTGCCCACCTGAGTGTTGGCCAAGACTAAGATATAATATAAAACCCAGCCACCTTGGCGGGTCATTGGGGGGGATAATACCACCTGAATAGGTGATACGCTCTGCATGCAGGCTCAATGTCTTTAAGGGACTCTGGTTACCTCAATAAGATGCCAGAACACATGTAGTATTGTCTAAAGTAGCAGCAAGATAATATAGACAGAATCAAACGTATACTCTGCCCTGTCGTCCAGATAATCCTTGTTGCCCACTTGGGTCTCATAAAGATAACGCTCCCAAAATACACTGTTATCACAGCAAAAATAGAACAGCTAGACTCATTCACTACAATATGTTTATTTTTAATGTCTACAATGTTGACCTTGTTAATTTTTATACCACATTCAAATGTGCTCTGTATTTCTTCTGTCATGTCATTATATGTGAATGAACGGTTTGCTGTGCTATTGTGGCGCAGTGAGCCGACCTGTAATTTCATGCACAAACAAAAATAAAGAATTTAAAAAAAAAAAAAAAGTGCCAAAAATCATAAAACAATACATAAACATTAAAATGTTCACTCATTTCTCTGTCCTATAAAATAGACTAAAGAAGAAAACACAGTGCATACTGTTTGAAAAATGTTTTTGTTTGTTTCCCCTCCTCTAGTTTGTGAACCAGAACCAGAACCTATATATCCTGACTTTGGGTTTAAACAACTTCCAGAAAGTGGGATAAAAGTCCTACTTGGCGTTTAATATTTATCTTTATGTGGGAAATAAAATTCTTGTGGCTTCAGTATGGATAACAACCACGAAGAGAGCTTAGTGCACATGTCCTGGCAAAAAATTGCCATTCAGAGTAAGGCTTAGTGACTCTGATCCTACCAGCACCACCATAATCAGAACTGTATTGAACTAAGAAACATTATAGTATTTTTTCTATCATATAAACTGCCTTCAGTACAAAATAGGTATCAAGGAAGCAGTAATGTTAAAAAGACACTTCAGTTTTAATAAAAACATTTTCAGTATTCATTAGTGAAATGACGTAGGGAAGCAGGCTCCTCACATCCCGTTATCACATTGAATTATCGGCTGATATCAAAATGTTATGGCTGCCTTCTCAGATCAGCTCTTTATAAAGGTATCTATATAGAAAAAAAATCTAAAATCAATTTAAAAAATAAAATAAAATAAAAACCTTAAAAGCTACCATGGCAATGACAGCTTATTCATTCAGTGAGAAATGTGAATGCCACTTTGAAATCAAGAAGGATTTTTCCATTTTTGTGGCATAATTTATAAATTGCTTCAAATGTATTTTTTTTTATTTTTTTTTGTCTTTTGGATCAACAGTAAGAATCAATGTGTGAAATCTTAAACCTAATGTATGAAATATTCTGTTCATATAACTATGTAACAATGAGATCTGTGCAAAAAATAAAGTAGGGGATACAAGCTACCTGATACACCATGTCTTATTTTGCAGATAACATTTTAATCATGAGTTATATTTAAGTTTAACCACAAAAGTACTTGTAAAAGTGACACATCTGCTATACTATATTTATGTCAGTTTAGCTGACTTTTTTTTATATTCCTGTTTTTTAATCCCAGCTGCAAATGAGTGTTGGGTGTAAATTTAATTGATAATACGACTTATGCAAGTCTTTATTTTCACTATAATAATTTAAGACATATAAGATATATACATGTTGATCTAACATTGACTAAGGTGTATGAATCTATTTATTTACAACTTAATAAAACATTGCCATGTCTTTGTGCAACCTAGGTAACACATGACTATACGGTTATATCTATTTATATGACAAACTGGAAGAGCAATTATTTGCTATGGTAGCAAAAAAACAAACAAACAATTTCAATGATGTGATGGTTGTACAGGAAAGCCTTTATTAGGATTAGATTCATGCATCAGTCCTAATTATTAAATAGCTCATATGTCTTTGGTTTAAATAAATTTTGTGGTAGTTAACATTAACCCTAAACTTACTCCTAACCTTAATCCTACTCTACCCTCACACCATTTTGCAGCCAAGGGGATTTAATTCATCATTTGAAGTGCTGGATAAAGTGCTCAGTTTGAGTGCTGCAAACAACTCCACTGTTCGACTGCAGCCACTAAATATAGCCCCAGCTGACAGATGGAAGATCCAGGTATCTATTGAAACATAAGGTCTTCCTGGTGTTTTCAAGAATTGAATTCTGCTCATACCATATTGCAGCCAATAAAAGTTAAATCCACATTTAAAGGGCAGTATGCAGCACTCACTTTGGGTGCTGCATACATCTAATTCATCAGGCTGGGGACCATACATATGGCCCCAGCTGACACAGGCATGTCCCAGGTATTTGCTGATGCCTGGGTCTCCCTGGTGTGAGCAGGGATTAAACCCTACTCAACTAAACTACAGGACGTACCATGCCACTTTAATGGACTTAAATCACACTCTATGTAAGATGTCCCTGAATGTCCTAACATTATTTAGTGGTTAAAAAACACTCCAAGTACCATAACCGCTGTACTGCACCTGCCAGACTCCAGGTTAAAAGGCAAACAAATTGACTACTTACATTTGAGGAGGGGGTGACAGGTTACTCCTATCACTATAATCACTATATCACACTGTACTGAGTATGGTTCTTGTAGCAACCCTCTGAAGTACAAACTCATCAATTAAAATGAGTGAAATGAATTGTCGATGATCTAAAGTTGAAACTCATGTCCACCTACTTCACGGTGGAATTAACATTAATTAAATGTATAATGCTGCACCAGATCTTGTTTTTTTAGCGAACAATCCCCTGTATGAATCTTTGAAGTTGATTTAGAAAGAGATGACTAATATTTAAAAAAATATATAACATTTTGCAAAACAAAAAGTGTCAGTACAAAATATTCTTAGTGATAATGATCTTAAAGAATGATTATTAACATTTTTTTAAAATTATATTAAATCTCAACATACTTTTAATAATAAATATGATATACATCAATAAACATTTTTATTTTATTTTAAAAAAATACATATAAACAACACTACCTGACTCTAGTTAAGAGTTTTGTTACTCTAAATCAGACCTGTTAATAACTACATTTCCAAATACATTTTCTTGACGAGTCGCACAAAATTGTTGTTGTTTTTTTTGTTAACAAACTGTGTATAGTTTAGTCTTTGCTTATCAAGTGTTTCAATATCTGTTGGAATATATTACTCTGTACCCAATTTCTTTCGCTGTTATCAATCCCAGTGACTATTATTTAAGCCATGTAGCAACTGCAGTGCCCTTTAGTAAATGGAAAAAGTATCCAGTATTGTTCATTCTGCGATACATCAAAATAGGATTGTTCTTCGGGAATAGCATTTAAGGAACATCAAGAAAATAGACTCGGGTTCATTAAATTACATGCACCTTGGTTTATTAAGTAATTATTTCTAGAAGGACACAAGTACTAAGGCTATCAAAGGAAACGTTTGACAATAAAGGCTGGTAATGGATGATTATGTTGATTATCAATAAACAGTAAATTAAACAAGAAAAGCTTCTCATAATGGGATTTACCTGGTTCTTTGAACACTTCCACAGACGGGCATTTAAAGCAATGTGAATAAGGAAACATATTCTAAATTCTAAAAAGATTCAATTTAGTGAGATGGATGGATCAACTGTAGACATTCGCTATTGCTCCTATCTATCCTATTTGTGGAAGTTTCTATCCTAATAAATGTTTTTTTTGTAGATTAATCTATTCTGTGAAATTACTGTTTACTAAGAGCCTTTCTGCAATTTAAAGTTCTACAATTTGCATTAGAGATCATTGAGACAGTTTCAAAGGAAACTCTACTGACCAATGTCCATGTAGGTAACAGCAATAATACTCACTGGTACACATTTACGAATTCAGATGCAATTTTCAAGAGTGAGACATTTCAAAAATATGTTCTGAGCTGGTTCCAGTCTTTGTCATTATAAGTGAAATAACTTAGCCAAATAAAGTCAAATAACTTATTACAAAATACAAAAAACACTATATTGCATGTATTTTATTTTTGTCTCAACCAAAGCAACTTTTATTTAAAAATCAAGGTTTACAATGTCAACGGCAAATATAAATGCTATTGTCATAAAGTCTCATTAGTGAAACATGACAACGTGATATTGGTGATGTATAGTCACTTATTAGAGTGATGCAGTAAACTCTGATTATTTGGTACATTCAATGATAACAACATAGTGGATTTAGTGTTTATAATTCTGTGTGTCAAAATCTTAAGCAATGTAGAACAAGGAAGGATTCACCTGAGAAAGGAAGAAAACAAATATGCCATAAGATAGAAAAGGTAAGAAAGAATGGGTAGGGGTTGTGGTACGATGTGAAATAGAGGAAATAGGCATGTTTTAAAAGTGAAAATAAAAATTCAAAACAATCAACAAATTATACACCATTTTACGTTTTCAAAAGAGAGAAAAATATAAAAAAGTTAAAATTATGAAGATATTTAGAAACAATCAATTAATCAATACATTAGAGAGGATCTTCAAAACAGGAGCAGTTTCAAATTCATAATTGTAAGCATCAAGTTATGTATGGTGGTGATTTTCACTAAAGTATCAGAAGTAACATTCTACTTGAGGCTGTGAATTCACCTCTACAGCCAAAAGTATAAAAACATCAACCTCCCACTCCTCAAAGAACAAAACATGCTTGAAACTTTCAGTTAAATGACGTTTGAGAAAAAACCTCATAATTGATGCTTAATTGATCTACTTGCTTATCTTTGTGTGACCCACATGGCTTATGAGCAATGATACTTATAGTTTGGGTGATGTGTCTTTCCTCCACTGTACCTCATCTTAAATTCCTATATGGGTGATACGATAATTGAAGTACAGCATGCCATAAAATATTGCCTTATAGTAACTAGACAGAACACCCCATCAAGTTAACCAGGATAATAGTTTTTTTCTTAACTGGCATGTGGTATTTTTTTCAAATTGTAGCCAATTTGAGCTGTAATGTTCTGAATATGGAATAATTACGTAGGTGGGTTAATGACAAATGGGCTATATGCAAATATAGGTATAAGCATCAATGATATGACCAAACCTGATTCTACAAGGAGTAGAGAAGTCATACATGACCAGGGGACTTTTTTTTTATTTTGACCATCAGGAGATCCTACAAATGGGATTCATGACCACTGACCATGTGATCATATATTTGGGGCAATCCAAAAATGAAAACCATCTGACTAGCAAGAATTAACAACAAAACATACGGTAATGGTTATATGGCTTTCTATGCAGTAATGAGCATAATGTCTTACTATTAGCAGCAGTTGACAGTAGGCCAGTTGGATATAAATAGACATTTAAGGAGACCCACACATAACAATCGGCCAAAGGAGACTATTTTCTTGGATTCCTGATGGAAAACAGACATAATACTGGGTAGAAAACCATGTGCTCATTGCAGTTTTTTTTTCAGAAAGATATCATTTGTGAGAGCACGGCTGGTTTTCATTAGCTCATATAAATGTGTTACCTTTTTTATTTCCATATCTGCTTACGATAATGACAGATATTAAAGTAAGAAATGTATGATACCAGTAATACAATATTTTTTCCTATATAAAGTATTTTATATTTATCCTGACCAAATATTTTATTGCCTTCCAAGTGCTTTCATACTGATTTAATACTTATTTTAGTCATATTCATTAAATGCCTCATTTAATGAAACCTATTTACAAGGGGAGTTACAAGGCTCCCCAAGTTCCTGCACGACTTTTTAAGGATCAAGAAAGATTATAGAGAAACTTCAGAAACATATGGGGTAATTTGTCTAGTGATGAATAATTCTATTTTTTTTATTTTTTATTTTATGCAGGATCCCATATGTATAATCAAAAACTGGACAAAAGTTTTACACTTTAACTCCACACTGTTATCTTCCATTTTTTTAGAGTAATGGATAGAACATCTTATTTGATTTTATATTCCTAGATAAAAATGTAAAGTGCTAAGGAATATAATCACTATTTATCTATCCTTCTGTAAGTCTGTCTGTCTGTCTGTCTGTCTATCTATCTATCTATCTATCTACATATCTAATCTAGATTGGCCCTTTAAAAGTTTTTTTTTTTATCTTTGCAAGAACAACTAGGAACAACATGCTCTATTCAACACTATTCCCAGAGTGTAATAATATATTATCTAATTTGTTGAATATAACTTGTTCTTGAATTCATTAATTCGTCATAAATTTATTTTCCTCTTCATTATCATGCAAATATTTTCAGCATTAAATGGTTTGCACTGTATTTTTTTTTCGAAGTTTGACTGTTCTTTTTTAAGTGCAAAGATAAAAGGTGTTATTTACACAAGATAATTATATTTTGAAGAATTTGATTTTTTTTTGTGTGTATGAAACAAAATATATAAATTTGAGGCAGTGAACTGTAAAATATTTTTTCTTCTTCCATAACTCAAAGTTATTTATGCATGATTTCCTTAACTTTTTTTAATTAGAAGTGACAAAAAATCAGTAATTTCTTGACTACTTACAGCAAATAGCTGAATATCATATTTGATTTACAGAGATAAAGTAGTTACTCCTTATTTCTCAATTTGTTATATAAAAAAAATAG